>NC_080783.1:36323960-36623960 GCF_028018385.1 Neofelis nebulosa
CTGTGTGGCCCAATCTGGATTTTAAAAGAAATTAAACCCAGAAACTGATTTTAAACAAAATAATAATGATAATAACAATAATAATAATAATAATAAAGTACAAGACATCTGCACCAGAATGGCCAAAATGAAAAAGACTGGCAAGTCCCAAGGGTTGGAGAAGATGTGGAGCAACTGGGTCCTCATATACCATTGGTGGAAGTGAAAATTGGTCCCATTACTTTGGAAAATGAGTTGGCAGTAGCTATGAAAGCTGATCATATACGAACGTTATGATCCAACTATAACTCTTTTAAGGACTCTTCTTCTCCAAAAAGAAAAGCTTGCATGTGTCCCAAAAGACATGGGCAAGAATGTTCATTGCAACGCTATCCCTATAACAAATTGAGAACAAAACATTCATCAATAATAGAATGAATCAACTGTGATATATTTATACCTTAAAATAGTTTACTGTCCTTTGCAAAAATCATTGGCTAATCTTCCAAACAGAACAGAGAATGAAGAAGCAGACACAAACAATACATATAGCATGATTCCATTTATAGAAAGATCAAAAACTGATAAATCTATGGTGTGAGAAATCAGAACGGCAGTTGCCTTTGATGAAGGCCAGTAATGGCTTGGTAGGACTCAAAGGACCTTCTGGGAGTTGAAAATATTGTTATCTCTTCATCTGGAAGGTGATTACATGAGTGTGTTCTCTGTGTGAAAAATCATCAGGCTTTCTGTTTATGATTTTTTTTATTGTGAAATATATTATCCTTCCGTTTTTTTGAAAAGTAGAAATTCAGCAGAGATTTTTAAATTATTTTCTTAGAGTAATTCTAAAGCACAACTGCTGATTCCATAGAGATGCACCTTATCTGCCCAAAGTTGAGTTTCTCGTGGACTTCACTTCATGGCCCTGTGGTCGTGGCAAGACTTCTCTCATATTTTGTTTCATGTTATTTTTATTCTCATTCCTCATCTTTTTCCCTCCCACATGCCCATCCTAGTGCATTTACTATCTACTCTTTCAATTCATTGTCTATTTTTCTTTGTAGAAATACATATATCCTTGAGAAATTCATGGTGGTTGTGTGTTCATGTGCTTTTAATATGTATAAATGACACTGTGCCAAAAAATCTCATTTTGTTTCTTACGTATTAGACTTAAATAATGTGATTTTCAGATATATCCATGTACGATGAAAATACAACTAATTTGTTATCATTGCTACAAGGCATTCCTCTGTATGCACGTGTTTACTTACTCATTGCCGGGGGGGCGGGTAATGGATCTCTAGGTTGCCTCCCACCCTTTGTGGCCACAAACTATGCGGTGTCTTTATGGATCTGGGGAGAGTTGATAACACACATTTTATAGACTTTTCATCCTCATCATCAATTTTTTTTTTCAGGAAGATTCAGCCACTTTCCCATCAGGTTTTAGAACTCTTTTTCATTTTTTCCCAATCTGATAAGCAAAACACTCTCGATACAGTCTTCATTTGCATTTTTAAATATGAGTATGATTAAATAACTTTTTAAATTTTTTGATGTTATTTTTGAGAGAGAGAGAGAGAGAGAGAGAGAGAGAGCAAGCGGGGGAGGGGCAGAGAGAGAGAGACACACACAGAATCTGAAGCAGGCTCCGGACTCTGAGCTGCCAGCACAGAGTCCAATGTGGGGCTTGAACTCACAGACTGAAAGATCATGACCTGAGTCGAAGTCGGATGCTTAAGCGACTGGGCCACCTAGGTGCCCCTTAAATAATTTTTAATGCTTTTTTTTATTCATTTGTATTTCTTCTTGGTCAACTGTTTGTTCATGCCTTTAACTCACTTTTCTTCCATGATTTTTTTTTTCACTCTTGAGAGGTATTCCTATATTAAAGAAAAATTGACCTGTGATCATTATATTACAGATATTTCCCTCATTTTATTACTTGTGTTTTAATTTTGTCTATCATGCTATTGCTGGTGAGGATAGGAGAGTTGCTTTTGAGTTTTTGTTTGTTTGCTGTTTGGTTTGCTTTTAGCCTTATAGTTTCTTTTTATGGTTTTGCCTTTGGAGATAATGCTTAAGAAGAGCAAAAAATTCAGAAAAATTCAATTATATGTTAAGAGGTAGGAAAGTGTGGGAAAGGGGGAGTGGGGTTAAAAGGAACGTTAATCCTATCAAGGCAACTGGGGAAGACAGTAACCAATCAAACCAAAGGTAACCATATTTGCAAAATAAATTTTTGATGTTAGGGCATTTCCAAGAAAGACTCCAAAAATATATGGTTTATTTAACTGACTGATCTCCAATTTACAATTTTCACACTTGAAAAGTAATGTACTAAACCCCCCTCTTTGACCCTTAACTTATCTATAACAATTACGATTGATATTTCAATAAATGTGGTCAAATGTTTTTAATTACCCAAGGCTTTAACATCTATAGTTTTCTTTTTAATTTTTTTAATGTTTATGTTTGAGAGAGAGAGAGACAGAGTGTGAGCAGGGGAAGGGCAGAGGGAGAGGGAGACACAGAATCTGAAGCAGGCTCCAGGCTCTGAGCTGTCAGCACAGAGCCCGACGCAAGGCTGAAACTCACAAGCTGTGAGATCATGACCTGAGCTGAAGTCAGATGATTAAGCAATTGAGCCACCGAGGTGCCCCTTTAACATCTATAGTTTTAAACATACTTGTATTTTACTTTTATTACATATTTTGCTGATGTTCTATCTTAGATTTGCTCTCTTGGTATTTGGGATTTTGCTTATTTGTTTGCTTTGCTATATTTTGGTGATATTTTATTTGGTAGAGACTGTGAAAGGTAACTTCAGTTTCCTAGGGAAATGAGTCCTCCTGTCACTTGTGTTTTCTCTTTGGTACAGTAGAAGTAAACAAAGAACAATTAAAATTCCCCACTTCATCCTTAACAAAATATTAACAATGTAAATCAAAGCAAAATACAAAAAGGATAATATATCGCAACCAACTGGGGTTTATCTCAGGAATGCAAGGCTGGCTTAGCATTCCAAAATCATTCAGTAGATTTTACCACATTAGCAGATAAACAAAAAAAAAAGCCACATTATGATTTCAATAGATTCAGAAAGCTCATTGAACAAAATTCAATGCTTCTTCATAAAAAAATCTCTCCTAAAACTACAGATTGAAGAAGATATCCAGGCTTACCGAATATCCTCCTTGTGATGAAGTACGTGATGAGAGACAGTGAACAAAACACAGATCTATGATCTCAGAAATTATTACAGGGATAGGCAGAGCACAGAGGAGCACATAGGAAACTATGCTTATTATACTACAATGGTTGATGCATGTCATTCTAAATTTGTCCAAACTCACACAATGTACATCACTACAGGGAACCCTGATGTTTTTTTGTTTTTTTTTTTTTTAATTTTTTTAATGTTTATTTATTTTTGAGAGAGACAGAGCATGATCAGGGGAGGGGCAGAGAAAGAGGGAGATACAGAATCTGAAGCAGTCTCCAGGCTCTGAGCCATCAGCACAGAGCCCAATGTGGGGCTCCAACCCATGAACTATGCAATCATGACCCAAGCCAGAGTCAGGAACTTAAGGGACTGAGCCAACCAGGTGCTCCTGGAGAGCCCTGATGTTAACTATGGACTTTAAGCGATAACAATGTGTCAATGTAGGTTCATCAACCGTAACAAATTTTCCATCTGGTGGGGATAACGGAGTATACTATGCATATGTGGGGGTAGAGGGTCTATAGGAAATATTTGTCCTTTCTCCTCAGCTATGGTGTGAATCTAAAACTACTCTAAAAAGTAAAATCTATTTAAAAATAACATCATAATATAAATAATACACAATCATAAATTACACAATGGACTATGAGGTAACATATAGCATATAATGAGAAAGACAAAACAGAAGTCAAAACTTCATTTAGTTGTGCCTCTTTGAGAATATTTCATTTTATTTTATTAAATTTTTTTTTTTTAGTTTATTTATTTATTTTGAGAGAGAGAGTGAGACAGAGAGAATGAGTTGGAGAGGAGCAGAGAATCCCAAGCAGGTACCACCCTGTCAGCACAGGGGCCTATGCGGGGTTCGATCCCATGAACCGTGAGATCATGACCTGAGCTGAGATTAAGAGGTGGACTGAGCTTAGCCGACTGAGCCACGCAGGCATCCCTAGGATGCATCATTATATTTTAAAATGACCATGAATAAATGGTAAAAATTTCAAAAAGTATTAGGACACACACATTTGTATCTATAAGAATAGACTGGTTGTCCCAACACCACTGATAAACAAACCATTTTCCTCCTCACTTATAGTAAATGCCAACTTTATCAGTCACTAAATCTTCATGTAATCTAAGGAATATTGGACCTTCTCTTTTACCTTACAGTTAATTTCATCACATTATCATCCACACCAAACAAAAACCCAATAAATATTCTTTTCCAAAAGCATTGAAAAGCATGGTGGATTTGGTGGGATGCTGACAAAGGCATTGTACATCTCTATATGCAGTGAAACTTGATGAAAATTCTTTTTCACTAACCCTCTTGCCCTCTACCATAGTTTTATCCGAGTCTCTCCCACTCACCACCCCACAGCTACTTTTTCCTCTGCCTCATGTTAGTCCCCACAGCACGACCACCTCTTCTAGAAGCAGGGACTCCTGCCCAATGATATTTCCCACTAACAGACTCCTTAAAGAAGGGGCCCATCTCTTATTTCAACGGTGCAACTCCCCAGGAATTCAGGCCTATGGACTTGGTATTCTTTCCTGTGCTTTGCATGACTATGCACCACTTCTTTTATTACCTTAGTCATGGGTTTTAATATCTGATAGGGTAAATAATAAATAAACAGTCTTTCTCATTATTCTTCTTTTTAAAATATTTTCTTGGTCGATCTCGTTCCAGATAAACTTCAGAATCATTTTTGCTCTGACCTTTCTCTTGCTTGTAGTTTTTAAAAATTTGTTTTGAGGAGCACCTATGGTTAATTAATCAATTTTCCAGCTTTATTGAGGTATAATTGACAAACTTATAGTTAAAGTGTACAACATGATATATACATACATATGATTTGATGTATATACTATGAAATGATTCCCCCAATCAAGCTAATTAACATACCCATAACCTTATATGGTTATTTATTTATTTATTTGTTTATTTATTTATTTATTTATGAGAATGTTTAAGATCTACACTCTTAGAGGGGCTCCTGGGTGACTCAGTCGGTTAAGCGTCTGACTTTGGCTCAGGTCATGATCTCAGGGCTCATGGATTCGAGCCGCGTGCATCTGGCTCTGTGATGACAGCTCAGAGTCTAATTAGGATTTTATGTCTCTGTCTCTCTCTGCCCCTCCCCCACTCACGTTTTCTCTCTCTCAAAAATATTTTTAAAAATTTAAAAAATTTTTTTAAAAAATATGTTTTTTTTAAAATATGTTTTTAAAAAATTTTTAAAAAGATCTACTCTCTTAGCAAATTCCAAGTATACAATACAGTATTATTACCTATAATCACCATGCTATACATTAGATCCTTGGATTTATTCATCTTATAACTAAAAGTTTGTACCCTTTGGCCAACCTCTCCCTATTTCCCTGCCCACCCCCTAGCCCATGGCAACCACCATTCTACTCTGTTTCTGATTTTAACTTTTTATTTATTTTTAATAATTCCACATACAAGTGATTCCTTACAGTGTTTATCTTTCTCTAACTTATTTCACTTTGCATAATGCCCTCCAATTTCATCCATGTTGTTATAAGTGGCAAGATTTCCATCTTTTTTATGGTTGAGTAATACTTCAGTGTGTGTGTGTGTGTGTGTGTGTGTGTGTATGTGTCATATTTTCTGTTTCCTTTCGTCCATTGATAGACACTTAGGTTGTTTTCATATCTTGCCTATAATGAATAACGAATAATGCTGCAATGAACATGGGAGTACAGATACATCTTAGAGACAGTGATTTTATTTCCTTTGGATTTATACCCAGAAGTGCATTTCTGGATCATGTGGTAATTCTATTTGTAATTTCTTGAGGAATCTCCATACTGCTTTCCACAGTGGCTGGACCAACTTACATTCCCAACAACAGTATACAAGCATTCCCTTTCTCCACATCCTTGCCAGCATTTTTTTTTTTTTTTATCTCTTGGCTTTTTTAGGAAAGACATTTTAACAAGTGTGAGGTGAGATTCCACTGTGGTTTTGATTTGCATTTCCCTGATGACTAGTGATATTGTGTACTTTTTCATGTACCTATTGGCCCTTTTCTTCTTTGGGAACATGTCTTTTCAGATCTTTGCCCATTTTTTAATCAGGTTATTTGTTTTTTTGCTATTGAGTTGTGAGAGTTTCTTATATATTTTGGATATTAATCCATTATCAGATTTGTGCTTTACAAATATCTTCTCTTGTTCCATAGGTTACCTTCCTTGCTATTGTTTTTAATTGAGATTTTATTTAGCATTGCATTAAATTTATTGATTATTTGGAAGAACAACTTTTTTTCCACAAAATTATCTTCCTATCTAGAAACTTAGTTTATATTCCTATTTAAAGTCTTCTTTCACATACTTTGCACAATGTTGTCTTTTTCTTCTTATAGGTCTTTGTGAATTGTGGTAAGTTTATCAGCAAACTGGAAGAAGATACTTTCTAAACATTGCAGATTACCTAGCATCACACTTAATGTAAAACACTAAAAACTCCTTTAAAGAAAAAAACATAACAAAAATATCCATAGTATCTTCTACTGTTCAGTGTTATTATAGAAATTCTAACCAATAAAATAAGGAAATAAAAATAGGAAGATGAAGTTATCATTCTTTACAGATAGTAAGTTTGTGCACCTGAAAATCAAAAAGATTCAACTGGAAAACTATTAGAACATATAAAACCTTTAATCAGTGTATTGTTTACAACATTACTGTGCTAAAAATTTGTAGCTTTCTAATAGACAGCAATATCCAGTTTGGAATAGGAACCATTAAAATCTGAACAAATGACACCACAGATCATATTGACTTTTCAGGCCCCACCAAAGGAATTTTCCTATGGATACCTTCTCAAAGTAGCCTAAGTGCCCCTAGGTTTATTATTATTATTATTAATTATTAATGTTTATTTATTTTTCAGAGAGAGAGAGAGAGAGAGAATGTGCACAAGTGGGGGAAGGGCCGAGAGGGGGGACAGAGGATTGGAAGTGTGCTCCACCCTTGACAGCAGAGAGCCCAAGGCAGGGCTCAAACTTACAAGCCTTGAGATCAAGACCTGAGCCGAAATCAGACACTCAACTGAGTGAACCACCCAGGAGCCCCATAAGTGCCCCTAGTTTTAACTCACATACTCGCTATGACAATTTCAGCTCTGCACTTGCATGAATTTCCAGGTACTATATTGTCTGACCATTTGTCTCAATGAGATTCAAGTGCTTTGTGGACATGAATCTCATCTGTGTTGTCCTCGTTCCTGCCAAACAAAAGACCTTCTTGGATCTCTGACATGGTATGTCACTTGGTATTCAGTGTGAAGTGTGTGGCCCACAGCACAGGGGTAAGAGCATGGACAATTGAGACGTAGGTGGGTTCAAATTCCAGGTCCACTAATCTAGTACATGATAATGAGGAAAGTTCTTAAACTCTTCCTTGTCTCACAATTCCTTCAACATTGAAAAGGCAAAATAGTAGTGTCTACTTCATAGGATTTTCTGAAGGTTAAATGGAAGTGATGTGCACTTAGCAATGTACTTGGGCATCTCCTAAATATTAACAAGCTGGTTGACTGCCAGCTGATGATGGTACAAATAAATTACCAAGCTGGTAATAGTAGGAGTAAAAGTCAGCATTTTAGTGTGTTGAGGTAATTCATCATCGTTACCTGAACTTACTAGGAATGTTTAAGATGAACCAAAATAGATCCAGGATGTTGGGTTGACTGTCTCTACCCTCCCTCCACCTGTACTACATGATAAAGTCTTTGTTACAGACTCTGAACCCAGGATGAGTTCCAACCACTGTGACTTAGGTCATGGGGCCTCTGTCATGCAGTGTCAAGAAAGTGGCTGTGGCAGCCTGTCAGCCATGTTGACCACCTAGCAGTGGTGAGAATTTCAGACCACCAGGCTGATATCTTCTGAAATGTGTGACACCACGAAGAAAGCCATAGCTCTTCTCTGCTTGGCATAACTGCTGCAGAAATACAATTACTTCTTTTTCTAGACACTTTTAGAAATTCAAACCGTGCCTTTTTCCAAAAAGGGATGTGAAATTGCTTACATGCAAAAGCATAGTGCAAGATGAAAAAAGTAAGTGAAGAAATTGTGGGGAGAGGGAAATTAGAGTAGGACAAGGAGCTAAAGCTGGGGATAACATTATCACACAAAATACATACCTAAAAGTTTAGTGTAAATTGTGAAATAGGGGCAGGACTTTGACTCAGCTTCTTAGCATCAGAAGCAAAAAGAGTGAAATCTTTTCATGAAAGTTGTTCAGGAAAATGACAATCATTCCTGATGCTCAGTTCTGAGAGAAATTTCTCTACCGAGTAACCATACATTAGAGAGTAATGCCCCATAACCTAGTTGACAAGGCCCTCAGCAACATATAAACAGTGAACAACATAAGCCCTCTGTGTCGGCAGCTAAGGGAAGTGCTTGATGTTTTTACACCCATTCATCCTCATACAAAAAAGATTGAAAATGTCTCCTTTTTTGATTGGCAAACTCTGTTAGATAAAGGAAGACAGATGTTATGAATGACCATAACATGTGGTTCAAAATTCATGAGGCGAATTTTGGTTCCTTTGAATTCCTGTCGTTAAATGTTTGATGTAGCTGGAAGGGCCTGGGTAAGAATTTTGTAGCAAAAAAGGACTTTCACACTGAACTCTGTGAATTCTTTGCTGGCTTTTTATTCCTACCCAATACAAACCATCCTTTTTATAACTCTGCAGGGTACTTAATGAACAATATTTTATTGTAATAATAATGTGAACTGCACAGTTGATTTACTACCCACATGACTACTGTTCTCTTCCTTCTATTAAGACTGGTTTTGTGTGTGTTTTCAAATATGTAGACTGAGCACTAAGAATGATGAGGGTCGCTTAGAGGAAAAGACGCAGAAACAAAAGGAAGGAGGTGGCACACGTTTTTATGGTCTCTGATCTTTGTGCTGGTGCTCTTACAGATACAGAAATGGAGCAAATGTACACTTTATGGAACACAATCAGCCTGGGCAAAGACTGACTGTCCTGTATTTGGAATTAGTTTTGGAAGCAGAACAGAGGTGTGTTTTTCATTATGCCACATTGGATTTTCGCATTCGAGAGTATAATTACCAAACCCAGCCCTCAAACCACTGCAAAAACATCACATGCTTCTTACACACATTTTTTCCCTTCAAACTAGCACTCAAGCGCCCACCAAGGGCCCTGCCCACAGTAGGGTTAGTTTAAAATTTTTTTCAAACACTGTTGTAACATGGCTCTCATCCACAAAACAAGTATTATCAGCAGTTAAATCACAGGATTATTCTTACATTATAGATAACTAGGTGCATTTAACGTATAGTAGTTATTTTTGGAAGACCCTGGGTCAGACTCCCTCTGTATAAAATGACTCTCCAGGAGTCGGGCTGTCAGCAGCACACCAGTATCTCTTTCAAGCCTATAATGAGCCCGTGCTACAAACTTGAAGTCTAGAAGGCCAATTCAGTTTGGAGGTTAACTTCCATTAAAGTTTAGAAATGGTGCTAAGGAGAAACAAAGACCAAAAATAGTGCACATTTTACGCTTATTCTCTGCCTGAGAGCCCATTTGGGGTCAGTGAGAAAATCTAAGTGCTACATCTTCTTACACTCCCCCTTTCTCGCTGCAAACCCACGATTCTCCCGCTCATCCCCGTGGGCTGGGGCATGGCAGTAACTGAGGCTTCCTGGGCAGAAGCGGTTTCTCACTGAATTGTATTCTAGCAGCTTCAGTGATTTAATGCACTTCTCAAAGAACCACAGTCAAGAGGAGCAGCGGTGGGGGAAAGGGAATGATTGATCACCTGGATTAGTTAGTGTAGAATATACAATCACTCATAAAATGCAAGATGATTTTTGGTGATGCATCAACACACATTTATCAATTTAACAGTTAAGCGTTTACAATAATAACTTACATTCACATAACGTTTTACTTATCATCCCTTGTTACAGATGAGGAAACTAAGGCACAGAGAGAGAGCAAGTGCTTGGTTGTTTAGGAAGGAGGGTAACAATTTCTGAGCCAGCAATTGCACCGTTCTGTTAGGCATTTATCCCAGAAAGAAGAAACATGTTCGCACAAAAACCCATATGCAAATATTCCAAATACCGGAAATAACTCAGATGTTCTTCAACAGGTGAGTGGTTAAACAAATAGTGGTAAATCCATACCAGGGAATACTACTCAGCAATAAAAGGAACAAACTATACACGAAACAGCTTGGATGGATCTCAAGGGAATTATGCTAAGTGAAAAAAGTCAGTCCCAAAACTTATGTGATTTCCTTTCTGTAACATTCTCAAAATGACAGTTATAGGGAAATAGATAGCTGGGCACCACGATTTAGGGAGGGTTGGGGAGAAAGGTGGCTGTGGCTATAAAACGGTAGCATGAGAAATCTGCGTGATGGAATGTCTTGTTTCTTGATGTGATGTAGTCCCCTGAATCTACCCAGGTGAGTAAAATTACATAGGACTAAAGATACAGGAAAATAAGTGCCTGCAACCTGGTGGATGACACCAATGTCAGTTTCCTGTTGGTGATATTATTCTCTAGTTATGCAAGATGTTATCATTGGGGGAGACTGGGTGAAGTAAATATAGCATTTCTCTGTATTCTTTCTTATAGCTGCATCCTTTAAATTAAAAATACAATAGCCAACCTTATTTTTAAAAGTCAGTAGAAGGCAGAGTAAGTACACTCTGAGAAAATCTACAGAAAATAGCAGAGATGCAAAATAAGAATGGGTGGAGAATGGGGAGAGGCTATTAATTATTATGTGATTTCTTTTTAGTGTGGTGAAAATGTTCTAAACTTAGTTTATGGTGATGGTTGCACAATTCTGTGAATATACTAAAAACCATTGAGTTGTACACTTTAAATAGGTGAGTTTTATGGTGTGTGATGCTTAAGAAAAACAAAAAGAAAAAAAAAAATCAACCCAGGAGTGGTATTATCTGAAGTACAAACAGAGAACATGAAAAACATTGGGGCAGATATTTTCAAAGAAGTATTTCAAGAAAATTTCCTAGAATTGAAAGATATCTATTTATTTATAGATTTAAAAGATCCTTGTAGGGCTTAGAACAATGAAAATAATATTCATACCAGTGCACAACAATGTAACATTCTAGAATGTTCGGGACCAAGAGAAAATTCTAAAAGTTTCCAAAAAAGAAAAAAAAAGTTACATACATACAATAGATAGGGAATAAGAATGTTACCAGATTTGTTTGACTTTATTTTTAAATTCACACCCTGCGCAGGGTTTTGTTTTTGTTTTTGTTTTTGTTTTTGGTGCATAGTTCAGTGGGTGTTGACAATTGCAGAGTCACGTAGCCACTGCCACAAATGAGATACCAGTTCTGTCACCTCAGAGATTTCCCTGTGCTGCTTCATTGAAGTCATACTCTCCCTCACCAGTATCCTCTGACAATCACTGATATGCTCTCCATCCCTACGGTTTTGCCTTTCCCAGAGTGTCTTGTAGATGAAGTAATGCAATTTTTAGCCTCTTGAGTTTCAGCCACATTGTTGTATGTATCAATAGTTCATACCTTTGGGTGCCTGAGTAGTATTCCATTACATTGATGTACCACAGCACAGGTGGCTTATCCATTCACCAGTTGAAGGACGTGTGGGTTCCTTTACCCTTTGGCAAGTATGAATACAGCTGCTAAACTCATTTAGATATGTGCTTTTGTGAGAATATATGTTTTCATTTCTCTTGAGTAAATACCTACAGGTGGGATGCCTGGGTCCTGTGGTGAGGGATTGCTTACAAGGGACTGACAACCAGTTTTCCCGGAGTGGTATCGTGGTGTAAGAGAGTTCCAGTCGTTCCACATTAACTCCATCGCTTGTTGTTCTGTGTTTTCATTTAGTAATTCCAGAAGGTACTGCTTTCTCAGTGTGGTTTCCGTTTGCAGTTCCCTAATGACTAATGATGATGAGCATCTTTTCATGTGTTTATTTGCCATCTTTATGTCTTGTTTGAGGAAATGTCTCTGAAAATATTGCCCATTTTTTTACTGGGTGTTTTTGTTTTTTAAATGATTGAGCATTAAGAGTTCTTTATATATTCTGGGCACAAATTATCTGTCAGATATATGATTTGCAAATACTTTATTTCAGTCGGGGAGTTATCTTTTCATTCTATTGTATACAGTATGAAGTAAGGATGTCAGTGTGGGTTTGTTTTGCTTGTGGAGATTCAATTGTCTCTGTACAATGTATTGAAAAGGCTGTCCAATGCTACTGTTTGGGCACCTTTGTTGAAAATCAACTGATCGTGGGGCACCTGGGTGACTGTCGGTTGAGCATCTGACTTTAGCTCAAGTCATGATCTCGTGGTTCGTGAGTTCAAGCCCTGCATCAGGCTCACTGCCGTTAGTGCAGGGCCCGCTTCAGATCTTCTGTCCCTCTCTCTCTGTCCCTCTGCCACTCACGCTGCCTCAAAAATAAAAAAATAAAAATTTTTTAAAGAAAATAAACTGATCATAAATGTAAGCATTTATTTCTAGACTTTTTATTTCATCCCATTGATCTATACGTTTATCCTTATGCACTATCTTGAATATTGTGGCTTTATAGTAAGTTTTAAAATTAGGTAGTGTACATCACCCAACTTTATTCTTTTTCCAAATTGTTTTGGTTATTTCAAGTTTTACATTTCAAGTAAATTATGGGATCGGCTTATCAATTCCTAAAAGAGAAAAAAAACCTTCTTGGGATTGTTGTAGGGATTGTATTAAATCTACACATCGATTTGGGAAGAATTGACATCTTAACAGGGAACATCCCTCTGGTTATTCAAATATTCTTTCGTTTCCCTCTGCAAAGTTTTCTAGTTTTTAGAATACAGGTCCTACACTTTGTTAAACGTATTCCTAAATATTTTATTCTTTTTGATGCCATTGTGAATGAAACTGTTTTCTTATTTTCACTTTCATATTGTTTGCTGCTAGCATGTAGAAATGCAATTGGTTTTTATACTAATTTATACGTCATGACCTTGCTAGTCTTGTTTATTAGCTGTAATAGTTTTTGTAGATTCTGTGGGATTTTCTACACAAAGGATCTTATTGTCTGTGAATGAGAATGACTGTTGTTCTTTCTTTTCATTTGCATGCCTTTCACTTCTTTTTTTTCTATCTTACACTGGCTAGAACCTATAGTAGAATATTGAATTGAGGCAGTGAGATTGGAAATCCCTGCCTTGTGCTTGATATCAGGAGAAAGCTTTTGGTCTTTCATCAGTAAATGTAATGTTAAGGTTTTTCATAGATGTCTTTTATCTGATTGAGGGAGTTTTCTTCTAGTCTCTATTTGCTTATAATTAAGAGAACTCTGTGTATGGGAACTCTTCTCTCTCTCTCTGTCCTGTTTTCAGCACCTTTTTACTGCCTGCTGTCATTTACTCTCAGTGACTCATGTGAATTCAACCGGAAATATAAAATCCAAGGAAACAGTCAAGACGTTTTCATTCCTTACACTGTGGACAGCATGGGCTTCCAAAGCAAGTACAATCTGTTGTTCTGCAGCCTTTATTTTTTTTGAGTAAGAATTGGCTCATATGCTATTAGTAATTAGGTTAAGGATGTATAATGCGGAAGTTGTGTTCACTCAAATGTAATTTTTCCTAGCATTTCACACCAGCAAATAAGAGCAACAGAAAGTAAAACACCTAATACGCCTGGAGACCACAAAGCCACAAAGCTGTGTGAGTACAGCCCCCACAACAGTCTTCTCCTTGTCTCCATTTATGTGATTGGCTGTTTCTGCCAATCACTGTGTTTTGCATCGTTTGCCATAGTTCAGCAACCTTAACTCTTCCTTTCGGGTCTGTTCATTTATCTGTTGCTGTATAACAAGCCATCCCCACAACTTAGTGGTTTAAAACAACATAAATATTTAATTTGCTCATGTACTGGCAATTTTGGCAAGGCTTGGGAGGAACAGCTCTCTGTTTCACAGCATCTGAGGCCTCACTTTGACGTTTGGTTTTTGTTTTTTTTTTTTTTTTTAATTTTTGGGACAGAGAGAGACAGAGCATGAACGGGGGAGGGGCAGAGAGAGAGGGAGACACAGAATCGGAAACAGGCTCCAGGCTCCGAGCCATCAGCCCAGAGCCTGACGCGGGGCTCGAACTCACGGACCGCGAGATCGTGACCTGGCTGAAGTCGGACGCTTAACCGACTGCGCCACCCAGGCGCCCCTGAGGCCTCACTTTGAATGACTACAGTGCACAGTGTACTAGCTTGGGACTGGCTGAGTCTGTCTCTCTCTCTCTCTCTCTCTCTCTCCCTCTCTCCCTTCCCATGTGAATAGCTCAGGCTTCCCACAGCATGCTGATCTCAGGTGGTTGGACTTCTCACACAGCAGCTGACTTCTCCCGACACCAGCATTCTCAGAGTCTGTGATGGAAGCTTCGAGTGTTCTTACAACCTGACTCAGAAGTCCTAGCATGTTACTTCTGCTGCATTCTGTTGGCCAAGCAAGTCACTAGGGCTCAGATTCAAGCAGAGGGAACTAGAATCTACTTCTCAATGCAAGGAATAGCCAGAAATAAGTGTAACCATCTTTTATCTATCAAAAAACCCTTTCATCAAAATAATTTTATTTTTTAATGCTTAAATTCCATATTTATTATAGTACTTTTACTTAGACATTTATTTCATTTTATTTTAATTTAATTTAATTTTATTTTATTTTACTTTAAATGTTGATTTATTTATTTCTGAGAGAGAGAGAGAGCATGGGAGGGGCAAAGAGAGAGGGGGAGAGAGAGAATCCCAAGCAGGCTCCACACTATCAGTGCAGAGCCTGATATGGGCTCTAGCTCATGAACTGTGAGATCATGACCTAGGCCAAAATCAGAGCCGATGTTAAGCCAGATGCTAAACTAAGTGAGTCACCCAGGTATCCCAGGAATTTATATCATTTTAAATCATGCTGGTATATTCATTTTAAATTGTGCTACTTATTGATTTAAGTGAGGCTCTAATTATTAAGATCAATAGATTTTGAGTGGTTTGGGCCGACTGTATTTTCTCCACAAACTTTGTGGTTTTGAGTGCAAGATTTCACAGAACTCCATATTTTCAGGACTATTTCATTGCACATACACCATTACAGCAGAAACATCTGTAAATTCATGTGCTTATGATCTTAGGGTCTTCACTCAGTGTTCAGGCCTCCGCTTAAACCTAGCATTTCTTAAGGAGGCCCCGTGTCTTATTTTACTCCTTGGTGCCAATGCAGAACACGTCGTTACATCAAACAACACTTGTTCTTTCCAGTAGAAGCTGCGACAAAGAGGCAGTGATAAAATTGATCATCTGTGATGAAGATGGAGATTGATTTCTAGGTGAAATTAGAAAAGTGGGGTTTTTTTTCAGATTATTGTTGTTTCTGTTGTAGTAATTCAGCACACTGTCACACATGTGGCATGACAGAGAACTGCATGTAAGGTTAGCTGAGGACATGAAAGGCATTTCAGCCAGAGGAAGTTGGGGGTGTGTGTGTGTAAGAGAGAGAGGTGGTGTAGGGGGAAGAAAAGCTGATCTGTCATTCAGAGGCTCTGCTGATCTTTGGACGCTCATCACCCCATTGTTAAGTACTTTTCAAAACAGAGGAACACCATAAAGAAACCAAATACCTTTCTTTTCAAACTAAAGCTAAGGTACTAACTTTTCTTCTGGCCACATTCTCCGTGAGAATAAACACACATGTGCACACACGCACGTGTGTGGACACACACAGGGTTTAACACTCAGAACGTGAGTGCCACCGGTGAAGGGTGGGTCCTAAGCACCAGATTTCTGACTTCAGATCATTCATAAAAATCCCAAGACTGACTACATTAGTAGCACTGTGGAGATGAAAGTCATGGCACCTTGTAGTCACAGAGCAAATTTCAGCAAATATATCTTGAAAACCTGCTGTGTGGTCAATACCCTATGAGGAGGATGTATGGAAAGAAATAAGATAATTCACTTCCTATCATTTAGTTGCTTGAGTCAAAAACCTAAACGCTGAACCCTTTGGCTTCTTCCTCCTTGCTCCCTTTCTAGTCTGGCCACCACTCTCTTCCATGGATGACAGGAGCAGCCCCCAAATTGTCCTTCCTTTTCTACCTACTCCCATCCCATCCCCTCTGTTCTCCACACAGCAGCCAGGATGGCCTTTCTAAAACTTAAATCAGGGGCGCTTGGGTGGCTCATTCAGTTAAGTGTCCGACTCTTGGTTTCGGCTCAGGTCATGATCTCACAGTTTGTGAGTTCGAGCCCTGCATCAGGTTCCGTGATGTCGGCGCAGAGCCTGCTTGGGATTCTCTCTCTCTCTCTCTCTCTCTCTCTCTCTCTCTCTCTCTCCCTCTCCCTCTCTCTCTGCCCTCTCCCCCGCTTACTCTGTCTCTGTCTCTCTCAAAATAAAGAAATAAACTTAAAAAAATAAAGTAAAATAATTTAAAAATTAAATCAGATCACACTATCAACATTCAGAATAAAATCCAAACTCCTTACCGGGACCTTCAAGGCCCTTGCCCCTCCCTCCTTCCTTACCTTCTGTGCTCTCCCCTTGCTCACTCTGCTCCAACCATGCCAGCTTGCTCTCTATACTCTGAATACACCTTGTTCATGCCCAGCTGGGGCCTTTGCACTAGTTGTTTCTTCTGTATGGACTCATCCTCCCCTTGCCCTGCCTCCTGGCTCCAGACAGTCACTTGATTTGGGCCTCGGCTCAAATGTCACTGCCTCACAGTGGTCCTCTCGGACCCAAAATATCTTGTAAAAGTAGCAGAGGCTCCCAATGTTTCACCCTTCCCGTACCCTAACTTTTGTTATCTTCATACCCTTTTCAGTATTCATCTTTGTTTTTGTTTTTCTTCCTCACTAAAATGAAACTCTAAGAGCTTTGTTCACCTTGTTAACTGCTACAATCCCTGCCTAAAACAGTGCCTGTCACATAGCAAATAAGAAATATTTGTTGCATGAATGAAGCCTATCCTGGAAGAGTTCTGATCTATACCGGAAAGCAATCTTGGAAACAGCCATGGCCATGCAGTGTGACCATGCTGTGATAGAGGCATGCACAAGGTATGTAGGGGAGCACAGAGGATGGAGTCACTGATTCTGCACAGGGAAGGAAGGGGTGGAGTTTTTTCACCTGGGTTCTTGAAGGATGAGTAAGAGTTTGCCAAATGGAGAGGTCTGCAGAGGACATTTCAAGCAGAAGAAAGTGTGTGTGAAGGCTTGGCTGTAAAAACATCAGGTACTGGGGAAGCTAGTCATTTTTCTGTGCCCGGAGAACAGAAGGCACAAACATGGTGCAGCGGGAGAGGAGAGGAAAGACTGGCCGAATGAGCGGCTCAGCTCAGAGACAGAAGTGACTTTCTTAGGAACTTGGAAGAGCCACTGGATTTGAAGAAGGGGAAATCATTTCAGGGTTTCAGAAACATTTTACTGGCAGCCGTGTGGCAGATAGTTTGAGGCAGGAAGATTTTGCTGTTCTCCTGGCCAGCACAAAGTCATCACAGAAGGAATGGAGAGAAGGTGATGGTCAGGAGGTGCATGTTGAGAGAGGATTGAGAGGGTTTGGTGACCTAGGTGTGGGGACAATAGAACGGGAGGAACAGGCTGCATGTTTTTAAACTTGGATGTGGCTTCATGACATTTATCCTGGTAAAGAGTACAGAAGGAAACACAAGTTCGGGAAGTAAGGAAGAGGGGTGACTCTCCTCCATCTGTCTGGCGTCCTTCCTCTCCAAGCCCCTGAATGTCTGTTTCCTGCTTTCCAGCCATCAGTTAATGGGGGAGCCCACCTGCCCATACTCTATGGTAAATTGTACATGGCTGGGCTCACACCTGCTCCACTTAGCCCCAGTTATTAGGCCACACATGTGAGCCTGCCTCTCTCTTCCCTTGGGACAAAATGTCTCTCAGGTGGCTCTTTGTCTTTCTCGAAAATAGATTCCAAACAATTCTGCCCCAATGGACATGCTCAGGCATGCCAAATCCCGAAAGGGGACGAGACTTAAGCTCTAGTCTGGGCCTACCTTAACTATGTGTATAATATTATCAGATTTTTGTTATTATTTACATGTCATTTTTAAATTACACAACTCTTACATGAATACTTTTCCATTATATGTATATATATATATATATATATATATATATATATATATATATATATACAGAAATACACAAAGACTTGAGAAGCTCCTTTCATACCCCTTCCTTGAAAAGCAAAAAAAGTCCACTCCCCCTCCTCCAAGTAAGATGTATCTCTCTTCAGTCCTTTAGTGCATGCATGTACACACACACACATCCACACACAGAGAAACAATACATGGTTTTATGCATTATCTTTGGGCTCAGATTATTCTGAAGCCCTTTTTCCCTTACAAATCTGTCTTTAGGGGATCCTGGGTGGCTCAGTTGGTTGAGCTTCCAGCTCTTGATTTCGGCTCAGGTCATGATCCCAGGGTCTTGGGACTGAACCCCGCATTGGGCTCCATGTAGAGCATGGAGCCTGCTTAAGATTCTCTCTCTCTCTCTCTCTCTCTCTCTCTCTCTCCCTCCCTGCCTCCCTCCATCGCTCCCTCCCCCCCCCCCGCCACTGCTCAACTCGGTCTCTCTCTCTCCCTAAAAAAAAATAAAAATCTGTCTTCAAAGATTTTCACATCATTAAATATAAATCTACTTCTTTCTTCTTGAACTGCTGAATCGTCTTCCACGGCCAATATGTATGTCTGTCATTTAATCATTCCCCTTCTGAAGGATGCTTGGGTTGCTTCCAAATTTCCAAGATTATAAACAGTGAATACCTCTGTACACTCTTTTCTGTATATGTTTACGAATGTTTCTCTACAGTGGATCTGGAAGTTGAATTGGTGGGCTGTCCTAAATGTACTCCATTTTTTTTGGCATGGAAAAATGCCATTCCAGTTTGTCTGTTCCATTGTACTATGTGCTTCCAGAGGTTGGTACTGAAACAAAAAACTTTACCTGAAACTGTAAAGTCATTTGAGTCTTGACAAGATCCATTCTAAAGCTAACATCAGTCCAAGGACAAGCTCAACACTCAGCCCAGAAGGCTAGGGACAGTTGGCAAACAGGCATAATTCTGAGGGCTCTAGCTTTTCTGGGGCCTACTGAAAGGTGTGAGATCTGACAAAAATGCTTGTTTCAGTAGATGAAAAGAAAACTAGAACATTGAAGTTAACACAGATTTATTACATAATTATAAAATGTAGCATGTGTTGATTTCCTTGATATTAAATGTAGTGTTCATAAATGTTCTGTTATTGAACAACCTGGAATTCTCCTGAATCCCTGATTTCCTCTACTCCTAGGTTGAGGGACCAGCACCAGCCCTCTTGGTTTTTCCTCCTCATGTTCAAGGAAGAGATTCACTCAGAAAATAATTTTAGGGCTTCCTTTTTTCCTTCCCTGGTTTGGGCTTCTTTCCAAGGGGATTCCTATCTGCTCCTGTTCAGGAATGGTTCAAGTTTAACTAGGACAGCCTTTTGGGGAGAGAGCTCCTTTCTCCAGGAGGGGGCAGTATTGGGGAAGGAACTGCACTTGTCAGGTGGCAAATGCTGGGGAAAAATTCTTTGGTCATCTGGAGAAGGTCAGAAAAGGCAGTGGGGGCCTGGAAGGAACAGCCCCAAGCCCACAGTGGGGCAGTGGGGCAGTGGGGCAGGGGCTCTGGCTCACAGACTCTATTGTGAGGGTGAGGGACAGGTGATAGATGAGGTTTCCTTCTGACCTCACATTTTAGTCTGAATATCAAGTTCTTTTTTCAATGTATTTATTTTCCTCTAGTGCTTAATTCCTAATGTGACAATGACATAACACCCCACTGTTTTTCACTGTAAAGGTATCACATTTCAGCAGCACTGTGGGTTAAACAGTCCTTTCGGGATAGGCTGAGGCCCTAGTCAACAACAATGTGTCTATGGGCAAATGCATTCGGGTTGCTAACAGTGGACTTACAGATGAACCTTTGTGCACATTCCTTTCCTGATTGAGCTCTGTTCACATGGACCACAGATGACAAGATGTTTCTGTTTTCCAAAAAAAGTTCCGATTGCAATTCCCTGGGAGGTGTCCTGGGCCAGGGAGTTTTTTGTTCCAGGTTCCTGTGTAACAAGATGCAAAGTACCGTGTAGGATGCTTTACGGATTGGCCTGGCCATTTCATACTTTAAGCTGATGATTTTGTAGTTTACAAAATAATTCATAAAGTTTGGCAGCTTTCAGGGATTTCTAAGAGTACATTTCTAAGAGTACAAATATCTTCCTGGCCACTCGGGTCATAAAACGCAGCAGATTCCCCTGCATAGGGATTGTTGGGTCTTCCTTTTCTCCTTTCTCCAACTCCCACTTCCCCACAGCCCAGCCTGGAGTTCTGTCTGGGCTCTTTAAAGATGAAGTGGACTAAATTCTGTTACAATTGTAGCAATAGCCCAACTACTCCCCGCCTTTCTTCTCCCATGAAAAGTACCGGCATGAAAAGTACCCAATTGTAAAAATCTCTTTATAGATTTATTCAAGGTCTGGTGGCCTTGGTTCCCTCCTTTGTCAGACAATGGAGACTGAATTGTGGTCTTCACCCTGGAGTTCCCTCCTGCACACACCCAGGAGAGCTCTAGGTAGACATGAAACTCCACCAGTGGAGTTTAGTGTTTAAGAAAGCCTCCCAAATGTTTACTCGTCTGAAATAAAGCTGCACAGGAAAATGAAAACATCAAATGTCTTTTGCTTTTGGCTGAAATTGTATAAACTCACCAGTTGAGACATTGGCCATACGGAGATGAGGAAGAGATGGTCCTATTTTCAGAGTGTTTCACTGTCTAGCAGGGTCCTTGGTAAGTACTCAACACATGCTTGTTGAACTAAATCGAGAGCCAACAGACACTGGAGGTGATTACATTCACGAGCTCTGCTGTCATTAAATCACCAGAACCCTTGGTTAGTCCTTGTCCTGGCCGCTGCACTGGATAGGCCTGCCCCTACTCAAAAGCTAGGTAGCCACCCACACCTTTTGTTCTGAGGAACCCTACAAGGGCTTCCCATACCCCCCCACCCCAGCCCCCCACCCCCGCCTCCCAGCACATCTGCCACTCTCTCTCCACAACTGACCTGAAATCCTCACCTCAGCAATATACTTTTAGGTTAAGCAACTGTTCTCATTCAAAAGCCTAAGTTATTAGGAGGAGAGGGAGGAGCCTGAGTGGTTCAAGTGTGTATATAGGTGTGTGTGTGTGTGTGTGTGTGTGTGGTGTGGTGGTGATTATTAAAAGAAGAGCAGAGACGCCGGATGCTTCTAATTTCCTCTTATAACCAATGAGCCACAGCCTCCATTGGGCTATTTACTGGCACTTTGGAAGCCTTGGAAACTTGACTTTGAGGACATAGGAAATGAAATGGCACTGGGTGATACACTTTAGTGCTATACTGTCTAATCTGATAACACCAGCCACATGTGGCTCTTGAGCCCTTGGAATTTGGCTAGCCTGAATTGAAGAGGGACTGTAAATACAAAATACACACTGGTATTCAAAGACTTATCATGGGGGGGAAAAAAGGACATAAGATCTTACAGGTAAATTTTTATATTGATCACATGTAGAAATGAAAATATTTTGGATATATTGGGATAACTAAAATCTATTATTAAAATTATACCTGTGTCCTTATGTTTTTTAGAAAGATGGCTACTAGAAAAAATTCAATTATGTATATGTCATTATATTGCTATTAAACAGCTCAGCTCCGTAGCTAGGAGGACACACCTCACCCTAGAGGGCGCTGTAGTCCAGTGCGTGGGAAAAGGGGCCAAAGGAATGAGACCGCAAAGGCAGCAATGTCACCAGAAGAGTATAGCCTTAGGGCGCCTGGGTCTGTTAAGCGGCCGACTTCGGCTCAGGTCATGATCTCGCGGTCCGTGAGTTCGAGCCGGGCTCTGTGCTGACAGCTCAGAGCCTGGAGCCTGTTTCAGATTCTGTGTCTCCCTCTCTCTCTGACCCTCCCCCGTTCATGCTCTGTCTCTCTCTGTCTCAAAAATAAACGTTAAAAAAAATTAAAAAAAAAAAAAAGAGTATAGCCTCAGTGCAGGGAGGAGTAACAAAGACTGCCCTGTGTATCTGGTTGGCAGCCTGATGCACAGGGACTCCCACTCTCCTCCCATCCCTGGCATTCTGAGTCAGTTGGTGAAGTCCCCTCCTGTTGACTCCCATGGCAGAGGAATGGAGTAGGGACCAGGTGCAGATCTCTTTGGCTCTAACTAGATTTGGCTTGGGATTTGCTTCTGGGGCGATCCTTGCACCTTCCGATCCCAGGTTCTACATGCAGACTGTACATGGTACATATGAGTGTACATGTTACCATATGAGCTCAATGTCCCACTAAGGCTTGGGAAGGCTAATAAGTCTATTGATTTGGTTGATTTTAAAATTTCAGATAATACATTTTATTTGTGGGAATTTGTTTTGTTGTTTTTCTAAATGGACTTTGCAGATCAGTGCATAGACATTGATATCAAAGCAGGAATAACTGGATTTTGCATAGTAGTTTACAGTTTTCAATGTCCTTTTCAGCAAATTATCACTTTTTATTGTCACAACATCTTGTGAGGCAGGCGAAGCATGTATAGATTTTTATCCATATGTTATAGCTAAGAAACCAAAAAAAAAAATTGCCTTGACCGCATTTTAAAGCTGTTAAATGACAGAATTAGGGATGGATCATGAACAATATAATGGAAACTTTGGCTTCAGGTCTTTGGTGGCTTCTACTAGTATACAGAGAGGTCACCGAGGTGGCCCACAGCTTCCTGAATTCAAACGGTTATGCCCCCTTAAAGATCAGGAAAGTAATATATTGGCCCAGATGTCGAGATTTGGAAAGCTGCCAGTTGAAGATCCAGGGAAGGAGTAAAATTGGAGCACCGCCTTCACTTATCAGGAATGCACTTGTCCACGCATCTCTGCTTAATTCCCTCTGGAGACCTCCCTGGTCCAAGTCTCAAACAAAGGTCCAGCTGGTTCCTCCACAGAGAGAGGTTCTGAGCTGCAGGCAGAACCCAGCAGAGGGTGCTGAAAGCCCACTACTTCAGGGTGGAAGAAGGCAAGAAGCCTCCCCCTTGCAGAGGTGGACCAGTGGAAGAGGAGGAAGCCTAACAAAACAAGAGCTTTCCTATTGGTAGAGTGATGATGATACGATGATGAGGATATGAATAAAAGCCAAGATAAGTGTGGTGGGTATAGTGTCATTTGGAAATATTAGAAGACCTGGAACAAGTCTTCAGTGTGTACCAATGTTTGTGTTCAGGCTGTTAGTTGTGAGATGGTGGCCAACGACAAGCAGGAGGTATGAGGCAGAGAAGAGTTAGGGAATGAGAGGGCTGGGGGAGTAATAAGAATGACCTCTGGGTCAGGGCCGCAGATTATTTTGTTGGACTTGACCACACTTTTGTGATGTGTTAAAAGATCACTGTGATCACTGACATGGTGCATGTTGGAAAAATAGTTTCAGCTACTTATTCGGATCCCCTAGATCCCAGCAAATCATTGCACAGCCAAACTTAGAACCACAATCTTTCAACACAGTGAAGGAATTAAAGTAGGTACAACTGATGATCAATGCCTTCATTTTATAATTAAGGAAAATGAGAGCCAGAAATGGAAAATTCCTTGCCAAATGTCACCTAGCTAGTAGTGACCTAGCATAAAAACTAAAGACAGTGACGTATCAGTATCACGGTTGAAAGTACAGGGAATGGCATCAGATTTGGCTACAAATCTTGGCCCTAACAATTTGTTCTGTGACTTTAGGCAAGTCATTTAACTTTTCTGATCTTAGTTTCCTCGCCTGTACAATAAAGATAAAAAAAAGTATCTACCTCAAGGGTATCAAGTCAGATAATAAATGTGAGCATTACATAGTACCTGCTCATTGTAAATATTCAATAAATCATAACTGATGCTATAATTAGAATTCAACTTTTCTGACCTTCAGGCCAGAGTTCATTCTTTATACTATGTAGCCTCCCCCAATCCTTCTCAAGCCTTTTGCATGCCTATGCCATTCCCTATTTATTCCTCCTGTTGTGATATCTTCATGGAGATTGTATGATTGATATTAAGGGAGTTTTTTGACTTCACAGTTTCCTTACTGATAAAGTAGGATAACACTAGTTGGGCTCCAGGCTGGCTAAAACAACAAAATAACTCTTAAGTAGAGGGCTTAAGCAAGGTAGAAGCTTGATTCTCTTTCGTGCAACAGTCCAGAGGTAGGCAATACAGGGCCAACAGGACAGTCTGCTATCCTCAACATTCAAATCTCATATCTGGGTTCAAAGTGACTTCTCCACTTCTTGTATCTTCTCAGGTAGACAAATGGGAACAGAAGGTACATGCCTGATCCTTTCAAAATTAAGACCAAGAGTAGCACCCATCCCTTCTCTCCTTTAGTTGGTCAAAAATTAGTCGCATAGTCACACCTAGCGGCAAGGGGAGCTGGGAAACCTAGGCTTCAGCTGGGCAGTCATGTGACAGAATAAAACGGACAATATTCGATGAAAACCTGAGGTTTGTCACAAGCTCTTTACTGTTAAATCCAAGGGAGCTGCTATTAACATGAGGGCTAGTATTTCTGAAGATTTATCCACTCACTTTTCACAGAGGATTATCTCCACTCTCAAAACAGTTTGGTTTTTGGTTTGTGATTAAAAAAGAAATTTAAAGGTGGTTGCTGGTGGTGATAGAGTGATAAGGGATTACTAATGTAAAACAGAGCTGGAAAATGAGTGGAGAACCATGAAGCAACTGAGAAAGTGATTTGCTGGTGGAGAGAGAGAAAACAAACAAGGAAGTAGTGTGCTGCATTATGAAATATATATGTTGCTTTGACCATCTGGGGGACGTTTCCTTCTCCAAAGGAGATGCCCATCCAGCACATGACTGACCTGGAGCCCCTCTCCACCTGCGCAATCTGGAGGCCTCAGGAAGTCAGTCCAAGAGTCTAAATCTATAAAAAAGGTTTTTTGAAAAGCTGGAGGACAGCTTCTAGTATCTTCTCAAGAAAATAGTCATTTCTAGAACTTTGGCACTCTCTTGGCCTGTGGGGCCACCTAACTTGGCTCAGACCACTTTGGGAGATGCTAGGCAATCCAGGGTCTGGAAGAAAATGATTGGGATGGGAGAAATCCAGGCAAGGATTCCAGTGAGTCCGTGGGGGGTGTGGCATGAGCCCTAATAGGCTAGGGAGATTCTGCGCACCATTTCGGTCATCAGAAGAATGCCTGATGGTGGCCTTCCCTAGAAAGTTTCTCAGATTCAGCCTTCTTTCTCCATTCCCACTACCACTGCTCTGGACTTGGCCCTCATGTTTCCGTGACCAGCTTCCTAGCCTGCTGCCCTTCTAATTTTTCTCCTGGCCACTCGTCTTTTGTTCCTCAAAGCTGTCCTGCATATTGTCGTTGTGATAATTCTCCAAAATGCTTCTCACTATGAGCCTTCTTTTACCTCAGAATTTTCCAGGTGGAGTTATTAGGGTGGTTTTCTATTTCTTTTATTCTTTCCTGTTGTTGTTGAGCTGCAATTTTCCTCGCAGGTCCTTTTAAATGCCTTTGCAATAGACGTGTATGATTTTTATACTAAGAGATGAAGGCAGTTTTAAATGGCTCAGAAGTTGGAGGGGGTGAAGTTGGGAGCTACCATGGCTTTCATGTCTTCCTCATCAAGTCTCTTTCCTTTTGGGTAATATTTGAGGCCTCCATAAACTGACTTATGTTGGCTACCAAACATAATTTCCTTTGATCTTTCTGTCTAGGCTGTTGTAGTTTCCTCATGGCACCCAGCTTCTGCTCCCATCACACCCTGTCCCCCCAGCCCATTTAAGTCTTACCATCTTTCCAGATCCAGTTAACATGTCACCTGCCTGGACTATTTTTATTCTTAAACTTATCTATCACCTCTATGATGTCTTATTTTGTTGGTACCACACTCCCTGGAAAATTGATGCCTTTTGGTTGTTGCCAACTGAGTGAATTTTGTCTCCTAAATGAATTCCAAGTTCTTGGAGGACAAGGGTAATCTTATAAATTCTTTGCTTTCCTCATACCATCTGGCATAGTTCTAAACACACAATTGGAAACCCATTGATATATTTCTGAGAACTTTATTCACATCTTAGCTGAATGATTTAACATGTGTCAGACCACCATGCCACCCTTCCAACAAAATATTTGAAGAAGGATTTCATAGGGATGGTCATCATGAATACAAAGGACTAGAAAGCTAATGCGGCAGATATGGGGTATCAGTAACAAGCTGACTGTGCAGACTTGGAAAACACTGCCTTTGTCCTGACTTGCTAGCCAGTTACTCTCTGTGTGACTCTTGCTGGCTGTTCTGGCCACTACTCTGGTGAGACCATCTCCTATCCTCAGCACATTGTGAGCTTCTTTGTCTACTTTGAGTTGCTCCCCCCGTCACTGTGGACAGCTCTGTTCATTTGTGTCAATTACATCAGCATCACAGGTACCCCTTTCTCCAAGAAGCAGGCCCTAAATACTGTCAGAGAGTGATCACTTCTCTAAGCCTTGATTTCCAAATAGGCTAGGCCTCTGCGGTTGTCATTCCAAAATATGAACTTGTGTCGGTGTGTATTTGGCTATAAAATGGGTTTGCTTAGCCTTGTCCATCATCTGTGTGGTCAGGTAGTGTATGGTCCTCTTAATAGTTGATCTTAGGTTATAAGTTCTTAGGTGTACATGATGTATTTTTGATGTGCCAGGGGCTGTTCTTGGCCTGAAAACACACTTCAAAATATTTGCTAAGTGGTATCTTTAAATAAGGCCACATGCGTAAAAACTTATCTCTGACTTCTGTCTGTTAAGCTGATGAGAGAACCAAATAGGAAGTCTGAGCAGCTCAGGTCTGCTAGTTAAAGACCACTCTTAATTAGCAATGTGACCTTGTGCCAATTATTTAACCTCTGGACTCACTTATGAAAGTGAAACGTGGATGATAATAGTCCTTATCTCACAGAATGGTTGTATTAAATCAGAGAATGCATGTACAGTGCCTAGTAGCATTCTTTGCTATTATTTTTGTGATTGTTTTCATTATTTCTTGAAATAAAAGCTAGCTGAGCAATACAATGTATGAACCAGTAGCTTCTCAGTGTATTTGTTGAGTTGGAATGGTTCAGAGACCTGTGTTTCGAGATTCCTGTTGCCAAAAGAAGTCTGAGCCTTTCAGCCAATCCAGTCTGGTGGCTACTATCCATATCCCTCCCCCTTTTTTTCCTTCTCCCTTCCCCAGGACTGAATATATCTACAAAAAACATAAAAACAAATGGCTGGTTTGCAGAAGGGGAAGGGAAGAGAGAGTTAATACCTCAGGCTCCATAGGTCAGCATTAGTTTATAATAACCCAACCCACTCCAAAGAGCCTAAGGGTTTTCATCTTGGGACAAGGGTTACCAGAGTGTTGGTAGCATCTTCCCTTAAGCTGCAATAGAGAACTGATTGGTAAAAAAGCAATCAATTTATGTTTGGTTTGTGGGAGTGAACACGATCTGGAAGGTCATTGAAATTTTATTGTCTGTTTCAAACTGATCTATCTAGGCTGAGCTCACAAAGAACAAAACATGGAACCAAAGAGAGAACCAGACAGGACAGTATCTTGGGTGTTTTCCTTCTGACGTTGTCTTCCTGGGCCTCAAGACTCTGCGTTTTAATACCTACATCTTAAGTCAAAGGCAGTGGTAGGCCAGGTGTATAATGAGCCTGCCTAAATAAAGCTATTTGGCTTAGTGTGTGGACTTTGAGAGACCCTCAAAAAAAGACACACAAAGCCACAAGAAGGAGCAAGTGGGTCTTTGGTGATAACTCCTACCATCTGTTCTGCTTTTGCTAAAGCTGGAGAGGCATTTCCTCTGAGGCTTCGAGCATAATTCCCCTGTTTTGCACTTGGTCTTCCAGGTAAGTGAAGGGAATGGCTCGGCATTGCTGTTCCTGAATGCTCTGCTTTTTCACTGCCCCCTTCTGGGGCTGCTCTTGTTCTCAGTGTAGCTAAAAGAACACAGCCCAGAGAAAAATCTGACCACAATGAGTACAGCATAGGAATGTATACACTGGGCGGAGAAAACCGCCCAACCTAGCAAAGTGTAACCATTTTCTTTCATGATTGTAACAGAGAGGGAAATGACAATATTTTGTCATCACCAAATAAAACAATATTGATCCCTGGGCAAATGTAATGCAGAAGGGTGAGAGAGATGGTTCTCAGAGTAAGCCTAAGGTGTTCTCACCCTGTGGTATGACACCATGTGTCCCTGTAGCAGCCAACAAACACCCGGGGACACAGTCTCTGAGCCAACTGTATCGGCAACTCCCACATCATAATATAGTGAACATGTTTAGTTGTTGCTGTTGCAGGAACTATTTTAAGCCACTTACACGTAGTATTTCATTGAATCCTCACAGTTTTATGAGATAGCTGTTGGTATGATGCCCATTTGACAGAAATGGAAAATGAAGCTCAGAAAGGTAAGTTAACCTCCCCCGGGTTTCATTGTTAGGTGGCGAAGACAGAACTGACTTACCTTGTAGGCGTAAAGTCCTGAAGCATTCGGCTACACTTCCTGTAATACTTTAAGAATTTTTAACAGTTATCAATTAAACTTACCATTGCAGGAAGATGGATGCTATTGTTTAAATAAATTTAATTTTTTAAAAAAGAGTTCTCTGCGCCAGCTCACACTGGCGTAACCTCCTTAAAAGTGAGCATAGTTCTACTTTTCTCTCCATCATACTCTCTCCCCCAGCATCTTCACACCAGGAGAAGGATGCAGGCAGTGTTCCAGATCCTTCTTCAGGGCCATCCCCATCCAGTTTTTCTTGGAGAATACCTGGAATCCAGCCTCAGGAGGAAAGGGCATGACTTGGGTAAAATGAACCACAAGTTCTGGAAGCATACCCCTCTCCTGAAGTGGTGAGAAAGAGAGACTCTCTTCACCATATCCTACCATCCTCTCCTGTAGACACAAGGCAGAGCAAAGTCAACTCACCTTAGCCAGCAGGGATTTCCTTGATCATGATGCTAAACGCAGAGGATTGAGCTTTATGAATAGAAAGCTCTGGAAGGCAAAGATGTTCATTTTTCTTGGAGTAGGGGGAGGGAACAGGAAAAACAAAGTAGTTAATAGTTAATATGCAGTTGTGTTTAGAATGCATCATAGTAAATCTTCCCTGTTATTCAATGCTGCTCACCCATAGGGAGTGCCAGGGGAGAGGAAGTCTGAGGTTTGTTTTTATTCATTTATTTTCAGCTTTGCTGTAGATACTGTTGTGTGTGGTAATTCCTAGGCAGCTGTTACAATGTAGAG
The DNA here is from genome assembly GCF_028018385.1 of Neofelis nebulosa. Taxonomy (NCBI): domain Eukaryota; kingdom Metazoa; phylum Chordata; class Mammalia; order Carnivora; family Felidae; genus Neofelis; species Neofelis nebulosa. The sequence continues at coordinate 36,353,616 of NC_080783.1, forward strand.
TTTCTCCAGGTGATTAAGCTGGCATTTTTAACAGGACTCGGATTAAAAATCTTTCTCCTCAAGGGATGCCTGGGTGGCTCAGTGGTTTAAGCATCCAACTTTACCTCAGATCATGATCTTGTGGGTCCAATAGCTCAAGTCCCACGTCAGGTTCCATGCAGACAGCTCAGAGGCTGGAACCTGCTCCAGATTCTGTGTCTTCCTCCCTCTCTGTCCCTCCCCTGTTTGCATTTTGTCTCTCTCTCTCTCTCTCTCTCTCTCTCTCTCTCTCTCTCAAAAAATAAACATGAAAAAAAAAAGTCTTTCTCCTCAAAAACCGATCAAGTGATTGAGGCTAAAAAGAGCCTGGCTTTGAAATCCTCTCCTACAAAATCAAAGACCATCAGAGCAGCTTTGTTCTCTTTATTGCCATTAGTCTGCTATAAACCGTCATAGGTTTAGGACATAGGAAAGTCTCAGTACTGGCCTCTCCCAGATGGGAGGTCACTCCAGCCCCACGTAGATCCCTTATGAGATCCACAGAGAGTGCCAGGCTTCAGGGATACTGCCAAGCTGTCCGGGCCCTGGAGCAAGATTTATGGGGTCGTGTTTGAAAGCAGATGTGCCTCTTCTATCTCCTGCCCCTCGAACCTCCTTTTCTTTCCACCTGCTCTCATTGTTGTATATAGGCTAACTGAAAACTTGGTCTTTTTGGACCTCTAAAAGGTTGAAATTGGAAGGGCAAATAAAAACACAGGATGGGGGAGGGGCAGGTGGATCAGTTGAGTGGCCTGAATGTAATTCCATTATGAATTTCTGTAAGCAATGCTTCTGAATTGTCGATTTTATCAGCCAAATAAATTTTTGCGTGTGTGTGATAGAATAAGTATTGCACATCTCAGCCAACCTGTGTTTTGCCTTCTTCTCCCCAATTCTCAATGGACTTTGAAGAAGGGAAATCAATAAATCAATTGGTACCTTGTCCAATACCCATTTCAATGACATCACAGCACCATTTGCTAAAGATCAGACATTAGTTACGGAAAGAGACTGAGACATTTCCACTTGATAATGTATCTCTTTGCCTTTTTGAACTAGATATAAAAAAGGAATAGTGGAGTGTCCTTGTAAATAACAATTTTTGTATTGGCCTTATCAAAAAATAAGAAAGTAATTGTGGAGAGAATGATAAAATATCATTTATATCTGAGAGTTTATCACAAACCCAGTGGGGAGTGCTTTCTAGGCTTATCCTATAATATTTTATTTAAAAAATTTCCCCTACTGTGACTAACTTGACTTTTTAAGAAATTAGATTTTTATTTTTTCAAATCTGATTTTAGAAATGTGCGTATTATTTTCCTTTGGTCCTTAAAAACAACATCAGAATTCAACAGTTAAAAAACCCATACACAAAAAGTTGCACAAAATTAGTTCTGATTTTTGGAGAAAAATTGCACAATTTAGAAGAATGCCTTTTTATTTTATTTATTTTTTTTTAAATGTTTTTTATTTATTTTTGGGACAGAGAGAGACAGAGCATGAACGGGGGAGGGGCAGAGAGAGAGGGAGACACAGAATCGGAAACAGGCTCCAGGCTCCGAGCCATCGGCCCAGAGCCTGACGCGGGGCTCGAACTCACGGACCGCGAGATCGTGACCTGGCTGAAGTCGGACGCTTAACCGACTGCGCCACCCAGGCGCCCCTAGAAGAATGCCTTTTTAAAAAAAAGAATGCCTTGAATTATCAATGATCCTTGTTTTTGTACCATTTTGTCTATTCATTCGTATATTTGCATATATCCCATGTTCTTAAATTGGGACAGAACAATGCAACTATTTTTGTTTAGTCTCTCCCCGAAATGTTTCAATGCTATATGTAACTCACTTCTAAAATTCAGCCTCCCTTTGAACCAACTGTAACATTCTTTTCACACAGACCTTGCAGATTTTGCTATTATTATAATATTATTAAAGGAATATGTCTTACTAAGAACCCTAAAATATGTGGAAACATATTAATACTTACAAGGCTAATGACAACAGTGAAATGCATTTCTGGTGTCCTATAGTCAAAACTGTATTGGACTGAGGGTCGGAAGAGGAGAATCACAATCTCAATGCAGTGGGAATATCTGCCTCTACTCAGCTCAAGTTGCTCAACAGTAAACTACAATCGTTAGATTAGGTGGTCTTTAAGTCTCCTTCCAAGTGTGAAATTCTTTGCTTATGCGATTCTCTTTGAAGTGCTTTTGATGACTTGGCCTTAGGAGAGCTCTTCTGAGTTGTGGATTTCTGTGAGAAGAATGGCTTTTTGGATAAGGAGAGCTTGCAGGCTTTATCTGTTGGGAGCATTATTCAGGAAGTTTCTGGCCCCTCAAGCTCAGGTGTTCAGCCACAGTCAGCACAGTAGAGTGGTCTGTGGGTTCATAGTCTAGCTAACTTCTTTCCCCTTGACCCTAGATTCGGGTTGTTCTCTAAACACTGGTCGTATCTTAAAATGAAAGCTTCTGAACTCTTAAGTATATGGAATCAGAAGGGGAGAGAATCCGTTGGTGACATTACTACAGCAGAACCAGCAGGTCTCATCTGAGCTGCTGTTTTGTGCTAGGGCCATCTTATGCTCCTGGAAATAAACGCCTGGGCAACACAATGAGAAGGAATTAGATCACCTAAACTTTTAAAAATAAAGCTCAAAATGTGTGGAACCAAGAGCAGTTCTTAACCACTGAAAAATAGATTTTTTTTTCTTGCCATTGGATATGGGCAAAGGAGATGATCTCACCTACAAATTTCCATAACTATATTTGGATCTAAAGAATACACTTCAGTCATGTCTATCTTCTTCACTGTGCAACAGCCGGGCATGAGGAACAGGCTCAGCCCTTAAGTTCCCCTCTCTGCTGGCAGTGCGCCCCTGAAGGGCAGGTGAAGAGGCCGCCGCGCTTCGCGTTTCGGGTTGCCGCGGGCTGCAAGGCCAACCTAAGAGGCCTGGCTCCCGAGGAGGCTCCCCCTACCGGGAGTCCGGAGCAGTGCTGGTGGCCGGGCCCAGGGTGGCACAGCCGCCTCCCTGCCGCCGTTTCCTTCGTGGCTTCGCTGGTGGGATCAGCGAGCTGCCGCCGGCGGGGTCGACCCGCGCGGGGCGGAAGCGCTCGGCCCGGGTAACGAGCATTTTCCTGCATAAGCAATTAGCTGTGAATAAACATCTGAAACGGCGGCTCTGTAAACCGAGTGCCCGCCGAGAGCTTCTAACGGGCGGGGCTGCGTGGGGGGTGGGGCAGGATGGTAAGATTCTAGGCCGGGGAAGGAAGGGGGTGGGGGATTGTGCAGGGAGGTGCCCCATCACGCGCTCCCCGAGTTCAGAGGCGCTTCTTAAGTTACCAACAAAGTCAGGGCCGATCCCCGGAGAGGTAACCGACCGTCCGGTTACACTGCGCTCTTTTTCCCGCCTGGGATCTGCGCGCGCTGCAGGTGGTCAGTACAGTCTACCCCGACACCAGATGCTCTTCGAGACCCGGATTCCGGGAGCGAGTGCCTCTGCGGGTCGCAGCCACTTTGCACCCGTCGGCCCCGATACAACCGATAGTTAATTGGGGCCTTCGAGTGTCTCAAGTCAAGGTGAGCAGAGGAGTCCTCCAGCCTCCCGCCCTCGTCTTCGGGGCTTCTCGCCCGGGGCTTAGGTCCCGGTAGCACTTGCCCGAAGGCAAAGTCGTTCGGGGTGACGGACGCGGGCCGAATTTGTTTCAAAGTGGGAGGATGCTTGCACGTGCTCGGGGATGCCAGCTTGTTCAGGGTGCGCGCTGCAGGAGCTCCGGCGAGGTTGCAGTTCTGGCGCGCAGGTTTGGGCGATGAGCACTTGGCCGGGTCCAAAGAGTCATCAGTTCTGCCAAAGTGGGCGCTGCCCTGGGTACTTACAGGAGCGGCGAGTGGATAGGGAACAGAATACTGAAGAGCGGTCACCTGGGAAGCCAAATCTGCAAAGTCTCGTCCAATCCTCGGGGCATTTTATGTAGAGTAAGCTATTGGACTATAGCAGCCCTACACTTATCTAACAAAGATAAAGACATGAAAAAAAAAAAAAAGAAAAAATATAAAAGGGTGAACGTTTGGCCCGTCGCGGAGCATCTTGCCCTTCTTGCCTTCTCCGCAGGCCTAGGCTGTCTTGGAGGCAGCATAAGGTGCAGTGGGTATCACCCCACCGCCTCTCCCCTCTGAGGTCGTGACCCACCCCCCCTGACCCAGGCGGAAACCCACCAGCTTGGTGCAGCCCGAGGCTCCTGTGCCCAATCTTGGCATCCATGGCTGAGGCGGGGCCTAACCTAAGGGCCCCGGTGGGTGTCCGCAGCCGGCCTCACCGCAGACCAAGTTCCTAGGAATCCGGGGAAAGAAAGGTGGACGCTTCCGGCGTCTCAGCCTGCTTCCCGGGAGGCCTTGGGCGCAAGGGTTGCGACCCGTGAGTGGAGAAGGTGAACTCAGCTGCAAGCGCAGCTGCCTTTCCTGTATGGGTCTCTTCTGGGTCAAGAGCACCCCGGGAGGCTAAAGACCTTCCCGAGCCTCCCGCGCTTCCTTGCCCACCTGGACTGAGCAGGAGCCGAGAGAGCTGATGTCTTTTCAGGGCACTCTGGGTTCCCGGGCTGGGGACGCTGGGAGGGAGGGAGTTGGGGGGTGGAGGGATTCGTTTACGACCTGCTTCTGTCTTCTGTCTTCCTTTTCAGAATATACCAATGCTTTGACGGTTGGGCTCTTACAAAGACGGACTTTTTAACCCCCACCCCCGATTTTTCTTGAAGGTTTTGCAATATCCCCCACCCACCCACCCACCTTTCTCTAACCTGCTTTCTCTAACCTCCTTTCCCGGAAAATGTGAGTAGTATATGTGAAAGGCAATTTAGCCCACTGTCTGTAGCAGAGCTTCAAGCTGAGTGCGAGAGGAGGAGGCTTCACTGAACGTTTTGGTGTTTCCAAAGTTGCTGATATTATACCCTTAGCAAGGTAGGTGGGCTTGTTGGCCATTAAGACGCCGGGCCGGGAGCACCCGGGCAGTGTGCACCTCGCAGGAGGAAGGTCGGCCTCCCAGTCTCTGAGCTCGAGGGCCCTCAGATCAGCCAGGGGCCAGGATCAAGCTCCTAAGGGAGCAGCAAAAGTCAGACACATAATCTCACTTCTTTACCCTCTCTCTCCCCTACCATCACTTTTCTTTTTCTTTTTCTTTCTTTCTTTCTTTCTTTCTTTCTTTCTTTCTTTCTTTCTTTCTTTCTTTCTTTCTTTCTTTCTTTCTTTCTTTCTTTTCTTCTTCTTCTTCTTCTTCTTCTTCTTCTTCTTCTTCTTCTTCTTCTTCTTCTTCTTCTTCTTCTTTTCTTTTCGCAGACTGTGTAATAGGCAGGTAGCCTGGAAGCTGCGATGTAGGAGTTGTGAGAGATCCTGGGGCTGGCACTGCCCTTCTGGATTTAGGAACCATCTGGGGGAGGAGGAGGGTCAAAGGGGCATCCGCTTCTTTTGAACAAGGGTGCGGTTTACTTCCCGCAGGCGGCGGGCGGGGAGAGCTCAGAGCGGAGGGCTCCGTGGGATGTCTCTTTGAGCAGGTAATTCTGCGGCGGGGTCGAAAGCTGGTGACTGACACTCTCGGTGACGGCAACCAGGCCGGGCAGCGCCCTTTCCGATTATCAAGATGATTAACCTCCGGGCCTTGCCTCTGGTGGGATCTCCGCTCCCCAGTCAGCTTTTCTCTCACGGGGATTAGGGGGCGCTCCTTTTAAGAGAGGGCCCGAGGGTCGCGGCCTTGGCCTTTCCATAGCTCCACGCGGCCTTGCATCTAAGCGGAGCTGGGGAAGGTGGGGGCGGCACGCAGATCCATCCCTGCTCGTCGCCCACCTAGCCAAGTCGGGTTCACCGGGCCGGTCCCCCGCGGTCCCTCGGGTCACCTCCCCCCGCAACCACTTGTCTGAAACTTACCAGATTCCAACCTTAAGGCAAAAAAAAAAGTGTTTCATATACAAACCGATCAGGGTATTTGCAGATAATTGCGAATGTCAAATACTCGGGCGTGATGACAAAGTGCAGAGATTGCCAGGACCCGAGCTCCGCCTGAGGGGCGGGGGCTGCTGGCGAGGCTCCCGGGCCACCTCACGCCTGCTCAGAGGAGGGGAGGGGGCAGTCAGCCGCAGCCGCCTAGCCCATTTAACGGAATTGGCTGTTCCTTCGACCCCTCTGCTGTGGTGCTGATTCACGGATTCATCCACTGCGTCCACACTTGAGCCCGGCGCGGGAAGGCGCTGCGACCGTGGATACAGCCCTGGCCCAGCTCCCCCCCCCCCCCGCCCCCCACACACGCACAGGCACCCTAGGCAAAATGCACGCACGATGGGGGTTACTGGGCCTCAGTTGGACGCCAAGGCCCAAAGCCCTGCCAAACAGCGTTACCAGAGCTACTGGCAGCTGTCACCCGCTGCTGCCTGACACGGGGGGGGGGGGGGGGGGGGGAGGGGGGCGAATCATATTCCACTTTGGGGCCAACTGCTGCACCCGTCTAGTGCCGGGGACTAGTCGTTTACAGATATAAAAACAAAATTTTTAAAAGTCCCCTAAAACTCGACCCTCTAACCTAAGTCTCCTGCCCTGCTTGGAGGAGTCCGAGGAGGGGGTTTGCCCTGGGAACCCCAGCGCATACAGCCCACCAAAGTCGACACCATTAAGGCCTTGGCTACAGCAAAGGTGGCTGCTCCTGGCAGCTTTCAGGACAACTCCTCTGAGACTCACCCCCCCCCCCGCCCCACCCCGCAGGCATGCTCAGAATGTTTTAGCCCCCCCCCCCCATCCTATCTAAATATATGGATCTAATATATGTTGGATTTCAAATCTACTGAAAACCAAGGGGATCGACTATAGATGGTATGATGAGGGTTAATGGCAGGTCGGCAGCTTTCCGGGGGGGGGGTGGGGGGGGGTGGGGGGGGGTGGGGAGGGGAGGGGGGGGGTCAGAGACTGAGGGGAGGGGGGGGGGGGGGGCAGCGGGAAACGTGGGTGCTATCTCTGGGGGCTGAACGTGGGGAACTGAGAGAAGAGGCGCACACACCCATACGGAGTCTTGACGGGTACCACAGGCAGCATAAGGCTCTGGCTCACGAGTCCCGGGTAGCTGGACAAAGTAAGGGGAGGTGAGGAGGCTGAGCGACCTTTGACACGCTGGCCCCTTTCCTTGCCGAGGACTGAAGAAGTGGCGTGATATTCTGGAAAGTGGGGGCGAGGAGGGGAGATAGAGGGGGTAGAAGGCAGGAGAGAGGAGGGAAGGGTGGGCCACTGCTTATGCTAGGGCAGCCAGGCTGCTAGGGAGGGAAGTTCAAGAGAGCAAGTTGGGGCGTCTGTCCCGCATCCCTGTCCCCGACCCTTAGCCTCCCCGCCCCTTTGCCATCGGGCGCCTGAAGTCAGCATCTCCCTGAAGCCCTTAAAGTTTTACAGTCCAATTGTCTGAGGTTTCCGATGATGACAAATTAGGAAAACGCTTATGCTGCAGCCCCAAATTAGGAAAACGCTTATGCTCCAGCACCTAAGTCAGAGAGTTGGGGGGAGGGGAGGGTACTGGATGCAGGGCTAGGGTAAAAGAAGAGACTTGCCTCCCAGGCTTTCTCTGCAGGGTTGGGGCCCGGGAGAGCGGAGGACTAGGTCCTGGGGCTAGGGAATGCTTTGGTAGCCCGGAAGCCGGGTCCACAGAAATCCAGCGCCTGGCTCCTCAGCTAAGGGGCACCAGGAGAGCTCTGAGAGTTCAGCCTTTCTTGCCCTTACTGGGAAGGCCTCGGTCTTGCAAGAAGACCTTACTGGGAGCCATGGGGACAAGCAGGGTGGCAAACTCTGGGGGAGTCTCGTCCAGGTCCTGTGAGGCCGGTGTGGACGGACAACAGCATCCATCTCCAGCCTGGGCGGGCAACAGGGGACCCACAAGTGTAAGATGTGATTCTATTTGACTTTCTAAATCAAAGTGCATTGATTGGGGCCCAAGGAGTTCACGGCACATAACTGTCTTAATTAAACCTGCTGTAAACAGACAAATCACTTCTCCTCTTCCACATAGAGCTCTGGGAGATTGCACAGGGTCTGGCAGAAGCTAGGCTTGGGGGATGCTCTTTAAAGAAAGGAGTGTAAATGAGGCAAAGGAAAAAGAAAAAGTGGAGCTTCTTCGACCTCAGAAAACAGCTTAACTGAAAACAAAACTCCAAACAGCCAGAAGGTATGGGATGGGGTGAGAGATCCTTAAAAGCCAGGGGACAGCCTGGTTGATGGAGCAGCTCAGTGGGGACCCACCGGACCAGGGTGGGACCTGCAATGGAAGTGCAGTGAGGGAAGGGGAGGCCTCAGGTTGTTTGGGGAGGCTGAGGTGCTCCTTGCTGAGGCTCTTATCTACCCCACTCAGCCCTGCGCCTTCCTTCCCAATCCTTCCATCTGCCTCTGCCGTTGTTCTCGACTTCCGGCACTCGGAAGACAGCGCCAAGAGGACACGTCCTCCCTTAACTTGGTCAGCGTGGGGGACACGGGGTCGCCGCGGTGAGTGCCCTTAGCTCGTAGCCACTACGGTGGGGCACTAGGAGCCTGGTGATGGCAAGACTAGAAAGTACGGATGGGAACTAGAACTCAGCCTGAGCAAATGGGAAGGGAAGTTGTCTGTAACCCTCTGGGAAAAGCGGGAAACGGGGCGTAAACACCCATAGCTCAAGGTTCACTCCCTCTTCAGCCAAGTGCCGACACCGTAGCGCGAGCTCAGGAAGCTAGACGAGGGTCAGGCGCTCCGGTCCCGTCAGCCCGCGGGTGCGGAGGAGAGCTTGGGGCAGTGGCGGCGTTGGCGCTGGGAAGGGCCGGCGGGACGCCATTCTCTGCCTGGAATGTGCAAAGGGCTGGGTCTATCTCCGAATAACTGGGCCTCCGGAAGTTACCTGGCAGAAAGCAACCCTCGAGCTGACTTTGAGTCTCGCAGCCTAAAACAAGACGAACTAAGGGGAGCTCATCGATTTTCTAAATAAAAGTGAAAAGGAGTTCTCCATAATATGTAAACACTGAGGATGTGAGCGCACAGGTTTGGGTGTGTTCCTGGGAACTTGGGGAGCCGCCCCCTCTGCCCTCCACGGTTTGCAAACTTGAATTCTCATCGCTTTTCATTGACTAGCCTCTGACCCCCACAGTAATCTGATTCAGAAATACTCTTCATTTCGTTAGATTGACGTTGGCAGGCACTAGCTATGTTGTATCTGGTAGGGAATTTAAGTTCAGTTAGATTTGAGCTTAATGCTTTTCGAAAAAGTCTTTTAAGCGATTTTTTTAAACTTCCATACAGCTAATGAAAACACACATATCTCTATACGATTGGAGAGAAACATGCTTAGATTGCTTTTAGATTTCTGAGATGTTGTATAGGCGCCAACAACTCCGTGGACACAGACAAATGGGCTATTTGCAGTTATTATTCATGAAAGTTCTTTTATATGTTTAAGTTGAGGCATGGTTCCCAGGTGGAAAAATTCTTTACGACTAAAAACATGCTTTCAAAAAGGTTAGAAAATTGAACCAAAAATTTGGAATGCATGATAGTATAGAAGTCTTTACAGAGAACAACAGATATCACTACAATCCACCAGAATTCTAGGAGTGGAAGTCAAAATATAGTAAAAGTTGATTAAAATGCAAACTATTAGGGACGCATTGCAAATGTCTTTGTCACATCCATAGGGAAAAATCTTTAGAACCCTCCCTCCTTGTGCTGTACTTGTGTTGAGACGAATTGTTGTTAACATTTTTCTCTTCTGAAATAACAACAGTTCACCTTTCAAAACTCTTCACCACAGAGCGACAATGACGATTGTTCTCCAGGAGAAGGACTTTTGAAACAAACAACTTCTTTCACATACTCACACTTGCACACCCCACACAAACGCACACACGTAGTTGCCGGGTTTTCTTAAACGTTGCTTTTGAATGAGAGAGAGAGAGAGAGAGAAGAGAAGAGGAGAGGAGAGAGAGACAGACTGGGAAACTCGAGCTTAGGTAACCAACGAACCCAATTACTAGGCTTTATTGATACTAAAAGGAAAAGTTCCCCTCGTAAAATTTCTCTGAGCTTATTAGTTATTTAAATCAGCCCCAGGGCTGGACGAGCGACGCCGCAGGCACCCACTGTCGGCTCCTGGAGGTGAGCAGACGGCGTCCGAGTCCTGACCCGCCGCCTCTCGCTCGGCACTTGGCACCGGGGGCAAAGGCAGGCGCAGCCCGCTGAGGTGAGCCACTTGGCACGAGTGCCGGGCCTGGCACACTTGGAGATAGCTCCGCATGGCCTACGGGTATTAGGGTTTGGAAGCGAACAGGTAGCCAGTGATGAGGGTGCGGGTGAACAGGCCAGGCGGACACGGAGCTCCGGAACTCAGCGAGCTGGCGGCGCGGCTCCGCGGCGGATGCGGCTGGGCACCGGCCCCTGCGGCCCCCGCGACAGCGCGGTGTTTTCGCCGCGAGGCTGGAGTCCTGCAAGAGTGCGGCTGATGGCCGCCAGGCGTGACTGCTCGGGCCTCCAGGACTCACCCCTATTTTGTGCGGGGCTCGGAGTTTTGTAATTGGACAGGCACCAGGTGAATTTGCACCTTTCCGGATCGTTGTCCCTTTCAGTAGCTGGCAGTCCCCAAATTGTGTGTGCGTGTGTGCGCGCGCGCGAGTGAACAGTTGAATTTATTAAAAATAAGCCCCAGCCTACCCACTCAAGTCCTCTGAGCCCGACGTGGGGACTCTCAAATCCTGACGTAGCGCCGGGGCAGCTCGAGGTGATGCCTGGCTCTGCTGGGCTTGGCCGCGGGGCCCCCAGGCAAGGCACCGCGGGGCGGGGAAGAACCGAGCTCCAGAACAACAATGTCACGGACACCCGGGCGTTAATTCGGGGGTCAAGGCTTGACGGACTAAGAGGGTTTCCGTGGGGCTTCGTGAGATGGAGAGAACAGGCGAGTCACCAGCCAAGGAAACCCTCTAGGGTCCCCGCCACTCCAGACAGCTTTGGGCCGCCAAATAGACCGACTGTCCGCTTCGTCCTCTGTCCCAGTAAGTGCTTGGCACCTCGGGTCCCGCAGCAGGCTTTCTCGCTCTCTCCCGAGCTGTTCGAGAGCAGCGCGGACCTAATGTCGCTAGACGTCGCCGGAGCTGCTCGAGCTAGCTTGGGCCGCCTCGGACCCGGCTTCCTGGGCTGGCTGGCCCCGGCTAGGGGTGGGCGAGAATTTCAGCACACAGGCTGCCCAGCCTGCAGGCTGGGGTACGGGTGGGGCGCCGTGGCCTGGACTTTCCAGGTATGCTTTTTCATTACAAGGGGTTGGGGTGCCGAGGTTCTGCCTGGCGGGCGGGTGCTTGTGTAGGGTGGTCCGGATTTGCCTGGGCCGGCTGCCCATCCCCCCCCCCCCCCCCCCCCTCCGCCGCATCCTTAACCTGTGGACTTGAGGCTACGCGGAAAGGCCGGCTCGGGAAAGCAGCGGGATGAACGGGCGCCGCAGGTTTCGGCCGCAGCCCACGCGGTGGCGCTGTCGGGAGAGGATGCCTTATCTCCGGTCTGGGACCCTGGCGTTGACCCGGGGTCCGGGGCGACGGGGCCGTAAGGACGAGTCGAGGTCGCAGGGTTCTTCGCCGCTACCTTGGGCCCCGGGATTAGAGATGGGGCAGACCCCTTTCTCCTCGCTCGGTGTTTCCAGAGAGAAAACGCAGCGAGTCTGGAGCGGGATTCCGGGCTCAAACCCAGGCCGCCCGGGGGTGGGGGCGGGGCGGCAGCCGCAGCTCCTTTAGCGTTTCGTGTTGTCCCCCCTTGCCTTGTTCCCGGTCGTTTAAAGTCGATTTCTATTTTTAAAAAACTAGATTAGCGGGGCAGTCATTCTCATCTCCTTGAGATGCTGCAGGAGATCCAGCTATTAAGCTCTTGACTCTGAAAAAGAGTGAAAGGATTCAAGAGCTCGGGGGCGCTGTCTTGTGTCGCTGGAGTTGTGCTCTGAGCCCGCAGGCCCTTCGCCTTCCCGGGCCTCTCAACCCGCGGCCGCGGAGGAAGCACTTCCACACCTCCAAACCAAAGTGTCCCTCACCTTCAAGACAAGTCCCTTCGCTTTCCTCACCCGGGGCAGGCGGTGCCCACCCCCGACATTTGGGGCCTCAGTGCACAGAGCTCCAGTCCTCGCCTGAGGCAGCTCCAGGGCAGACCTTCGCGTGTCCCCTCCCGCCCTCTGGGCCTCTGCATTGTCGGTTCCCGATTCCGGATCCTCCGACCTCCTGGGTGCTCAGCTCACCATCTAACACAAACTAGTTGCCCAACACCCATCCCCAACCAGTCTTCTCCCTGGGACGCTTCTCTCCGCCAGGCCGCAGGGACTCGTTCCTTTGAGGATGGGAGCAGGACCTTCACCACCCCTACCTTAGGCGGCCCGACGGCTTCTGCACCGCTCCGCCCCCGCCCAGGCCCCAGAGCTGCTGCGGGAGCCAGGAGTAATTTATCTTTGCCTGGCGCGGGTTGGGATTGCCCGGCTCTGATGCCAAAGAGGAAGGCGTGCGGATAACGAAGTAAGTGTCCCCCGCCCCCTGCGCTCTGGTCAGTCCCCAGACGCCCCGGAGCAGTCTGGGAAAGGGCTCGAGCCCACCCTAGTTGATCTGCTCTTCTAGGCGCATTCCCCTGGGGCGTTCTGGCCTCGGGCCCTAGTCCCCTTGGCACATCCAGTTTCCAATCCAAGCCTGGGGCAGTTATGCGGTTCGTGAAAATGTTGGTCGCCCAACTCTCCCCGGACAGTCCGCGGCGGAAATTGGCTTCAGAACTGGTGTGGGCTTCATTTGAGAGAAACGATTCCCTCCCGCCCTCCTTTCGCCCCCAGCAGAGCAAGCCCGGGTTGGGGGGGGGGGGGGCCGCAGGGGGGCGGGAGAGGCAGGCCTGCGTGGGTTCCTAGGAGCCATAGAAGGCTTTCGACGCTGGCAATTCCCGTAGAGCTTTGCCTGTGTGTGCGAGAATGGAGGAGAAACGCGGCACAACTTCCCCGTGTTCTCTAAGAAGCAGCGCAACGCCGGGAGGGCCTCTTTGCCAGGGTGACCAGACCTGAAATCCAGGAAGCCTGGTGATGGATGCTGGGCCCTCAGAGGTCTGGGTAGTCCAGCCGAGAGCCGGTGTCCCATGCCGGGCAGCCGGCACCCTCTGCCCGGGCAGTCGGGCCTAGGCCGTCCTGAACGGTCATTGGGGAAGGAAGGTTGGCCAGAGTCAAGAGCTAGCGCAGGAGAAACCTCGGTGTGGAGAGAGAGTGAAATCAAGAAATGTCAGTAAAAGTGCAGGCCATAAAAGGAGAAGAAAGGCCTGACAAGAGATAGAGAGAAAAGGGGAGAACATGGAAATTAGAAAAAACATGCATATTTAAGCCCAGCGCATAAAGATCCGTTGATTTTTAAAATAACAAATCTCCGTGTGATTATGAAAGACAGGCGACCTTTGACTAAATGACATATGAAAAAATTGGGGGTGGGGGAGGAGAGGGGAAGACGTCGTAGTAGATTCCTGACAAAAAACGTCAGTGAGAAGCAAGTTGAGGGATAAAAATGTCCCCCAACATGAACTTTATGGTTTGAGCACTGGAGCAAACTATCTGTGCACAAATGCGTTTTGGATAAAATTATTTTTAAAAAAAGTAATGAAAACCAATTCTTTTATTGAGTGTGATTTTGTTTAAAAAATGTTTGGAAGTAAACTACTTGAGGAATATAAAACGAAACCAAACAAAACTTTTGAATCATAATTTATTTAGTTTTAAAAAGTGGAAAATTTTAGCAAAAGATAAAAACGTTATTTAAAATTTCTTATTGTAAAAATTAAACATGCTGAAAATAATTGCTTACTTCAGTCGAAATTAGGTCAATACAAAAGTCGTGCAGTAAAAAGCTTATGTAATTTGAAACAGAAAAGGCCTTTATTAGGCACAAAACTCAAGGGGAAAAAAACCCCCGCACACGGGGCATATATCACAAAACTTCCTAGAATTCTCTTTTTTTTAATTGAAAGAAATTTGTAAAATGTGTTACTAAATATAAATCTACAAATATTCAAAATACGTTTCTAGTAATAACCCATAGTTTTTGGTATTTTCCTTTATGTTAAATGCACCTTTATGTGTTGAGTTCTTTTGCCCAAAATGATAGCTTTGTTCATTATCAAAAACGGACAAGAAGAAACTCCACTAATGAGAAAATCAATTAATTTAAAAAGGGTGCAGAATCTGAAAACAAACTAGCCACAATGTACATTTAATTGTACTTAATTGTATACTTTATTTAAATCACCCTTCTCAGGGGTTTAATAATTTAGAATCAATAGTTCCTTTCAAAACATAATAAAATATTTACGCTTTATAAAATATTAACCCATTAACAATACCGCTGTGTTGTTTATGAGTGTGACTGAAGTCTCCTACTCATGCTGTTGACATAAGCATGTGAGGTTAGCGAAGTGATCCTTCGCAAAATGTAAATGAAGATCTTCAGACAGTGGTGTTTATAAAATAGCTCATTAATGACTTAAGATTGAATCGCTCCAACCATTCGCATCATCAGATATAATAATAGTGACGAATCAGACAGGAAAGATCCTGGCTAAACCATTTGCATTTTTTTTTTTCCAGAAGTACTGAAGTCCTAATATCACCATTTCTTCTAAGTTCCTGGACACTGATCCGGAGGAGGATTCTGCAGTTCAACACCAAGGTAAGGAAAGAAACAGCATTATTATCGTTGTTAAGATATTTGTAAGAATTGCGTCTTTCCCCATTTTGAAAATGGGCTCAAACTCTGACAGTGGTAGTTGTTTTTTGCAAAACCCCCTTCCCATTCCGACGTAAAACTACAGATTAAAAAAAAAAAAAGTTTGTTGATCAAACTTACAGTTTGTTTCTTTGCAGCCAAAAACCTTAGCTACCACGAGTTGGTTTACTCGAGCCACTTTGTTCTCACAGACTTCGAATTGTGCATTTTCTCTAACCCGTTCGCTCAGGGAAGTGGGGGAGATGGGATTTGGGGAATAAAAAGCAGGGAAAAGAAAATGCTGCCTAAAACTCCCAGGGTGGCTCCCCGAAGATTTACTATCAAGCCTCACTTCCTTTCTCGGCTGGGCTCCGACAGCCTCCCGGGTCGCCTAGGACTCCTTTGGAACTTGGTGGGCGGCGCCTGGGTGCGGGATTCTCCGGGATCTGGGCGTTGAGACAGAGGCCGGGGCAGGTTTAGTTTCTGGGACCCTTTCTCTTCCAGAGGCTCCCCCGCCTCCCAGGCCTCTGCTTTTGAGGGAATGGCTGCGCGCACGCCGCCCACCGGGTAGGTGCGGCGAGTGGACGGCGGCCTACCTCCGGGCACACTAGGCTGACGCGGCTTCCCCCTGTCTGTGCACCAGCCCAAGATTTCCAGAATTACCACCCGAGCGCGTTTCCCAAAAACGAATTTAGTTTGGCCCTCTGGCGCCGCCGTACAGCCAACACTTCTTAAGGGGGACTGGCGGCTCAGGCAGCGAGATGGTTGGGAGTCCTCCGGGTCCGGGGGTTTAGGTAGGAGACACAAGGTGTGCGGTAGGGATTGGCGGTGCCGCCAGCAGAGGGGCTTCACTGGCCTCAAGGCGGGCGGGGACGCGTCCTCATTTTCCCGCCACAGGTCCGGACTGCGAGTGTAAGCCGGCGCCCGAGGCGGCTTGCGGGGGCCGCGGCCCCTGCCCACGTGCTTTTCTTTAAGGAGGTCCCGCGCCCAAGCGGGACCTCAGGGACAAAAGCGCGGACGGAGCTCGGCCTGCTCGGCTAGTGCTCGCGCCACCTTAAATGAACACCGCGGCTGGAGTCGGGCTGCGGGCGGCTGCGGCCGCGGGAGTCGGCAAAAGTTTGTGGCTCAGTTACACCTTCGCGGGACCTGCTGTGGACGCCCCCGCGCGGCCTCCCCCGGGACGAGGAGACCGGGTCCTCACCGCACACTCTGCCCGCGCGCGAAGCCTAGTGCCTGAGCCGCCTGGGGTCCCAGGAGTCCCAGACCCGCAGCCGGAGGACAGGCAGCCCCACCGCCCTCACTGCCTCCGCGTCACGGCCTCCAGGCGGCCCGGGCTGAGCTGCTCGAGATGTCGCCGGCGCTGCGAGCGCTCCAGGGACGTCATCCAGGGATGCCCCCCGCCCTGCGCCCCCCACGCAGCCCCCTCTCCTGTCCCACCCGCAGCCCGGCGGGCAGTGCTGGTACTCCTGCCACTCAGGACACCCGGGCTATTGTTCTGGACCCACAGCCGCGTCGGCTCTGAGAGAGAAGCGGCCTTCCCCGCGCGTGCGGCGGCGCGGCGGGCCCGGACGGCCGGCTCTGCGCGAAGGGGGAGCTCACAGGCATCGGGAAAAGTTGCTCGGAGGGGCGGAGGCGGTGGGTGGTGGGCGGAGGCGGTGGGTGGGGGAGGCGATAGCCCTCCTATCTCCAAAGTCGAAAGTACTCCGCGCAGTTAGCCGAACCGGGAGCCGAGGCAGCCGTGGTTGCCTACTGCGCGTCGGTCTGCGCCTCCGCCGGGAAACGAGGCAACCAGCGCCTGCCTTGTCGCCGCCGCCTCCGCGCCGGGACGAGTGCGCCTCGGGGCTGGGCGAGGCGGCCGCGCCCTGGACCCGCCACAAGGAGGAGGACCAGACCCGAGCCCCAGCGCCCGCCTGCACCCGGGCGCACCCACCGGCCTCGGCCACCGCCTCCGCCTCGCGCGGCACTCGGTTCTCTGCCATCGGTCCTCTGCCACCCGACGCGCGCGGTCCTCGCCCCACCTCTCTGCCACCGCCGACTCTCCCCTTCCTTCTCTACCCTCCTCCCTGCCTCCCACCCGCCCCTCGCCAGTCCCTTCTGCCTCCTCCGCAGCCCCGCCGCTGTTTGGGTCGCCGGGCTCACAGCGATTGATTGATTGATGTTTAATTTCCTGCCAGGCGGGGCCCCCCTCCCCCCGCAACCTCCCCAGCCCTCCTCCCCGCCCCCCACTCTCCTCCTTCATTGCGGTGGACCAGTCTGGCTTGGGTTTAGATCTTTCCCCCCCCACCTCCATCCCGAAATAACCCAGAGACTTCCCCTACCCCCACCCCAAATTATTATTTTGAAGGCGCTAGATTTGGGGACGGAAAGGGGGAGGGGGAGAAATCGGAAACCGAGGACAACCCAAAAGGACTCACTTTGCCTGATGACTCAACGCAACTAATAATCATCTCCCTCTCAGTGTATCTCTCTCTGCGGCTTGTCAGTGAGTCCGGCTCCGGCTGCTGGCGGCGGCGGCCGAGAGGGGAGAGGCTGGAGGTGACAGCTTGGGCAGCCGCCGCGTTTCCTCCCGCGTGCGGTCCCGGGTCCCTGCGCCTTCTTGGCTCTGGGTGACACCGGCCCTAAGGCTCCGGCCGCGCCTCCTCGCGAACTAGCAGACCTGCGAAGCGGCAGCACCGGCCCGCCTCCGCCTCCTCCCAGTCCTCAGCCCTTTCTCTCCAGAACGGGTCTCCTTCCCGAAGGTGTGAAAAGGCTTTTTCAGCCTCCTTTCCTCTTTTCCCCTCCTCCGCCGTCTCCTCCCTCGCTCGCTCGGGTGCCCCTTTGGAGGAACCCTCCTTTCCCTCTCCTCCTCCTCCCCCTACCCCCCTCCCCCCTCCCCCCCCAATCATCATCATCATAACAACCATCTCTGCACTAGAAGACACCCTGACCCAGGACCTTAAACGTTAGGACCTGGGAAAGAGGAAAAGGGGAAGGAGTAAAGAGGAAAGAAGACTAGGAGAACACTGCAAGGCGACGCACCAGAAACTTTCCACCCTGGATTCTCTACTTTTGCTCCATGGACAGAGCCTCAGCCAGCCAAGTTACAGACAGACTGTGAGCAGTAAGTACGCCGGGCGAGGACTCCCACTCCAAGCTCGGGAGTTCGGGGAAAGCCCCGGGTCCGGCTAAGTTCCCTCCCGGCAGCGCTCGCCCTCTCGGACAGCGTAGCAGAGGGAGTAGGGCAGCCCTTCCGCTCTGTCTCTGCATCTTTCGCGTCTCTTCTCTCACCTCCCCTCTGCCACCCCCACCATGTCTCCTTGACATGCGGCTTCTCCCACGGCGAGACCGCCCGCGAGGATTCCTAGCGCACTTTGTTGTGCAGGGTTCCTGCTTCTCGGGGATGTCAGTGACAATGTGAGTGCAGTTTCATCAGGTGTTTCCTCCTCTTCTGCCGCCCCCCCCCCAAAAAAAAATCCAGGGGTGCCGAGATCTGCGGGTTCCTTGAGGAGCGCGCTGCCAGCCAAGAGACCCAGAGGAAAACTTTTTGGAAAAAATTTTAAATTGGGGTTGATGAAGGTTGCTTCTTAACCTAATAATTTAGATGCTTTTTGCTTTTGTGTTTTATGCTGAAGAGCTTTTTAAAAAATCACTTAGGATCGGAAGAAGATAAGAACATTCCAAAATAATGATTGTAGCCCCCTCTACTGTGATGAAGGTTATTCTGGAGAGTATTCTGGTGAATACCTCCAAATGTTTTGGGATGCTTATTAATGTGGAATGAGGGTTGGTTTTGTGCAAAGTGTGTTTGTGTCTCAAGACTTGCTCGGTAAAGATAAAAAGCAGGGATTCAAGGAGTCCTTAAGGCAGGCCTTTGGCTCCTGCCCCGCCATTCACGGCACATTCATCATGTGGTTAATTCGGTTTCTTACGGACTTGTGTACATCCCCTATCCCTTCCTCGAGTGGGTGAGATGCCTTTTTATGAAGTTCACTTCTTCTGCAACACTGACCCCCACACGGCGAGGCTGTCTCATCTGAGAACGGCGTATGCCAACCCTGTCCCAATGAATGGGCCACTTCTGGGCGCCCCTGGGCGCTGGCCTGGTTAACCGTCACCGAGGGCTAACTTCTGGAGAGCAACTGGGCAGTGTCGCAGCACCTCGAGCTTCCTTTGGCCGCCCAGTGTAAGGTGGGGACCCGCTTCCCGGCTCGGGCCCCTCGGGCAGCGTGGGAGGAAGTTTGTGTGGCTTGGTGCAGCGCTCTGCCACTGGCCTGAACGTCTATCACGTGTGTGAGCGGTTTTCCCTCTTTTTTTTTCCCTCCCCCTTCCCTCCCCCCCGCCCCCTCCCTAGGTCCCTGCGCGTTTTATTGCGACCTGCCGGTGGGAACTTTGTCTCCGAGTCGGAGCAGCATGGAGCGGCGGAGCGAGAGCCCGTGTCTGCGGGACAGCCCCGACCGGCGGAGCGGCAGCCCCGACGTCAAGGGGCCTCCCCCGGTGAAGGTGGCCCGGCTGGAGCAGAACGGCAGCCCCATGGGAGCCCGCGGGAGGCCCAACGGCGCCGTGGCCAAGGCCGTGGGAGGTAACAGCCCGGAGCGGGGAGGCGCGCGCAGCCCCGCGGCCCGGCGATAATGGCCCGGGTGTCAGGGTTCAGGTTGATTAGGCGCTGTCGCGGTGTAGGATTACAGGAAGTGAATTCCAGGTTGCCAAATAATGCCCCCGTCGCCTCTCATCTGCAACTGGTAGCTTCATGTAGAGTTAAAACAAGAAAGTGGTTTACCCAGAGGGTGGCATTTTTTGGGCACTTTGCCACTGTGTGCTGAGGTGTTGGCAGGTTTATGTCACAGCCAGCTAACTGTTTCTAGATTTTCCTAGAGAGCTTTTTAGTGATTTAACTCTTTTGCTTTGCCTCAGAGTATCTGTTGTAGAGATGAAGTTGAGGTGCGATCGCTTTTGTGGACTAGTCTTTAATGCCCAGGAGCAGGAGTGTTGGTGTTACCTTGTAGTCAGGACAGTCCTTCGAGATAAATTAGTAACAACTGGGAATATTTCCTGCCACAGTTCAAGTGGGAAATAAAGAAGCATCATGAAATCTGCCAGGCCCTTAGAAGCTTTAAGGTCACCATTTTCTAAACAGTTTAAAGTCCTACGCGTTTGTAGGTTTGTTATGAATTACAGCAGAACAGGTAAAAAATAGCAAAGTAGTCCTAATGGCTACATGCTGTTTACCTTTCCAAGAATTTAATATTATTTAAAGAAAACTTTTTGGAGATTTTACTACTTAAACAACCACTTTCCTTTAATGTGGTCAGGAAAAATAATTTTATAAAGCGGTATGTACGAAAGTTAAATATTATTAAAATATGTTGAGGCTTATGTGCTGTTTGCTTAGTTGTTTTGGCATACAAAATGCACAATTCAACATGGCATTCAGTTTTTTTGTGTTTGAGATAAATCACTAGTTTAAATCTTTTTTGCTTCTAGAGGTTTCCCCCCTAATATTTTCAGCAGTAGCTTACTTAACATAATTCTTCATATGAGCCCACCTGAAATGATACAAAACCATGGCAAAACTTAGTGATAAACTCCAACCCCATGTTCTAAATAGCCATAGTTTGTATTTCAAAGTAAAGACTTAAGTCTAAACGTCCATACCCTTTTAAAGAGTTAAAAGACATTTTATAAAATAACACGTTTCTATTTTTACTTAGTTTGCTATTATTATTTCTTCACCGTAGACATTCAGAATGGTTTGCCTTAGTTCCTTATATTAATCATCTCCCTTGAGAAGCACCCATTCTCACAATTTTTAAAGCTTTAAAAAATGATTTGGCTATACATTGTGGCTTATGCACCTTTTATTTTTAGGGGCTTAAAGATACACTTCGATGAAGCAAAAGATAACTTGATAGTTCTGTGACCCACTTTTTAAAATTTGTGTTTATTGTGCTATCTTGAGACTGGAACAATAACTTCAGACTTTTTGTAACATTTTATTATATGCATATGAGAAAGAAAAATATATAGCAAATATGGTAAAACCAAGTGTAAGATGATGCGAGTGCTGATACTATTTGATTGAAAAACTTGGAAATCATTGGAGGAGGAGATGTGTTCTCAAAGTGGCCTTATGCATAAAGAAAAAACTTGGACATAGAATTTTGGTTTCTTTCTGAAGACCTGCTAAAATTCACTGAATTGAAAGAAGTCTCTAAACATTTTAGAACGTAATTGTTAACAATTGTGATTCCTTAGAAAAAAAAGTGTTTTCTTTATTCCTACATCATATTGAACTGTGAAAGAAACTCCCTAATTTTGTTGACCAGGAATACCTAAATTCAGTGTGAAACAGTGGTAGCGTTTCTTATTTTCTGAGACTATAATTCACATTTGACCACTTATTATAAATCTGGTATAAAGTGAAATTAAGTCTTCAAGAGGAATAATAGGTTTGTTTCAACAAGCTGCTTTCGTCACTTTTACTGAGCTTTAATGTAGTCATGTCAAAGGCCTTATTAGTTGCTTTCCAAAGTGAAAATAGAGATGCTATTAGCTTGTCTCAGTAAGTACTGTGTTTAATACTTACTAGTGAAGTGGTTAAAAGAGTTTACATATGGTGAGTTTTAAAAAAATTTATAGAAAGATTGTATTCTGTATAGCATAGTAGATTATTTAGAAAGATTTTAATTTAGAAAACTTTAAAATATAAGAACATAAAATTTTGACAGTGTAAAGTTTTTTATTGAATGTTAATATTTTTGGAGGGGTTTAAGTTTATATGGTTTCCTAATGTATGTTGAGCTGGTAACAATTTCATTTCTTTGTAACTTTTAATCATGTATATAGATGGAGAAAAGCAAAGCCTTTAAAAAAAATTTAAAATTTTTAAAAATGTTTAAAATACATTTCTAGTTAGAAGTTCTTTGTCATTGAAAGACTTTTTTTTTTTTTTGAACAGGTTAAGTATAAAATAGATTATATTTCTATCACCCTACCTTCTTTTGTTTAAATTTTCTTTATGAAGCAATATAATAAACATAGACAACTACAAAATATTTATAGCTCTATATCATTTATTACCATTTTCAGATATATTGCAGTCTTGTCAATGTTATGGAGATGGTTTAAAAATAGGGCTCAAAATTTGATAGGATGCATTTGTTAATCTTTAGTGATTCTCTTTCTTAAAAGCTTTCCCTCTAAAAATGGGGAGATCATTAAGTTAATTGGTTGCCCAATAATATGGCAGTTTATCTTCCTGCTTTTGATAAACAGTGAGGTGAATAAATGTTTCTGAATGCCTTAGTTGTAATAGTAAATTCTGTTGCCCTTATTCTACGGTTTTAGACAGAGAGTTTGGTAGGTTTTTTGGTGAGAATGTGTTTGTTAAAAAAAATTATTTTAGTGTCTGGATTTGACTAGTTGAGGTGGTAGATACACTATCACAGTCCTCAAGGTTGCGTTTTAATAGGGGACTTAAAAGTTAGTGTGCTGTTTACAATGTGGTTAGCTTTAGAAGACTATTAGAACATAGATCAGTTTTGCTTTGTCTTTCCAACACCTTCTAGGATGTGTTTGTTCTTATCTAAGTTATGTTTTAAAGCATGTATGTAATAAAATAAGTGCTCAGATGTGTATGACAGTCAGCTTTTATAGAAAGTCCCTAGGCAAAAAAAAAAAAAAAAAAAAGGCTAATATCTCTTTAAAAAACATAGGAAGGCTGGGAGAGAGTTTAGAGCAAGCAAGAGCACCGTGGTGTTGACAGCTTTATATCCCTGCTGGGTAACATTCACTTACTAGAATTGGCGTCCCCTCTCAGCTAGTAATTCACTCCATAAGGATTTTGAAAAAGGATGATTAATGGTGGGGAAATTTATATTTGTGAAATTGTTGATTAAAACTTACAGATCTATTTGAAGATTTAGAAAAAGAGAAAATTATTAAGGGTGACGAAAATAAGAATCAGATGATCCTTTTTGCCACCATTAACATAAGTACCTAAAAGGTTCTGCTGTGTGTAATGCTTCAGCCACGAAACCTACAGCATAAAATGAAAGTGATGCCAATCAAGTTTGCAGAGGAAGCAAAGCTCTCTGCTTTCCTCTTGGACTGCTGAAAGGCGCTGGCCAGTTGTGCTTTAATAGCAATAAATTATTGTGCTTCATTCATTGTTAACACAAGCATTTTCATTTTTAAATGTTTGGCTTAAAGAAAAACTTTCAGACAGCTTTATTTAAACTGAATGAACAGCGCTTGAGTATACCAGATGGTGTATTTGCTGATAGGAGGCATTAAACATCAGAAATCTTTTTGATATTTTTCATTTTCCTATGAATTTTGATCATTTTTTTTTTTTGGTGTTAAATGTTCTAGGCTTTTGGGGGGAAAATGTTTGAACACCATGAATATCTTTTAGAGATGGTTGCTGTTTTTTGAAAAAAATTTCCTTTTTTTTTTTTCCTGAAAAATAATTTGTTTTTAAAATCATGATTTAATCTTGTTGAGGAATTGCCTGTTAAAGTTGTCTTATAACTAGTTGACCCAAAGTAGGCCTATTCTTCTTGCTAATAGGCAGCCCTTTGAAGAACATAACTGTCTTGTTACAAGGGGAAAAAAATCATTATGCAATACACACTGATGTATTCAAATAGGGAAGCAAATGTGATCACGATTGTTGGGCAGGGCCTCATTTAGAGCTGAACATTGTCTACAACAACAGTTAGTTTAATTGTCTACATGTGGAACATTTCCTTTTAGATTAAAAGAAATGCAGTTCAGGTCAGGTGCAGTCACCATATTAGCAGTGTAGGCAGACATTTTACTCTTTGAAGGGAGTACAGCTATGAAAGAGTATAGATATTGATGTATTGAAATGTATAAAATACTTGGAAATTTAGACACATATTGTCAACCTGGTTAAAATGACGAAAACCCATTAAATTCATTTTAGCCAAGGATGAACACCATTTTGCTTGTAGGGAGGCCTCATGTTATTACTTCCAAAGAGAAAAGATTGTATTTCCCTTTTACATTCTACATTTTTTTTTTTTTTTTAAGGGTTTGAGATCTTTTAAATAGAATGAACTTAGGCTTTGGGGTCATCCAACAATCTAGCATGTCCTCTGTAGTTTTGCTGAGGTAGAAAAATAGCCCTTTTCTAAAGTGTTTTTAGTCCTTGGCCTGTTATTAAAATAAAGATATACTTGGTTAAAAAAATATATGCAATGGAACATACACATTAAACAGAACATAGGGTATCCGCCCCTCAAAGTCCTGAGCATAATTTGATGTTTCAAGTAATTTTGGAAGCCTTGTGTTCCATCAGCAGAAACCCACTGACCATTATATATTCAAGATCATCTGCAATGAAATGTGTGTATGTGTGTGTGTGTGTTGGAACTACATAGATGTCCCTTAAGACATTTGTTTTTTAACCCCTGTAGAAAATAAGCAATATAATCTTTTCCCAGGGGGTTGTGACTAGAATCAGTCTGTACGTCTTAGATATCTTGTATATATATTATATTTATGTATATATAAAAAGACTTATTATCATTTATTAGAGGTCTAGGAATATGAATTTGCATTATTTTAAGAATATGGAAATCAGTTTTAGTCCAGGAAAGGCAGGGTAATTATTTGGTATATCTGGCAAAATATATCTCATAAGCAGTCAAGTGTAGTGGTTCTACTTTGATCATTTAAAACCTTTAGTTTTCTTTTTTTGAAAAGAGACTTCAGTGTAGAGACTTTACATGCATTTGTAAAAAAGACATTAACAGGGCTAGATGAGTTCTAAACTCTATTATTTTTTAGGTCATTTTAGAGAGTTTAGGTTTCTGTTGCTAAAAAGGAACCTATTCTTCACCATTAACAAAGTTTCTTGTAACTAATAATCTCACATTAGGTAAATAAAATACGTTCATAATTTTTTTTTGTTTTTTTTTCAGGAATCTATCCCACATAGCATGTAAATTAATAAAAAATCCTCTATCTTCTTTTATTTAATAAGTAGGGTTTTTTTTTTTTTTACCTATGTAACTAATGTGTGGTAACATAGTGGTTTTTGCTGTCTTCCTTATAAGAGTGCTGAGATACAATGGCATTTTGGAACATATTTAAAGATGGAGCATTTGACAAAAGTTGTATGTGTAACAGTTTGTCAGTGAAAAGTGACAAGTGGGGAATGACAAATGAAATGTTGGCATCATCACTCTTTATTTTGATAAAAATGTCTCAATTTGCAGTGATATAATACTGTTTCATATTATTTCATGAGTTGTGTGAGATGCATAAGGGGAATTTAGATTTTGTGAACGGAAAATTAGCAGCCCAAACTCTCTTTTCAGAAGCTTTGGCAGCACGTTCCCCACCCCACCCCCTACTCCCCAAGAGTAAGAACAGCAGTGAAATATTGGATCTAACCCATACATTTTAACTCATTATTTTTTAAGAAAGAAAGAAAGAAAGGAAGAAAGAAAGAAAGAAAGAAAGAGAAAGGAAAAAGAGAAAGAAACAAGTGAAAATGGTTTTAAGTAGAAGACCTTTATGCGTAGCTCAGCAAATGAAGAGAGTTAGCCTTTTTTGCTTCCATTCTTTTCTTTATAGTGATTTTAAAATGAGTGATTTCCCTCTGCTGACTTTGATTATGTGGGGCTTTCTCACTTCCAATCACCACTGCTCTCTAGCATTAATTTAGGGTGCCAGTAAAGAGAGTTGTGAATTCCTTTTATTTTAAAGTGCAATAGAGGTTTGAGAATGTCTATGTGTTAAAAATGGGTTTTCATATACAAAGGATTCATCATCCTACTACTTACGGGTAACGCAATAGATATTTCAAAGTCCAAGTAGACGGCCCTGAGAGGAATTGAGGTATGAGTTAAAACAAAAGCCAGTTGAGTACTTACAGACTTCCAAAAAAGCACAGACGGAGCCCCTATAGCATGTTATTTTCCATTTTCTGAAGTCACATTGGTTCCCGTATTGTCAGTGATCAGCCAAACATTTATTTTCTTCTTTTGCATGAAACAAGCCTCACAAGCACTTCATGCTACACAGTGTTTATGTAAAAATGTTCCATGGTGGAGTTTTCAAAAGCATGGAACTGTATCTCTTTAATTTTGTTGTTGTTGTTGTTTTCAATTAGCAGAATTGTTTTGCTGTTTAATAGCAAGTGATTTTAAGAATTGTGGCAAAATCAGTATAATTAAGTGAAAGCCTGCATCAGAAATTGTCTTCCACCACTTCTTTCTCTTCTCACCTACAAAGTTTTACTTCTTCCAGATTTTTTTTTTTAAAAAACTAGGTAAAAATGACCTAATATGGAGTAAATTGCCTTAGACATATAATTATGGCAGTGGGGTTTATGGGATGTATTTTTTCCATTTTCACTGATGTGTGTACCTTTAAAACTTAAAAAATAAACTAGTGAATATTTTAGTTACTAGTTTGGCAAATGCTTAAGATGAAGAAAAAAAGCATTAATAGAAATTTCAAGAATTTGAACCTTGCAATGAAGTTATCAGCAAATTAGGGCAGTCATATTGTACGAAGAATGTTCTTTATTTGTGGTTATGACACATTAGGATAGTAAAACTCTAAGGGAAGTAGATTTCAATTTTAGTTGCTCACGGTATTAGGCAAATTTGGATCTGCCCTTCACTAGTTGTCTTATCATTGGAATGGAGTTCTGTCTTAGCACAGTGGGTTATTAAATGATAGCATTTAACATAACAACAAAGATTAGAAAGTTCAGAGGAAACACTGCAAGCTTATCAAAAAGTATGCATTTCTCACCAGACTGTTTGGTGCCCACTTATGGTTACACAGTTACTGAAATGTGCCCAGCAGCTCAGAGACTTTATGTGTTGAAGACTTGCACAGATATGAAAAAAAAAAAAAATTAATAAGACTCTGCTTAGAGCAAGTGTTTCCAAAGCACTAAGATTTAACAGAGGTGATTTGCATTTTTCATAGAAACAATTTTAATTTCATCACATTAAGCAGAGATATCTTTTTCTTTCTTTAAAAAAATTTGTTTTTTACTTGTTTTTCTATTTGGCTGGAAAACGAGTGTATCAGTTCTTTTATAACTCAATATGATTGATTTTCAAATTTCCTGATTGGTCCCTGTGTTAAAATTGCATATTTTTATTGCATTTGTTCCAATTCTTTATATGTATAAGGAAAGGCAAAATTGATAGTTTATTAGGAAAACGCATTCATGTCAAAACTGTTTACATAGCAGTGTTTTCAAAACATTATATTTTTTTGGTTAACAGAACAAGAACTTTCTTTTATCATAATCCAAAGATGTGAACAGAGCAGCATGATAAATGTCTCTTTAAGTGTCGTAGTAAAAGAAAATGACTTGCCTTCTGAGGCAGTGGAGAGTTTATGTTGTTTTGGACCCATTTCCCAAGCAGTGATCGAAAACAGATTACAATAACAATTATACAGTCAGAAGATGCAATATCCATTTCTGCTTTAATTGAGTGAAAGAATAATACAAACATCATTAAGAAAAATGAGGTGGACCTGTCACACAATGTACACATTTTTAGTCTTGGAGAGGATGCAGAAGAACTGAAACGCTTTTCACTTACTTTGCTGTGTTTATTAGCTAAAATCTGTTTTGGGAGAGACCATTTTGTTCTTTCTCCTCCCTGGGAAGTTCCTAAAGGAGCCCCTGGGAGGTGGTTGCTCAGGAGACAATTAAAAGTGCTCATTGATTTTGTCTTTATATGCAGTTTGAGAAGGGCAATCACATTTTCTTATATTCTACCTGAGGTATAACTCCCTTCCCCCACCTTGCTTTTAAACCTCTGTAAATGAAAGACAAACATGATGACTGTTTCTCCGATGACGGAGCTCTCCCTGGTAAAGGTTAGGTGTGATCCTGGACCTGCTGTTCCTCCTCTGGAAGGCATAACCAGGCTGAAGGGGGAGAGAGAGTTGAAGGTGAATAATGAGCACCCTTATTTCTTCTCAGCACACATGGGGTCGGTGGGGGGACCCTGAGTTTCCATGTGTACACATCACTGACATTCACTCAGGCAGCATAGACTGTCACTTGAGATATATAGGCTCTGGCCTCCATTGGCCATCATCGGAACCATTATTAAGTCCATGATCCTTCACACTGCTCAACCTCCCTGCCTCTTTCCCCAGAGTGGAGCTTCTGGCAACTCAGAGTGAGCTGGCCGGCAGTAGCCAAAATCAGTGGCTAGTTTTCTTTCACTCTGGGCTGTATTTCTAACTCTATTCATAGAAACTGTGAGCTCCTGGCAACTTTGGTGATGACAGTGGACTTAGCCAGACAGTGGAGTTAACCCCTGCTCATTGGGGGGATACTAAAACCACAAACAATGTTGGCCATCAGAGTATTTGGAGCCCAAAGTTTGGACAACCTTAACAGGGTTAGAGGAGAACATTTCTTTGATCTGTAGCTAAGAATTTTCTTGGGTTCAATATTTAAAAATCTTTCTGAGAATGTTAAAATGAAAGGAATAAGATAGGCAGTAAACCCTTACTGGTGGAGGTCTCATAATCCCAGAACTGTCCCAAGCATAATCCCCTTTAGAGTGGAATTTATATCAAACAGCTCAAAAGGCTTTTTTGTTGTTGTTTTGTTTTGTTTAAATTCAGTTCAGAGAGTCTACTTAATAGCACCTTCATTAAAATACTTTTGTCAGCAAAGGGTTTTTCAATTTTAGCATCTACATAACCTAACAGCGGCGATGAATGCCACGAGCTTTAAGGGTCTATTAGTGGTTCTGTTTTTTTCTGGACTTTATAATTTAAACCTAAACATTAATTCTGGGTGGAACTTGGCATAATGTCTTTTTGCCTTGGAGGGAATTTTTGTTGTACAATTAAAAAAGTTTTTTTCTTTTTTTGTACAGTCTCCTTCTCCATGTCTCCCCTTCCCCGAGTAAATAGCAGTTAAATAGTCAAAGTCTTAAAAGGGCTTATTTAAATAATAAAAAAAAAAAGATTGATTATTTTAGGTGAATTTAACAATTTTCCATTAGTTCACACTGTAAACTAGTGCTTTTGATATTAACAAGAAAGACCTGTGGGGCTGATAATGCAATGAAAATATTTTTCCTCTTTCTCTTTCTCATGTATGAAAGTTATGTGGTAAAATTTTTAATAAAATCCTATTTGATGACTCTTGAAACTTGTAAATCAGTTTCAGGTCTTTATCAGAAGGGGAGAGACAAAAAAAATTCTTTATTTTATGTCACCTGAAGTTGTAGCATTGACTAGAAGGAAAGAAGTTGGAATCTCACTGTTAAACAATAAAGTACCTGAATTCCCCAGTAGTAGGTATTTTGGAAAATTAAAAATGAGTATTTTCTGAATATTAGTACCGTATTAGAGTTGAACTATTATAGGGATCTGATTACAAGGTCATTGTGAAATTAAAAACAAGTGAGGAAACTCTGCAAGGACGAATCGTCCTCATCTGAACCCCAGAAGGCGTGCTGCATGCTAGTGAAGGTGCATGCTGGAGAAGAGTGTTCACCGAGTGGGGCTAAGCCAGGGTACCCCTGAAGCTTTGTCTGGTGTTCAGCTTCCCAGGCTCCATTCAGACAAGGTTTTGTGCTATAGATGTGGCAGGTGTGGTATTAGAAGACTGAACACCCTTTATTTTCGAGGGGGTATAAGAGGAGCAAATTGTTCTCTGAAAGTAAGTTATACACACATTTAAGACCCAAGTAAAGGCACTTTACAAGAGTAAATAAGGTGATCCTGATTTTTTTTTTTTTTCCCCTTCTCAAATGAATCTCCAGGTAACATTCAGCAAAACTAACTCTTTTTACAGGCCCATTCACATAGTCAGTTTGGGCCTTAAGCACATTTTTACAGCTAACTTATAAACCCCCCCCCAAACTGGAGCTCACCACTGAAGGCCTGCCAGTGCTGTCACAAATGGCCATTAATTCCCAAGAGACTTTGAGGAGAATCAGAACTGTACGAAAACTATAGCAAGAACCATTTTGCTTGCATGTGTATTTTTTTTTTTTTTTTACCATCATGACAACAATGTCGGGGTTGGGGGGCAACCTGCATGTTCAGGACTGATACTGTATGCTCTCCCATGGAAATGTATAGAATTCCAATTAGCACAGGGTCAGAGTATAAATGTACCTCTTTTCACACTATTCCAAGTGGTTAGTGGAAAACAAGCTGCAAAGTAATTCCCTTGGCCCCCCAATAAAAAGATTTATAGCAAAATAATTCTCAGCCCCATAATGGAACTGTTGTAGGTTTGTGTTTGATATTTATAAAACCGAAATACAGTCCATGTACCCAAACTAAGCGTTTATTGTAAACAAGTTAACTGCCAAGAGCTTATATTCTGTCAAACATAATTATATTGAAGATTGATGTATAGCTGGGAAACAAGTTTGAGGGAGACAGTTCTCTTTACCCAAGGAAAGCCTCTGGGGTCCAGCTCTCTTTTCCCTTTGATAGAACTCACGAAGTCGTCTTTGTTGTCGCCAGCCTCTCAGATATATAATAAACACAGGCTTGCTCGTTGAAAACATATCATTTGTCCATCTTACTTCTGTTAACAAAATAAAGAGATGCATGTATATTCACGGGAACTGTTAGGTACCAAGATGGTTTCTTTCATCTTCATGTAGATGCGGGCAGTGGTGGTACCAAGATAAAGTGGCCGCTCTTACCATGACAGGCAGGGCACCATGGCCACACTGGAGTTCACCCCAGAAGGAGCCCCTTTCTCCTTTAATGTGGGTTTTGAAAAAAAAATCTTGAGACTCGTCCTTCTGTTATTTCGTGTTGAGTTTGTGAGATTGGGTCTGCTTTGAAACTGTGGCCTTTTCGGGGTGGGGCAGAGGCTACATAAATATGCTTGATTTTGCGGCTCAAGTCATTTGAGAGTTAAAGAAATTACGAATCCAGGGGATCTAGAAGTGGA
Source organism: Neofelis nebulosa (assembly GCF_028018385.1). Taxonomy (NCBI): domain Eukaryota; kingdom Metazoa; phylum Chordata; class Mammalia; order Carnivora; family Felidae; genus Neofelis; species Neofelis nebulosa. Next base: position 36,384,282 of record NC_080783.1, read on the forward strand.
ATCGTTGAGACTGAGATGTTTCATACCTGGGATTACCCCAGATTTAAAAAGGTGCACTACTCTACCAGGGTCTTTTGCTTTAATGAAGGTAGAAAGTTGTATTGTCCTTTGTGATTTATCATTTATCTTTTTTTTTTTTTTTTCTTCCCCTGGGAGGAAAATCACTTTGGGCTTGGATGACACTTCTCAAAGATTGTTAAAAGCAGAATAACATTCCTCCTATGGCTGGATGATACCATTTGGATAACATTAAGGATGAAAATAAGATCTTCGTGGATTTCTATGTTGTGGCTTAAGTGATCTCTTTAGGTTTTTAAATATTAAATTTAATATTTTCTCTTGGAAATTATATAAATTACAAAGGGGATGTCTTAGACTCATAAAGTGAAAAAATAATATGTGAGTTTTCTCTGTTCTCTTTTTCTCGTTTAAGTGATTGCTGTAAATTGCGGAGGTACATATATACCTAAAATATCTTGTCTGGGAAGTATTCCATCAGTGGGGACCTGAGTTTCCCCAGTCTGTATGCTGGGTTTTATTAACTTCATCTCAGTCACAATAATAATATCCTATGTATTGCAATCCAGACATCTCAGTGTACCCTTAGGGAACTGCAGAATACACACTATGCTTTTGACTTTCTTGCTCTCTCCTTGTGTTCTTTTCTTTTTCTTTCCCCAGTGTTAGTCCTTTCCAGGGCTTGGTTGCTGTTACCTCTCGGTGGATGCATTTATTGGGTACAAGAATGAGAGTGGCTTTTAGTCTAGGTGATGGCTGCTTGTCTTTTGAAGCTTGGCTTTGTGAAATCTGCATTCACTTCACAGTGATGATTTTTACACATTAGACATCCATACATGTTTTGCTGTTTGATCCCTAAACATAGTAGGATTTCCTTTTGTAAGGAGAAGGCCTTTTATTTTTTACTATAAAAACTTCACCTTTTCAGGTTTTTATTTGATAAAAATCTCTCCACTCTAGTATGATTTCCTTTGGGGTTTTGCACCAGTGTTTGATCTCAATTTTTAATAATTTTGGTGAGTTAAACTCCCCAAAGAAAACATGCTTGTGCTATGAAATATTCCCACTAGAAATCTGGGTAGTCTTGTCTTATTGAGAGCTGAGTGCTTGATTCCTTTATTAATTTCTTGCTAGTGAACCTCAGTACAGTTAACCTTTCCTTAACACTACACTGGAGAAATCAATCAAAGATTTTTTATTTTAATTGTTAAATTAGATAGAACAACATTTAGGCAAAGCTCAAAACCTGAGATGAGGAAGCAATGGTTACTATGAAGGCAATTTTTATTGATTCTTTTTCTGCCTTTGGGACTCTGAGTTGCAAATATCTTTTCCAGAAAGGATAATGAGAGGGGAATAGCAAATACATCTCCTCTTAAATACTATCTGAAATATTATCTTCTCAGAAACTTCTAGAATAAAATTTTATACAACGAAGGACAGAAATCTTAATGAGTTATAGTATAGTCGTTTTAACATGGCATCGAGTCCCGAGACTTAATACATGCATTTATAACCCACTGTGAAAAGAACTTTAAAAATTTAGCTTTGAACTACAGGATACTTAAACAATGTTTAACATTCAAACAGTGTTTGAACTCTTCCGTGATAATCAAGCTTACAGATTCTACTTTTTTCTTAAAAGAAAAAAGAAATTTTTTTTTCTTGATTCACGATCACCGAACATTTTGTGGCTCTAATTTAGAAAAGATATTGCAGTCCTTCCATGCAGAACATGTAGGATGGCAGGTTAAGACCCCCAGGGTCCCAGGATACGTACAGTCACAGAGCACAGTGCTGCTAGCCACTTGAGTCTTACACCAATGGACTGTGATGCCTTCCTAGTGATAAACTAACAGTGTCTGTCCACAGTGGTTGCACACAGCCCTGAGGTCTGGTGCACTTCCCCCTTGAGAACATGGAGCAAGCTCCTAAGGCTACTTGTGTGGATTGTTTCTTAGAAAGCTTTTCTTGCACGCCGATGCTCACTGCGGTGCAGTGAGCTACAGTGATGTGATAGACTCAGCTGGGAAGTCACAGGAAAAAGCCAGAACTGACATTGCCTGTTAATGGTGGTTATTAACCTCTAGCTAGAATTAGCGTTTTTGTTGAACTGAACTAACATTTATTTTGGACTTGCTGTAAGACAGGCTCAGGGGTGGAGTGGGGAGTGAGGGAGTGAAGAAGACTTATCTAAATGCAGCCCATGTTGGAGAACGTAAAGGCAGGCCTCTCATTCACTCTAACTGGACATTCCCGACATCAGGGAATTTAGTTCCTTGGGTCAGGCTTGCTATGGCCCAGTTCCCAGGTGTAGCTCAGGCTTTTTTGTTTAGATAAGTAGCCACACTGTGCCTCTGTGTGCCTGTGAAATCCTGTTTTGCAAACTGCCTGGCCAACCTGATCCTGCTACCACATTTCTATAAATGAAGAGTATTGAGAGATGTGGGGTTTCTCCTGCAGACTTCAGGTCTGACTTCAGGTTGAGTTTCCATCTCTCAGTCTGGGGACAGGCCTGGGAGACCAGAACCCGGCTCTTTCCCCTACTGCTTAAAGCTTAGCTTGAGCATTTGGGGTGGTAAGGAAGAGAGGACTAGAGTTCACGAGGCTTCCCCACCCCTGGCCTATTTTTGTTCTTATCTTCCAGAGTTAAGATCTGCCTCAGGGGCTGCAAGGTAGTGTCTGGTGTTACTAGACGGGATTCTGAGAATACAGTATTTCTTGATAGTCTTACCTCCTCACCCTACTTCCCCAAAGGGAGAGAGGCATCAAGGAGCTCTATGGTTGAAACTTTTATTTGGAGGCTTAACCTTGAGTTACAAACACCTGGGTCATGGATGAACATGAAATCAAATTTCTGCATATATGGCTTCATTTGCCCATAGAGTAATTATTAGGCAAATGTTGCCTTCTCCAGCATTGTAGGATTAACTGTGTTCCTCCACCTTTGAACCACACAGGTCACCCACCTCTGTCAGCTCTTGCTTCCTCTTTAGTGAGACTGAAGAAAGAAAACCAACAGCAATGGCAAATGAATTAATCCTTCCGAGAATCTTTGCTCACAAGCAAGGGTCAGAGAGGAACTTTGGAAAGTAAAGCAGTTTAGGGGAGCTCAGAGGATCTCCAGTCCATCTGTGGATGGCTCCCTTGCCCCCAAATATTTTTTCTTCCCCTCCCACCCCCACAATGCCAAGACTGGTGAAAACATGTTTTGTTTTGTTTTGTTTTTTTAATTGCATCACCTGAAATTCTTTCCATTAGAAGTTAATGTGGGATACAATGTGTTTCATTTTACAATGAAAATATATCTAAGGAGATTAAAGGACTGCTAAACCATTCAAATAGCAAAGTGTAGCATCTTTTTATCTATTAATCTCTTTGGAATTTTCGAGCTCAGCCCCTGGGGGATTGGGAGGCTGGAGTGGAGTGGTGGAATGTGGAGCCTCTGGTTACCACGGCTCAGGAGGTCGGGTGCCTGGGAGGGGACAGCAGGGACAGAGAAGAGGACGGTAAGAAAGACACACTTGATCCATCTTGAAATTTTGCCTGGGACCCCAAGAAGGAGGTGAGGGGCACCCTATTCTTCCTTTCTGTTTCCTGCCACAGTCTTGGTGCTCAGAGTTGTCTCTATTGTGTTAGAGTGGGAGGAAGTGTCTAGAAGTTAATACAGGGGGTTAACATTGAGGTTTCTTCTTGTGTGTGTGACTCGGTGTATGTGTGTGTGTGTACATGTGTGTGACAGAAATAGAAAGGGAGAGACAAAAGGAAAGGGAAGGGAGAATGAGGTTGTAGAGAAAGTAAATTGTTTTGTTTTTCTAATACATTTGCCCTAGGATAGTTGCCACCCCTCACTCCTTTCTCTCCCAATCCTCCGGTAGAGCCTGTCCTTGCTTGGCTTACTTGGTAGAATTTGTTTCAGTGTTTCAGGGTTCTATGATTTATTGATTGCCGTGGTTGTTAAGTGTGGTGCTTTACTCCAGGTTCAGTTTTATACAAAGAACAGATACGCGAGGCTCTGCCCTAAAGCCTTTGTAATTTTCAATTAGCCCTAGGACCTTCTCAGGTGATAGAACCAGATACACTGCCAGCTTCAGGGAAGGGAGTGGGCCCCATGGCCGCCTTCCTTCTGGAAACAGTTTCAGGAGCCCCTGGAAGGAGAGAAGAAAAGTTGGCCTCCTATCATCTCAGACTGGCTGCTGCTATTCAGGAGGCAGGTCCAAGAATGAGGGTGGACCCAAGAGACAAAGGGCTTGGGGTAGAGGCTGGAGCCCACTCTCACCTACACTAGAGTATGGCTCATTATTTGAGCCTTTCTTTGTCTATGAGTGACTAAAGGGTAGGAACTGCGTTTGATTCCTCCTGTCTGCCTAGCACAGTACCTCATGTCAAAAGGTGAATTTACTTTTAAGCAATGCATGTCACCCATGGGACATCACAAGTGGTGCAGGGGCCAGGCCAAGCGTTTAGATCTCTGAGGGTGTGGGTTTCCAATGTACTTTTCCACCCCCAAGAAAGCAGTGTGCTTGAGATGTAGAGTTGGCTAATCTGAACTGTTCTACTTGTGCCTCGCTGTTTCTTTGAGCATGTTACTTATTTTCCCATAGGTTGTGTCTTCATTTATTGGATGAGAATAATAATACCTCCTCTCAGGGTAAAGGCCCGGAGAAAGATAAAGGTATCTGTGTATGTTAGAGTGTGTATGTGATGAGTTAGGAGGTGCTGTGCAAGGGAGAGGTTTGTTTGGTGTGACTTCGGTGGAAAGCAATGGAATCCTATCCTCTAGACCCCGACCACTGGATCTTCTTTCATCTTTCCTTGTTGAGGTTAGACATCCAGGGCATCAAAGAATACTTGTGCCTCCGGTCACTTTAACACCAGTGTTGTGGCATTTCCTGAAAACTGCAATTGCTCTTTAAAATGAAGGGAAGGGTGGGGCATCTGGGTGGCTCAGTCAGTTGAGCATCCGGCTTAGGTCAAGATCTCACAGTACCTGAGTTCAAGCCCCGCGTCAGGCCCTGTGCTGACAGCTCAGAACCTGGAGCCTGCTTCCGATTCGGTGTCTCCCTCTGTCTCTGCCCCTCCCCTGCTCATGCTCTGTCTCCAAAATAAATAAATTTTTAAAAAAAAATTAAAAAAATTAAAAAATAAATAAATAAAATGAAGGGAAGCGGGGAAGCCCTTCCCTTAATAAAACATTTGGATTAATGTGGTTAGGAATAAAACAATGGCTTACACTTTGCTCGATGATGCAGAGAAGATACCACATTAGATTTGGGAGTTTAACCAATAATACATCTGTCCTCAAGTCTCCTAAGATCTGGAACACAGAGGGAAGATAACTGAGGGGCATCCAAGAAATGCTCAAGACAATTGCACAATTGTCTTAGTTATCAGTTTGTGATGACTTTATCCTGTGTCAGAAAAACCATTGTATATGTTGGTGTCAACAGATTGCTTCGAGCAGCTCTCCTAGAGATATAGTATGAGCCACATGTATAATTTAAAATTTTCTAGGAGCTTTGTGTAAAAGAAGTTAGACATAGGCAAAATAAATTTTGATAATTTATTTAACTTAGTGCATCCAAAAAATTTCTCTGTGCAATTGATTGTTAAAAATGATTCATGATGTCTTTGTATTTTATCTGTTTTTTGTATTAAATCATTGAAATTGAGTGTGTATCTTGTACTTACAAGCATATGTCAATTTCAGGTGTTTAGCTGCCACATATAACTAGTAGCTTCCATACTGGACAAGCAGTTTTGGAGTATAAAGTATGTGTTTTTAACACATTCACCCTTTTACCATGGGGCACGTTGAACATCTTTAGTAATTCAATGATTATGAGTATCATTTTTATTCTGAAGAAATGCTTTTTAGTAAGTATCATGAGCACTGATTATGGACCCTGAAAAAAATTACTGGTTTCTTGTTTTCCTCTGTATTAATATTAGTGAATGGTATTAATACTGATTTTGAAAAAAGAGAAACAAATAGGTTTCGTTGTTTGGGGGTAGCCAGACAACTTAACTATTTCACATTGTTTAATCCTGACAACAACTCTGTGATGGAGATATTATTTGCATCTTAACTGGGAGGAATTTGAGCTTCAGGAAGGTCAAATAAATTACCTGAGGTCACTACAATAGGTAAAGAATAACGGTGCCAGGATTTGATCCAAGAGCTGCCTGCCTCCGGACACGGTGTTAGTCACCAGCACATGTGACCATCTCCCGTGCGTCTCTATTCCCATGGCTGTCGTGGTGAAGATTAGATTACCTTTATAATCACACACGCTTCTTCAGAAATAATGTCACGATGGAAGTGACAAATTGGGCATTGGAACTAATGACAATTGGGAAATGCGTTTTTCTAGTGGAAGGAGTCCCATGCTTATTTTGCCTCCGTGACAACAGAATTCACCATTCATCCCAATTGTCAGAACAACTCTTAATTTTTAGCAAAAGGCTGGGACCCTGTGCCTGTCCTTTAGATGAAACTACCTGCTTCACCTGCCACAATTGTAAAAGGCTTAGAGAGGCTTATAATCAAAAGGTTCAAAGTTCCCTACTTGATCATCTGGAAATGGGTCTGTGCTACAATAAAAGAAAAATAATGCCATAAGTTCCAGATACAGGGCCAGAGTAAGAGTTTCTTTTTTCTTCTTGATCATTTCTAAATTTTGTTGTGAATGCATTTTCGTTTCATGTTGTTAATTCTTTTATTGAAACTTACCTTTTAATTCTTCCCTCCTATTCTTAATTTATTTTTTGAATTGCTTATCAAATAGTCTCCCTATCTTTTTATCCATTGTTACTTTTCCCCCCTTTCTTCCTTCCTTCCTTTCTTTCTTTCTTTCTTTCTTTCTTTCTTTCTTTCTTTCTTTCAAAGTAGGTGATGCCTGTGATGGATGGGTGCTTGCCTTTTGACTGTAAGGAGTTATTGCTATCATGTCAGATAACAATCGCTTTCTTTAATCACAGAACTAAAATGTGTAGGAAATATTTTGGTAACTGACACTTTCAAAACATAAGTTCCTAAATGGTAGAGACCCCTGTGCTCTAATGTCATATTTTGTATCTCACTCGTTGAACTGTTAATATTATTTCGAAAAATTGATAGGGTCTTGAGTCTTTTGCAGTTGACCATAGACTTGAGGAAGATTTATGGTTCCTAAGTAATGGATACATGATAGGTTATGGAGCAACTGGATTCACTTAAAGGCCTTATCTGTGACTCCCAGATGTGTGACACTCAGATGTTGACATTAGGAACTGCACATGGATTTTCAGCACTGAAACTTCTGTACACATAGGTATTAGTGGTGAAGTATAGCTTGTGGCACCACTGACTACATGGCCCTATGTGTGCATATGCTTAAATCATTAAAAATAGAAATCAACCTGCTTCCTTGGACAAAGATCATATACCAGTCTGTAAGAGTTACAAGGTCTAAATGGGGGCTATTCCCTGCTGGTGAGGACTCTGATGAATAGGTCCTATAAAATGCCATTATGCTTGCTTAGGAAGATTTTACAATACCTTCAACAGCATTTAGGGCAGGAGCCACGTCAGACTTGTTCTTACTTGTATCCCTAAAGCCACAGGGGATGCCTGGCACACAATAGGTGTCCAGGGAATAAAAATTGGATAAATGAATGAGCACAAAGATAATTTGAAGGAAATTTAATTTATGTTATTCATTTCATGTGTTACATATATTTAGGAATAAATTGGGCATAAATGAACATTTGATATGCCATTACTGGTCACAGCTTTAAAAAATATTTTATAAGGCACCATGTGGCCAGGCTAAATTCCCTTGTTCGTCTAAAACAATCAGTTCGCTCCATCCTTGTTTCCTATTTTCCATAAATCTATACCATGGATACTGTATTTGCTACAAACAGTAATGCTACCTTACTGTTCTTAAGAGCAAACACAGAGGCTGTAGTTGTCCAGGGGATAGTTTGGTGTGACTTGTTAGCCTGTTGTGCTGGCTTAATAATAATTACCATGATCCTTAGTGATAACAGTTCTTAATGAGTGTTATTATTGTTAATAATGATTATATTTAATAATTACACCCTATACTTATTATCTTTAATAATAATAATTAGCACATGGGAACCAGTGGCACCATTGTATTATCTTTAGAACAAAAATCTACATCTGTGAGCTGGTAGTTTGCAGTGTCTGCTCCCACCCTCTGCTTTCCAGATCAGAGTGAGTCGGGAGGCTTCTAGGGTCTAGGCAACGGGAGGGGCTTCTAGAAGAACTGTGCAGTCCTGGTGTCACAGGCGGGACTCCCATACCTCATTTACCCAGAAGTCTTATTTTTATTGTAAAGTGCCTTCAGCAATGACCAGCTCGTTGTCCACCACCCCATCTCTCAGCCTGCCCACCTATTCTTCATAACTTTTGTGTTTTTTTGCACAAAGAGAGAAGACCCAGAACAGATCTTCTTCTATAAAGTACTAACTTGTGTGAATTACATGGGGCAGAGTCCATGTTTATTACTTGTATGTTGGTAAAACTTTGATCTTCTTATGCCTTGGCTATGTTTAGATTTAAATGCCTGTATGACTTTTTTAAAAATAAAAAACAGTTTATAAAAAAATCTTTGGCGAATTAAACATTTTTTAGCTTTTCACACTTTGATACAAAGCAGAGAAATATTTCAGTGACAACAGATTTCAACAGATTTTCAACTAGACTAATTTGCTTTATTCTTTAGGGTAGTTTACTTCTTTTCCCTGAAAACACAGGAAGAGATAGTTCCCTTTATAGTGGTAACTGGTGTTAATATATAAAATAATAACTTAAAGAAAGACAGAGTTTTACATGTGGATGCATATTTTGATACAAGTTAAATGTCAGTTAAGATTTTCAGGAGCAGGGTATTTTCAGGCTAATTGATGCCCTATTTACCAAGATGTAGAAAAATAAAAGCTATAAAAGGGACTTTTAAAAAGTTCCTATTGACGGGCACCTGGGTGGCTCAGTGGTTGAGCATCTGACTCCTGATTTCGGCTCAGGTTATGATCTCACAGTTAATGGGTTTGAGCCCCACGTGGGGTCTGTGCTGACAGTGCAGAGCCTGCTTGGGATTCTCTCTGCCTCTGCCCCTCCCTCACTTGGTGCTCTCTCTATCTCTCAAAAATAAATAAATAAATAAACTTAAAAAAAAAAGTTCCCATTGACTTTCTTGTACATATTCACATGATAGCTTAGACCGTGAAATCAAATATGCCTCTCTACTAGGTCTTTTATATTTACCGACAGAAGCAAATCTGATCTGGAAATACTAGTCCTGATTGACAGTTAATGGTGAAACCATAGACATGAAGGATGTAAGGGTCTAGAAGGTCACCTTGACCTCAGCTATATGCCGGCTGTGGAGTTAGGGTCTCAGTCAGGACACCTCATTGGTGCACTCCACTTTTTAATGACTGGAATCTGAGGGCTTCTGCCATCGCCCGAGGCAATTCTGCAGTCTGAGAGTAATAAGGAAGGGGAAAAACATCCCCAGCTTTCCCATTAGACCCATCCAACTAAGAGGCTTGTTTAATCTAAACCATTGTCGATCACAGATGAGTAACTTTTATAACTGCCTCTTCCCTTCTCATCATGGTGACTGAGATTTGCTTTGTAATATTTGTGTTTTGCTCTTGAATTTTGTCTCTCCAGGTTTGATGATTCCTGTCTTTTGTGTGGTGGAGCAGTTGGATGGCTCTCTTGAATATGACAACAGAGAAGAACATGCAGAGTTTGTCCTGGTTCGAAAAGATGTGCTTTTTAGCCAGCTGGTGGAGACCGCGCTCCTGGCCCTGGGGTACTCCCACAGCTCCGCAGCTCAGGCACAAGGTATTAACGCACATCCCCTTTCTCTTCCCCACGCCTCATTGTGTCAGGATTTGAGGAAGAATGTGTTTCCTGAAATAATTCTCCAAACATGGGCTGGAGGAGAATGGTCAGATTTAACATCTTTTCCAAACAGTGAATAGCAGAATGTTTCTTGCCGAGTTTTGTTTTCTGGTTGCTTTGGGAAATATTTGACCGGCACCTTTAGAGCCACCAAAATAAACTTGCATTTTAAAGTGATCATCATAGGGGTTTTTTTGTTATTGAAAGCTCTGTTACTTTCTCTAAGTCCCGAAACTGGTGTTCTCAGAGCGTTGAGATGTTTGGTCCTAACTTCTCCAAACTTTAATAAGTGATTTATAAGCTTTCAGTTTTCTAAATTTATTTATTGCTTTGCGCCTATAGCTTCTGCACTTTACAATTAGCTTTTAATTAAGTAGAAAAAAATGGGTACATTTTATCATACTTTTGTTATCTTTGAAAACTGCTCTGTAGTTTTAGTGTAGTCCATTCAGTAAAAAACAAAAAAACAAAACAAAAAAACTCCCCTCAGTGTCTTTGTGATCAATTCACTATATCTATGTAATTAAGTATTAAAATTGCATCATCATTTCTGCACGTATCGTAGAGCACTGGGGAGCACATTGTGAGTTTCTGTTGCTTCACTCTGCAGCATAGCCCATTGTTCTTTCATGGCAGAGAACTGACAAAAAAAAAAAAAAATAACAAAAACATCCCCCAAACCTGGGAAAATGGAAGAAAACTTTTTGACCCAGTGGAATGATTATTATTGTATTTCAGCTGAAATGACTGAATCCTATAGTTTATGATAATCCTTATAACCCAAGGAAAGCAATAGGTTACCTCCAGGTCTTGCTTTGCATATTCGTTTTCTATATTACTATTCTTACTTAACATTTGTGTATATGTGCCACAGATTTTTGCAACTTTTTTTTTTATGAGCCCCTTGTCAAAGCCTCCATTTATTCAGATAAGGAAACTATGAGAGATTAAACAGTACATACAAAGTTTACAGGTAAGGCAACCGAGGACATGGGATTTAGTATCCAAGCTCTTGACTGATTCTGTAAGCAGATCATCACTGTTTGAAAAATGTTTCAGTCTTTAAATTAGATTGTAATTCTACCAGGAAAGCAGCCCATCTGAAACCAGGGGTCAAGAATGTTTTCCCAGGGCAGGTGGTACCCCATGGATTATTGGAAGTCTAAGTGTGGTCTGAATCTGTGTGATTGGCCTGTCGGGTGCAGTGATAACAGCTGAATTGTCCAGCGCACTGCTTTCAGAGCAGTGTGATAAAGGATGATTCATTTCCTTTTTTTCTTGTGTAAGGGATTCAAGATTTAATCCCGAGCAAATTCCATACCGGGCACCCCTGCTTTTATTTTATGCTGTTTGCCTGAATGAAATAAAGGAATCCCCCCATCGCCCCCCACCCCCCTCCGAAACTTTTCATGCCATTTTAAGGATATTTTTTTCTGAATGTAAAGGTCACTGTATCCCACTGCTTGCATCCTGGTGTGCCAGCTTCCTGTTTGACAGGGCTATCCATCTCCGTTAGCACGGCTGCTCAACGCGCCGTGAGCTCACATGTGGAGCACAGAGCACTAAGTGGCCAAGATTTGATTCTTGGCACATGCTCAGGGAAGGGACTCTAAGGAAATTTGCACTAGGGAGCCACACTGTTCCATTCAGTGATGTGGACTGAGAGTTCTGCCCACCAAGGTGAGATAGATCACTAGCAAGGGATATGGCCTACAATGGAGGATTAAACAGGAGAGAAGTCAAAAGCAAATATTTGTTTCCCCAAAGTTTTTGAAAACCAGGACTAAAAAATACTGAATATTATACATTTAAAAAGTTGACTCAACATTCTGAAGGTGCTCTAGATCATAGATAATACTTTATTTTGTAGGTAAACAAAGGTTTTAGCACCAGGTCTTGTACTATAATTTCAGAGGGGGAAAAAATGCTGTTTGTTTAGTTTTAAATTAGGCTGCTGATCTCTGTTTTGGGTAAATGGAAGAACTTGGCAATTGTTTATTTTGAAATGACTGTATTAGATCTCTGTTGTCATTTTTAGATCATCAAACGTATGTAGTTTGTTGCATGTTTATTATAGACCAAACAGAATGCAGCATGAGACTGGTCATTTGTGTGCTGGGCAAACAGCAGAGCGACAGAAAGCTAGAAAAGGAGGTAGAACAAAATATAACCATATATTTGAAATCTGACTTTCTATGCATCGAGTTTTCTGTTTTGTTTTGGTCTTGTTTGTGTGTTTGTTCATTGTTTAGATAATTTCTCCAAGATAGGGATGTCATTGGATGACCTAGCAAATCCATCTGCAGTGGAGAAACCGAACGTTTCTGAACCTCTTCTTCCTGTGTTAGAAAAGTTGGGCAGAACTAAACTGTAAGGAGAGTGGGTTGCTTGAGTCTATTTTAAAAATTGAGGTTCTTGAAACCTGATTTTTTATTGTGACGTGACCAGAAAAGAGTTTCAATAATTGAATTAGATAGTACTCAGATTGCCTTGAAAAGAGAAAATATATTAGCAATGTCATTATTTTGGAGTGATACCTTATCCTAATGACAAGGTAATGAACCCATGGTCTTGTGAGCATGGGATAGTTAATTTTTTTTTTTTTTTGAGAAGGCATTACCTCCAAGTGAGCTGAAGAGGCTTTATTAAGAAAGATATTTGCTTCTAAAGGATGACAGAAATTCCACTAAAATGCAATTCAAGGATTTCCAACACCACCACCACATCCTCCAGACATTATTTGAAGCCACATATTGGGACTTGAGAACTTAAGGGCAAAAAATACTATTATAAATGACGGGCACAGTGTTTCTAACTGAGCCCAACCGTTTATTTCCCAGGACACATACCATTAGCTCTCTGTGATTCTCAAGGATGAGAGATGCAGGACACATCTGACCTGCTATTTTGCATATGCAAAAAGCCAAAAGATGGCAGGTGTTTTGCTTTTCCTAGAGTAGGTAGCCTAAGATCTAATAAACAGCAGGCACAGTTTATGGTGGATCATGAGTCCATATCTCTGAATCTAAAGTCTTCTAGTTTTGGAAGAAGAGTGTTAACTTAGAAACTGTTCCCTCAAATTATACTCATTCCCTTTCTTCTTTCTTCTTTCCTTTTCATTCTTTCAGTTCTGCCCCATAACGCTTTTGGTAATAGCTAGGGATCTCTCCATGTCATTGAGTGTTCTTTATCATACTGATCAAGTAGCTATTCACAGTTGATAATGTGAATGGCGGATTTGGGGAAGTGGCAGTGATGGTGACTTGATTCCTCTCTGTGCACATTTGACTAAATTTGTAAGTGATCATCTTCTCTCTTTTCTGCGTCCTGTAAATTTTAAAGTAACTTTTAGAATTTTATTTATATATATTTTTATTGAGGCATAATTGACATAAATATATTAGTTTCGGGTATATAACGTAATGATTTGATATTTGTGTATATTGTGAAATGCCCCAGGAAGTCTAGTTAGCATCCATTGCCACATGTAGTTACAGAATTTTTTTTCCTTATCATGAGAACTTTTTAAGATTTATTCTTTTGGCAACTTTGAAATATGCAATACAGTATTATTAACTATAGTCACCGTACTGTACATTATATCCCTGTGACTTATTTGTTTTATAACTAGAAGCTTGTACCTTTTGACTTCCTTCACCCATTTTGCCCACCCCTACCTCTGGCAACCATCAATCTGTTCTCTGTATCTATAAGCTTGGTTTTTGAAACTAAAAAAAATTTTTTAAGATTGTACTTATAAATGAGATCATATGGTATTTTTCTTTCTCTGTTTGACTTCTTTCTCTTAGCATGATGCCCTCAAGTTCCATCCGTGCTGTCACAAATGACAAGATTTCTTTCTTTTTTATGGCTCAGTGATTTTGTGTGTGTGTGTGTGTGTGTGTGTGTGTGTGTGTGTGTGTGTGTATACACCACATTTCCTTTAGCCATTCATCCATTGATGGACATATAGATTATTTCCAAGTCTTGGCTATTATAAATAATGCTGCAGTGAACATGGCCGTTCATGTATCTTTACAAGTTAGTGTTTTCTTTTCTTTGGATGAATACCCAGAAGTGAGTGCAATTGCTGGATCACATGGTAGTTCTATTTTTAATTTTTTGAGAAACCTCTGTATTTTCCATAGTGGCTGCACCAATTTACATTCTCACCAACAGTGCACGAGTATTACCTTTTCTCCATATCCTTGCCAACACTTGTTATTTCTTGTTTTTTAGATAATATCCATCCTAACAGGTGTCAGGTGATATCTCATTGTGGTTTTGCATTTCCCTGAGTAGTGGTGTTGAGTGTCTTTTCATGTACCCCTTGCCAACTATATGTCTCCCTTGGAAAAATGTTCAGATCCACTGCCCATTTTTTAATCATATTGTTTGTTTTTTTGCTATTAAATCTTATGAGGTCTTTATATATTTTGGATATTAGCCCCTTATCAGATATATAACTTGCAAATATGTTTTCTCATTCACTGGGTTGCCTTTTCATTTTGTTAATGGTTTCCGTTGCTGTGTAGAAACTCTTTAGTTTGATGTAGTCCCGCTTGTTTATTTTTGCTTTTGTTGCCTTTGCTTTTGGTGTCAAATCCAAAAAATCATTTCTAAGACCTATGTCAGGGAGCTTACTGCTTGTGTTTTCTTCTAAGAGTTTTATGCTTTTAAGTTTTACATTCAAGTCTTTAATCCGTTTTGAGTTAATTTTTGTGGATGGTGTAAATTAGTGGTCCAGTTTCATACTTTAGCATGTGGCTGTCCAGTTTTCCCAACATATATATTGAAGAGACTGTGCTTTTTCCAATGTGTATTCTTGGCTCTTCTATTGTATATTAACCATCTATGCGTGGGTTTATTTCTAGTCTCTCTCTTCTGTTCCATTGATCTATATGTCTGTTTTTAAAATTTTTTTTTAAAGTGTATTTATTTTGAGAGAGAGAGAGAAAGAGAGAGGGAGGGGCAGAGAGAGAGAATCCCAAGCAGACTCCTCACGGTCAGTGCGCAGAGCCCGATGCGGGACTTGAAACCACAAACCCGTGAAATTGTAACCTGAGCTGAAATCAAGAGGTGGATGCTTAGCCAGCTGAGCCGCCCAGGCACCCCTACATGTTTGTTTTAATGCTGATACCATATTGTTTGCTATAGCTTTGTACTGTAGTTTGAGATAAGGAGTGTGTTATTTCCAGCTTTGTTTTTGTTTTTTTTTAAGATTGTAAAATTTGTTTTTGACCAGAAAATTTTATTCAAAAATAAACAGGCAATGGGGCTCCTGGGGGGCTCAGTTGGTTAAGTGTCTGACTTTGGCTCAGGTCATGATCTTATGGTTCATGAGTTTGATCCCCGCATTGGGCTCTTTGCTGATAGCTCAGAGCCTGGATCCTGCTTTCAGATTCTTTGTCACCCTCTCTTTCTCTCTGCTCCTCCCTGGCTCTCACTGTCTCTCTCTCAAAAGTAAATAAACATTAAAAAAAATTTTTTTTAATAATGAAAACAAACAGGCTGAGCAATAAATAAGCAAAAATTTTTTCTGACTGGCTATTTTTGGGGTCATTAGTATATAAAAATTATGGCTTCAAGAGAAGGTGTATTACCATTTTTTTCTTGCTTATGTTGGAATAATTAAATTTATGCAGTCATTTAAAATATTTTTAAAAAACGACACAAAAATGGATTTAATACCATGTTATGTGAATCAAGCAGAGTGCCAAATACAGTCTCAATTATATAAAATTATTCATATATGCATAGAAAAAATACAAAGGAAATCTATTAAAATATCATAGTGTGAATAGTAGGATTAAAGTATGAAATTCTGGGGTGCCTGGGTGGCTCAGTCAGTTAAGTGTCCAACTTTGGCTCAGGTCATGATCTCACGGCTTGTGGGTTCAGGCCATGCATCAGGCTTTGTGCTGACAGCTCAGAGCTTGGAGCCTGCTTCGGATTCTGTGTCTCCCTCTCTCTCTGCACCCCACCCCCCTTGCTCTACTCTGTCTCTCTCAAGAATAAACATTAAAAAAATTTTTAAAAATAAAGTATGAAATTCTACTTTCTCCATGAATTCTGTCTCTCTCTTTTTAAAATGTTTATGCATTTATTTTGAAAGAGAGAGAGGGGCAAAGTGAGAGGGAGAGAGAGAATCCCAAGCAGGCTCTATGTTTAGCATGGAGCCTGATGCAGGGATCAATCTCACTACTGTGAGATCAAGACCTGAGCAGAGTGGGAGGCTTAACTCACCGGGCCACCTAGGCTCCCCTCCATGAATGCTTTTTTTTTTTTTTTTTTAAGTTTTAAAAAAATATTTATTTATTTTTGGGAGACAGAGAGACAGAGTGCAAGCAGGGGAAGGGCAGAGAGAGAGAGGGACACACAGAATCTGAAACAGGCTCCAGGCTCCAAGCTGTCAGTACAGAGCCCAATGTGGGGCTTGAACCCACGAAGTGCGGGATCATGACCTGGGCCAAAGTCGAACACCTAACTGACTAAGCCACCCAAGTGCCCCATGAATGCTCTTAATAAGTGCGAATGTGTTAGTTCTACCTTATTACCCACTTTTGATAAGCAGTTCCCTTTGTCCCTAATGTGTCTGTAAGTGTGAAAACTTGTGCATGATACAGATGTATTTCTGTTGTTTTTCAGTTTAAAATGAAAAAAAAGAATAAGTCATGAATGAGTGTCTATGATGTATAAACAAACCAAGGAATTTCTTATAGTTTTAACAGTGCTAAGTAATATTAACTGAGCAGTTATAATATGTCAGGCACTATTCTAAGAGATTTACATGTACTGACTTATTTAAATATCACAATAGCTTTTTGAAATAAATTATATGTTCCCCATTTCACAGATAAGGGAACAGGCAAACAAAGAAGAGAAGTAACTTTCCTGGGCACACAGGGCTATGGAAGGAAGAGCTGAGACCTGAAGCCCAGTGATCCAACTCCAGAGTCAGGGTTCTTAACCACAGAGCTGTCCTGTGATAGACCTGATCAGTGGAGTTTAGAGTTGGGGTAGGCATCAATTCTTATTTAATGCTTGCTCCTTACTCTTTGATATGAGCCCTGAAAGGCGGGACTTTTTAGATTGGGTGCTTACTGAACACATAAGGATTATATTTATTTCATAATGATTATACTTATTCCATAATGATAAATTATACATAGAGATACTTTTTTAGGCAAATGAGACAGCCTTCATTAAAAACAAACAAAAAAACCAAATCTCACAGAATTGTTGTCTATTGAAGCCAATTCCTAAAACTAGATACAAGGCCTATAGTAGGTTAAGTAATTCAAATATACTGTCCCTGCTTATTAGGAAGCCTAAATGATTCCTGATAGGAAAATAAAGCATATTCCACAGCAATTCTGATTTTCAAATTGATCAGCACTATTAAATTCCCACCATGTTCCTGTCATTATTCCAGGCTCTGGGGATAAAGAACTGAAAAAAAAATCTTGCTTTCATGGAGCTTACATTTGGTAGTTTAATAACATAAGAGAAGTTTAGTATGTGGATTATTAGTTGATTTTTGATCCTCTGAGCTCAGAAATGTTGAATACTGAGGTTCAGAGAATCGAAATGCATATAAAATTTATTTATAGTTTAGTGCTAATTTATAAATAAATGTTAGTTTTATTCTTGAAAAATACTCAAGAATTACTCTTCTTGTCAGTTTTTGGAAGTACATGGCCAAATGGAAAATATGGGTTAAAACTTCCAAAAAATCCTTGCTTTATCTCCTTAAAGGAAAACTTTTTTTTTTTTTTTTTGCCACTTCTGTACACCATTGTCTCCATTTTTTATTTTTATTTTTTTACTTTTAAATATTTATTTTGAGAGAGTGTGCACAGGGGAGAGGCAGAGAGAGAGGGAGAGATAGAATCCCAAGTAGGTACCACATTGCCCAACTCGGGCTCTATCTCACAAAACGTGAGATTATAACATGAGCCAGAATCAAGAGTTGGATGCCCAACCGACTGAGCCACTCAGACGCCCCTGTTTTCTCCGTTTTTTAAGATAGGGCCTGTTGTTCTGTGCTGACAACCTGGGTCTGCTTCAGATTCTGTCTCTCCCTCTCTCTCTGCCCCTCCCCTGCTTGCACTCTCTCTCTCTCTCAAAAATAAATAAACATTAAAAAAAAAATAAAAGATAGCCCTGTTGTTGGCTTTTTTATTGATGAAACTCTTAGGTTCTTAGAGGCCCGTTTTTTCAGAACACAACAGTGGCACCTGTGGTAAGCATTTAGTCAATGTTGGAAGAATGAACAAATGGATTGAAGGTATTATTTATTACCCTGGAGAAATACATGCAGTTCTAAAAAGTGCCAGTTTAATGTCATCAATAATTAGATTTGGGCTCTGAACTACAAACTGTTTTGTTCCCTTAAAACCGAGCGTTACATAGCACAGTGTGAAGTCTACATGAATTCAGTAAATGTTTGTTGACAATGAAAACAGGTATTTTTAAGGTTCATTTTTACTAAACTATCCATGAAGATTTTTTTTTCCTTGTGTGTCATTGTGAAGTTGGCTCCCATTCATGAATTAGCTATTTTTATCAGAAGTAAAATATAATTTGATTCCTTAGTGATCAGCATCGTCATTTCTAGATTTTTCCATGTCATCATTCCAAAGGCAGTGATGTTTTATCTATACTCATGGTGCCAAAGCACTTCTAGTAATAATGTTTAGACTCAAAGAGCTACTTATTCAAAAGACACTTATGGGATTGCTGGGATCCAAATTCTTCGATCAAAACTTAGAGGTATTTTGTCAGTATTTATCCAGACCTCATCTTTGAAGGCGTTCTGTATAGGGAGAACAATTTACATCTGTGAACTAGAAACAATAATAAGAATAAAGAGAATAAGATTTAAAACCAAAATAATAAGGATATGTTTTAAAGGAATGCCTTAATTTATTTTTACTTATTTATTATTGTTTTGTATATTACTCATTCATTTATTATTATATACTTTTCAGGGAATTAGCTTTATACAATATACTATTGGGAAGAACTTTACAAAGAAGCTACTTTTTGGGTAAATTTTAACATTAGAAATAAATATACTTTCATTTTAGATTGTTCGGTGCTTGCAATGCTTTCTTCTTTAATTCTCTAAAATGTTTATTCTGGGAACATGCAACATATACAAAATAGAGAGATTAAAGTGGTAAATAAATACTCGTGAATTTATCATCTGGCCTCAACATTTAGGAATTCATGGTCAGTCTTGTTTCATCTCTGTCCCTACCCACATCTTCCCCCCTCCCACTAGATTATTTTAAAGCACATCCTAAACCTCATATTTTATCCATAAATATTTACTAAGTATCTCTTAATGATAAGGACTATCTTAAAAATATAACCACAAATATTAGCATGATTCTTAAAAAACTCCTTAATGTTATGAAATATCCAATCAAGGTTCAAAAATTTCCCAATTATCTTATTATTTTCTTTTTAGTGTTTCTTTATTCAAATCAGAAGCCATAGAGATCTATATATTGCACTTGGCTGACGTGTTTTCTCTCATCCTCTTGAATTTTTAAAAATTCTTTTCTAAAACTAATGTTTGTCATGTTAATTCAGAATTATTTTTATTTTGCTGAACTTAATGAAAACCTTAACCTTATAAATGACTGCAAATACTATGATTTTAAATAAACAATTAGTAAACTCAATTATAACCTTGTAATGGAATTCAGAAAAATCACACTTTTTTTCTTTTTTTTTTTTTTTTGTAAGGGAAGATGCTTAAAAGGCATATGTTGTCTGGAGCTGAAAGATTTTTTTATGCTCTGAAAGTTTGACATTCTCCCCATTGAAAATGTTTAAAATGATCTCTTGCCTTGTATTGCTTTCTTGGTTTCTTTCTTTGGCTCTTTCTCTTTTTTTCCCCACTTTTCCTTCTTTAATTAAACTCTCATGTTTGGGAGTCTCTTAGCAGTTTTTTTCTTTATAAGGGCAATGTTGAAAAAAGGTGCATATTTAGAAATTTTAGGCCTTGGAGCAATCTTTTAACAAACAAACTGCTTTTTAAAAAATTCTGTGGCTCTCAAAAGAGAGCTAAAAAAGCTACCCAAAATTGCTGTTAACCATGTCTCAACCCTCATTAGAGCTGACTGGGCCAAAATATAAAACACTGCCTGTGCCGATACAAATCTCTAACAACGCCCCTACGCTCTTCCCTCCTCTACTACATAAAATTAAATATTCATATATGCTTATTTACCTGCAAAAAGAGCAAAACCTGAAACACTACTTTTAAATGCCAAAGGAAGAGTAATGCTCATTTTACTTCCTTGTCCAATATATATTTAAGAATGAATATCTAATATAGATGTTTATAGTTCTGTATTCCTCGTATTTATATTGGCACAAATATGTGTTATTTAAAATATATAGGTCAACTGATGGAATTACTGTCTATATGTAAATTTGTAGAGGATGAAGACCCTATCGGACTTGGACTTGATATGCAGGACGTCTAGCAGTTGAGTAGGAAGTACTTGATTAGAACTGTTAAGGGCAGTGAATTTAAAAAAAAAAAAAAAAAAAAAATTATCTGATCTCACTTTACCTTTGACCTTACAATTTTTACTTGAACATCCATTAAAAAAAATCATTATCAGTGAAGATAATTCATTTAGAAAACTAGCTCATTATTTCTTCCATGATGAGAGAAGTTTTTAGCAGTATTTTTAGTCAGCTATTTGTTGGGCAGTTTGCCATGGTGGCCGTTAGCTTTGGTGTATTTTTAAAATTGCTTTAAATCCCTCTTTTTAGACTTTAGGTGTTAATGTCCATGAGCTGAAGGGGGCTAATCATCTGAGTTCCATGTTCTGGCATTCCTGTAAAATGATCTAGGTTAAACAGATTGACCTACAGTGATATACAGCTTTTATTTAATAATTAAAGTATATGTCATTAAAAATATATAGCTTTGAGGAGTTATGAGTAGGAAAGCTACAACCTAAAATTGGTGATAGTGTGATACAATTTATATTGTGATTAATTTTTTATTCTGTTCCTTCTAAAGTATAACTGTCTTTTACCAATATATAGATTTTAAATGTAAGGTAGTCATTTCCTGAAGACTCGGGTCCTTCTGTGCGTTAAGAAGCACAGATATAGTACAGATTCTATTCAAGAACCTCATTTAATAAAGAGCATATTCATTAAATGAATTCACTTACAAATGCTTCAATAGATAGTGCTATTACTTTTTGAGTAGATCTTTTATATGAAAAGTTCTCTATTGATACGAATCTCAGTCTTGGTGCTATAACATCACATTTCAACTCTA
Source organism: Neofelis nebulosa (assembly GCF_028018385.1). Classification (NCBI taxonomy): domain Eukaryota; kingdom Metazoa; phylum Chordata; class Mammalia; order Carnivora; family Felidae; genus Neofelis; species Neofelis nebulosa. Next base: position 36,405,545 of record NC_080783.1, read on the forward strand.
AGTAAAGCCTATTTTGACATTCATGATAGACAATAAAAAATTCTTGTCCATACAGCATTTTGTAATATTAAAATGCTTTTTTAAAATTCCCTACTTCCCTTTTTTCTTTTTTGAACGGATAAGAGCTCTGTCATCTACATCTTATAATTTTAGTTAATTCTTTGCAAAATTGTGAAATTTCAGAATGGTAGATCTTTTACTTATATTAGTGTACATTTTACATTTGTACTTTGGATAGCCAAATTTTCTCAGATACACTATTATTGTATTTTAAGATTATGGTGAGAGTTCAACTCAATATTCATTCATCTGCGTAGCATCCGTTAGCAGGCAGTTTATTCATTATTTATTGAGGTACTTGGCACACGAAGTGGTACCCTGAGATGTCAGGGACCTCTTTTATCTGCAGTGTGATAGAGGACAGGTTCAGCGGTGGTGGTGGGAGGCAGGGATGAAAAGCATCCTGCTGGTCTTTTGGTCACTCTGGCCACCCTGGTTTTGTTTCCAAGGTGCTAGATAGATTTCACATGATTGTGATAAGCATTTAAAACCCATCACTTTGCAACTCATTTTTTTTTTTTTTTTTTTTATGGTAGCTTTGTGAGCTCCAGAGCGAGTGCCATTTGGTTGCTCAAAAGCAGTAATTGGCAAATTTTTTTGTGTATCAATGAGAGAAGACACAGACACCTCTGCCTTTCTAGTTTTGGTTTGAGGAAATATCACCCAGGACAGAACAGCAAATCTGTGCTACTGTTTTACAAGCTCGTTACTGGGGTTTGAAAAGATTGCTGCAGGCTATATGCAAATCGTGCCCGAGGTTCCTCTCAGTTTCTCCCTCGCTTTGGGCAGAGAGATAAATCCGACATATTCCTTCTGTCAGTTTTGTAAATCAGAGAATGAGACTCTGGAAAGTTCATAGCCCAGGCAAACCTCTGTCCTCAATAATTTGGCTCTACAAAGTCTAATAACCTCCCAGATAAAAGCTGGGCCTACCATCGTGGGAGCAGATTAAGAGGGCAGTCTGTTCTTGATCAAAAGCTCTGAGCAGTTTTACCAACTTCAGATGGTGGTTCTTCTTGAGAATATGCTGCACAGCCACAGCAATAAATAACAATTTGAAATGTCTTGTTTTATTGTTAAGAATACAGTGATTCCTTGTGGGGTGGAGAAAAGACTTCTTTGAAAGGGGGCCTGCTTTAGATACTCTGCAGTAGAATATATATCAGAATTATTTGGAAAAATAAAAAAAGCTCTTTATTAAGATCTTTAGTTTCTTGGGTGCCATTGGAAGAAATGTGATTGAGTTAACTGTTCCGTTTTATGGAGAGGAAAGCTACAAAGAAAGTTTTAAAAATCACATCTTAATTCTCCGCTTTTTGTCATTCATTCATTTAACAAATGTTTTGTGTCAGACATTGTTCTAAGTGTTGGGGATACAGCAAAGAGCCAAACATAATGCCCCTGTCTTCAAGGTACATTCCAGTAGGGGACATAAAAAATAAACCATAAATATATAATAACATGTTAGGTAGGACCTGACATTATATTATGCTATGTTGACCTTATTCTCCCCATCTTGTCTGTAAGGGAGTTTGGCAAATTTAGGCTTCTCCTGAGCCAGAACAAACTTGAAGATCTTGATGGGGTTTGAGGATTAAAAATAAAATGATGTGGGCACTTAAAAGGTGAAATCTCGGTTTTCTGAAAAATTTACCTGTGTGGACTGTTCCATTTTTGGTATAGGATAAATGTAATATCATCAGAATTAGCTTATTATTAAGCCATGGTGTAAATTTTTTTTTTTTGAGAGCAACTGACATTTTGACGTGATAGAATGTTACAAATGTATTTAATAAAATTGATATTATTAATAGGTACTAAGCACCAATATTATGTACTTTTTCTGTACTAGCCGCTGTTCTAGGTGCTCCATATGTATTCACTCATTCAATCCTTATAATAACCCCATGAAGTACATAATATCATTGTCCGCATTTTACCAATGAGGAAACGGAGACACTCCGAGGTCCATTTACCTCAGAGAGGTAAAAAGCTTGGCTGACACCAAAAACTGGCTCCAGGGAATGTGTACTTAACCAGCATCCTGTTCAGCAGCATTATATTTCTAGTCTGTGAATTTAGTCTACAGTTCAAACTGATACTAACTATAGTTTACAGGCATGAACCAAAGATTGACATTTTGGAACTGGTAACTGAACATACATGTTTTTAAATTGAGTGGGGAGCTTGTTTTGAGTTTAAATAACAGAATTGAACTTGCTGTCTTGGGATGGCATTTTATGAGAACTTATTTTATGAGACCCCATTTGTGTATATCTAAGCGCCTTGTAAACTTACAAATTAAAATAAAAACTTTTTTCTAATAGTAAACCAATGCTTGTTGGTTATAGAAAACTAAAAAATGCAGAAAAGTAGAAAAAAGAAAAAAATGCTGGCAGACCAACCTGGAGATAAATGTAGGTAACATTTGCAGGCATCCCCCTTTAGTTATGGCTTAAGGCATTCTTTTGCATAGTTGGGTTGTATATGTGCAATATTTTCCCTGAATATTATAATGTATGATTTACATATTTCTTATTGCTTTTAGTACTGCAAAATAGTAAAGCTTTTGGTTTTCAAATCAAATGTAAAACATTAGCTTTCTTTTGATTATCTAGAAGGATTTAGAAGCCATCAGTAAATTAGGAGGTGTTAGGTATAGACAATGCCTGGTTCAGTGGCTGGACAATCAGAATAATTTATTCCCACATTTATGTGAGAATATCATTTTTGTCTTACTTGGCTCATTGGAGGTGAAAGGCCAGTTATTAAAAAAGAAATTGACATTGACCTGCTTTCTTTTTACCTTTGCCTTGTGGTAAAGTTTTTTAATGTGGTACAAGAGTAAAAAGACATTGTGTCATTCAGAAAACTTCAGTTAATTAATTTCATGTTTTGTTTTTATAATAGTCTTGTTCTTACCCACGTTTTGGTCTTTTCTCCTCTTTAAAAAAACACATACACAGCATTGTGTGGGCTGGTTACTGAGTGCTTACTAGTTTTACAATGACAGTCCTGTGTTAAAGATGTCCCTTGGTCCAGGAATTAATAACTGATGACAGTTTGTCTATTTTTTAGCTTCTGGATTTTGCTATGTGCAGTAGGATGGAGATTTTATGAAAGAGTCATTGGGGGAAACTCTTAGGGAAGATTTTTCCTGTGCTTGAATTGATTTAGTATAGCCCTCTATTGGAGGTAGGGGATTTGTCAAACAAATCATGAATGCTCCCATACCTTCAGGAGCAGTGGGTTGTGATCCCTCTTGGTTGTTTGTTTCTAGTGGGCCTCAGATCCCGCTGGGTGTGGAAAAGAGATGAGCAGCTGTCTCTCTCCCTTCTGTATTTTAAGGTTGTAAGATTGACCCAACTTCTTTCCATAGTCTTCCCTGTAGCTTAGCAGGTGTGAGATAGTCTAGTTAGAATTCACATGTATTTGGCCACCTACCCTGCACGCCTTCCCAATAGTATCATTGGCACCATGCGGATCGGCATCTTCCTCTCTGCTTTTCTGGACTCATTCAGCCCACACTGATTCCTGTCCTCAGAGGTAGGGATCATTCCCTTCCCATGTGATTTTTGTTGGTGGCCTTTGGATAGTGAGAAGTTATTTGCTTTCAATAAATATTCAGGTGGGCTTTATAATAGACATAGCAAAGATTGGTGAGGATTTCTGTAACTCAGATTAGCTATTGAAATGTACTCATGTGACCAAAATACCAAGTTATATGAAAGAGTTTTAATTATGAAACCAGTGTCTCATTATGATAAAAATAAATGCATAAATCTAAGATGGCTTATGTAACAGATTAAGTTATAATTTGCTGCTGTATTTCTTTTGTACTTGTAAACCCTGATGGATATTACAGTGTACCCATTTGCAGTTTAAACTAATGCAATGGAGATCAACAATTGCTTTTCTGTCTTAGTATTAAGAGGAGAGTCCTGTTGTGACTCATGATAAGATTATGAATTTGTCTGGGTCTGTCAGCCGGTAAATTGAAAAGAATGGTGGGGAGGGCACCTAACTGGCTCAGTTGGTAGGGCATGCGACTCCTGATCTTGGGGTCATGAGTTTGAGCCCTATGTTGGGTGTAGAGATTACTTAAAAAAGAATGGGCCCAACTCTGTTGTAAATCAGTGGAATTAAGACACTTGTGGGGCTGGTGTGCTGTTCTGGGAGACTGAGGTGTCAGTGCTGAAGAGGGGATCTTGGCCACGTTGTCTTGAAGTTTACTAAAATAACTAATTTATCACCCATACGAGGACCTACCAGTAGGACTTATTTCTTTTGTCTCTTATGGAAATGCCTCAGTATTAGTCAATAAGACATAGTCTTGTGTTTTCATGGATGTTTAGTTCTTAAAAAAAAAAAAAAAAAACGAAGTGTCCATTTCGGCTAATTATAATGCTAGCAAACACAGAGTTTACTGTGTGCCAGGCATTGTTCTAAGTATGTTACACATGTAAACTCATTTAATGCTCACAAACCATGTGTGACATAGGTACAGTTACCTACATTTCACAGCTAAGGAGACTGATGCACAGAGAGGTTAGCTGAGTTTCCCTGGGGCACACAGCAAGTTAAGTGAGGGAGCCAGCATTCAAATGTTCAAACCCAGGCACTCTGCTGCTTGAAGCAGTGGCTTAGCCACCACACCCCTGCCTTTCTGTGGCATGATTAGGCATCCTTGTGATAGTGAATAGAAGTAAAAGCTTCTGTAGGCCTGACTTATATGACTAGACTAACTCATTAAAATGCTACATATTTCCCCCCCTTTTTGCCTTTACTTATTTTGTTTTCTTCTCATAGTAGGTTGGGAGATGAAGACTTTAAAGACATTACAAGTGCATTCTACTTAATCTGAAATATTTTGATGCTTCTGGAAAAGTGAGATGATTTAATTTCATATATAATTGCATGAAGAATTATAAATTATGTTTTCTAAAATACCTATGACACTAAACCACAAAATGAACAGATAAAACTGATTTGTTCTCTGACAAATCAAGATATATGGCAGTGTTTTCATTACAAGTGCCATTTGTGGGGACGGAGCAGCTGAGTGTGCCACAATATGACACAAACTGTTCCCAGGCAGCACTGCCTTCACGTGGGCATCCCGAGCTGATTTACAACACACACTAAATTTTTTTTTAAAACGTGATGTCAAGCACAGCCCAGGTTGAACTTCTAAAGTCGTGGAATGCAGGTATATCTTTTTAATTGGCCTTCTTTGCCATGAACTTACTCTCCAGAAACAAGTTGTTTCATCCTGTAGAGAGAATGGGCCATTTTTAGGTCACTGGGGGTGGCATTTAGAAAATTCTTTCTTAAGTGCATGTAATAGTTTCCTGGAAGGTATGTGTTGACTTCTTCTGGAGGGTAATTTATTCATAGCAAGATTGAGTAAGAATTTTTTTTTTCTTCCACTGGACTAAAAACAGAGTATGTTGTCGGAGGTCTCTGTGGTGGTATTAAGGCTAAAACTCAAAATTTGAATGTTGTGAGTTCAAGCTTTTCTCAAAGAACCTGTGTCCCCAAGCTGCCACAGTCATTTGTTTGTCCTAAATTTAAAAAAAGGCTTTGAAATATGTGGAACCAAAATAGTTCTGTTTGTAGTACCAGGGATTCTGGAAAAATAAGAGTGTCATCTTCTGTGTGGGAGAGATTGATACGTGTTGATTGCTGGTGGTACCGGATTTTGTTGGGCAGTGATGGATTTTTCACTGAGTCTGCCAGAATCACTCACCTGGTCCCCTTTGTGATCCATGAGAGCTAATTTGCGATGATGGGTGGGCAGGAGCAGTAGTGGGGAGCGGATCACTGGGTCAAAGATAAAAACAGAACCCCATAAGGCACATCTTAGTCAATTTTGTATGAGATTACAGCCCAATGAGTTCAGACCATAGGAGATGTTACTCTGTGTTGGTGGGGCTTGTGTTAGAATCTTTATGTCATGTTTTTTTCCCCTAGATGTATTTTCTATCATGTGTAACGAAAAGTTGGCTGAAAACGGTTATTCAGGTTAAGTGTTAGAATTTATTAAACAAAGCATATAAAACAACCAATAGCGTTGTACAACATGGTGAGAATAGAGAAGTAAAAGCAGACTAAGATTTGAAAGTAAAAGTCACTGATAAAATTTCACAATTGTACGTTAGTTTTTAAAAAAAATATATTTAATTTCCAACCTAATGAACATAAATGTTTAAAAGCATTTTGACTTGCTAGTTTCTTTTCTTCAAGTTAGTTAGGAATTGGTCATGGTGGGCAGTCGATCCTGGTGGCTTAACTCCTCTGTCAGATCAGCTGAGAGCTGTGTAACATGTTGTAACAGTGGCAGTTGGGTGTTATGGAATCTGACTGCTGGGCTTTTAATACCACTTCCATTTCTATGACTGTCTGCCTCAGTTTCCTCATCTGTAAAATAGGGGTAATGATACTTCCCATGGAGGGTTGTTAGGAAGATTAAATTAATGCATACAAAGTGCTTAACACAGGGTGAGGGCTGGTTGCACATTAGTTGCTATTATAATTATTATTGTCAATATTACTTTACAATGCAGAAGCTAGATATGATATGTTAATTTCTTTTGTTTTCTGTAGCTTCCATTCATAAAGCCTTTCATTCAAAGCTACTGGATGTGAATTACTGATTTTTTTTCTTTATCCTTTTGATTTTTGTAGAGTATAGAAAGAATAGATACTTTGATATTCATGTGTTTGGATCAACAAAATCCTATTGCATGGCTCTTCACTAACTTGGGAAAGAATTGATTTCTTTATTATGGACAGAGCCTTCTGTATTACGTTGCCTCTTTCCAGTTTTTTTCAAAGCATTTAATATATATTTTATATATGCTGACAATGAACAGAACTTCCCCCAGGTCATCTGGTTGAAATTGTGTATTTTTAAAAATGAAATAGCTATGATTAATGACAAATGGAAATTTAAATTTTCACTGTTGGCTTTGTAATCCAGTGAGCTATTTATTTATTTAATAATGTTTTCAATGCTTTTATTACTTTTATATTTTTTTGAGAGAGAATGTGAGCAGAGTAGGGGCAGAGAGAGAGGAAGACATAATCCAAAGCAGGCTCCAGGTCTGAGCTGTCAGCACAGAGCCCGATGCAGGGCTTGAACTCAACGAACTGCAAGATCACGAGCTGAAATCAGATGCTTAACCGACTGAGCCACCCAGGTGTCCCTAATGAGCTAGTTTTTTTAGTCAGGTGACAAATATTTTGCATTTCTTCAATTTCTTCTCCTTCTATGGAGTTCTAAATATTGAGTAAACCTAAGTACAGATGTAACTTAACTACAGTGAGGCCATTTTGTTTAGCACCACTTTTTCCACAGTTGTGTTGAAAACCAGACTATTTTCCCTTCCATTCCTCCTCCGAAACAGTTGCTCATATCTGTGCTCTTCTGACGTGGTTCCACTAGTGGAGCTGCCTCGAAGCAAATCTGGGACTGTGTGGAGCGGAAGGAATGTAAATGTTTTCCCCTGAGGACTCGTTGTCATTAGGTATTTGTTTTCTGGGAAATTTGAATGTAATGTCACCTTTGCATCAGGGCTCCTTCTTTTCATTCCCCTTCCCAGAGCCTCTCCCAGAGATAGCTTCGAGGCGGCTGAATCCCGTTACCCTAGTGCTCTTTCACCTGGACTAAATAACCATGGCAAAAAAAAAAAAAAAAAAGTAATATTTTTGTGACTGAAAAGCCCAACTAGATATCAAGCCATTAGGTCCTGTTGTGTCCATTCAGTTATGTGCCAGCATAATGCTACTAGCTAGTAAAGGGGGCAATGAGAACTGAAAGGGCGAGCTCCAGGCTAGTGGATTTCACTTATTCCCATGTGTTGACTTCCTTCCTCTAACCTCTGCAGTCCATTCTCACTGTTTCTCTCCTTTTTCTTAGTTTTTAAAATATTCCTGCCTCCCCCCACTTCCCTGCCTTTTTTTTTTTTTTTTTTGAGCAATATTCTATTCTTAAAAAGAAAAAAAAATAGTATGAATTACCTGCGGGAAAACAGCATTTAAAGACCTCTGTGCTGCCAGCCAGTAGATGTGTGGTCCCACTGTGTTTTGGTGTGTGTTTATTTTAATATTAGAATTACCAAGTGAAAGCTAATAATACTCTAAGAAAAGTATAATTACGAAGGTAAATCTGTATCAAAAATTGCATGGTGTACCTCAAAGTCAAATATAATTATTAGTGGATAGTCTCCTATTTGATAATTAGCCATTCATAGGGTTTGTATATAAAGTAGTGTTTTTAAAATTGTGCATTTTTAAAATTCATTCTATTTCCCACACAGTATAATCCACTAGATCTTAGGCAAAATAACCCACTTTGGTATAATAGAACCACACCTATATGGAAATAACTGAAACACTCTAAAATAGAAATATAACGTTCCTTCTGCCAAATATTACAATGTAACTGTTGCCAAGTCCTGGTGCCCACTCCTTTCTGGATCCAGTTGTTCTATTTTTAACTTTCCCCAGTACTCAACCCTGCCGAGCCTGTGCATATGACAGTTACTTCTTCACCCTGTGGCCTTTTGCAGTGGTGGTGGGGGCGGTGGGAGTGCTCTAGGTTGGCAGAGGGGCTTGTTGGGGCTGGGGCAGCCCCGCAGACAGTTTGCAGAGAGCGGTGCTGGGCCAGGAGGCCGCCCTCAGAGGCCTTAGAGGCTAGGGTGGAGCATCATGTCAGGAAGGAGAAGGACCGGACCAGGAAGGGCACAGTGCAGGCACCACAGGGCTAGCTGCTAATTATAAAGGTTTATGTAACCACAGCCGACCCTTGTGGGAAGGTGTGAGAGAGGCAGTGGGCCTCTGGGCACCCAGCAAGCACAATCTCGGCGGGAGAGCGAGGGATTAACTCATTTAATCTAATTTCTCATGAATGAAGTATTCACCTTCACTTCAAATTAAATAATTTATTTATAGCATTTTAATGCAACTTCGGTTTCCGTTCGCATGCTCTTATTAATGCTCACTCAGTTACTTTCTAACCAGAGTGTGTCATCAGTATTAAATGCTTGTTAAAGCAGTATCATTTTAAATCATAGTACACATAGTACACGTAATAAGTTGTAGCACTTTCAGTGATTCATATGGGCAGTTATTAGCAACTTCTCTCGGAGACTTATAATATTAATGACTCAGCCTCCATTCCAATTAATTGTGTATGTAGCCGTTACTTTGTTTTAGCTTCTTTTGAACAACTGTTTATTTGAGACCTCGGCCAGGGGGCAGACGACAAACTTAGAACTATTCTGTTCCTGAAGGTAACATTTTCTTTTGGGAGTTTCAGGTCTGGAGCCCCTTCACTTATCACTCTGCTGTGAAGAACAGCTTGTTTCTCACATCAGGTCCTGTATTTGAATATGTAAATTTTATGGCTCTCATTCTTATTTGAGTTATTTTGTTTTTTAGATTGTATTCAAATTGCACAGCCTCTCACCCTTTAGATTTTACTCCTTTTCTTATTTCCAGCTTTCTGCAATCCCAACTGAATGCTTCCTCAGTCTTGCTATGGGATAGCCTTTGCTTAGCAAGAAGATTGCTCTTCTGTCCTTGTGTCCGGTTGCCTTGCCAGCATCCGGCTCCTTTACCCCTCTCTCACACACTTGGCAGGGATCATTTCTGGAGGGACAGGTGTGTGTTGACGGATGCCATTGGGGCCCTGCACCTGCTGGAATTATTCTATTTTATTTGTGACCCCTGGGGAGAGGAGTGACCAGCTAGAGGCTTTTCTTAAGCAGAAGCCACATGGTGTTTCGCAAGGAGAGGCTTTTGCAGAAGGGGGCTTGTGACAGGCAGGAGAAACTGGCGCGGGAGTCTTGAGTGAACGCTTTGACACACCGAGTAACAGCCCATTATCACTTGCGCTGGTGTCAAAACAATACAGCAGTTTCCACTGCGGCTCAGCCTACTCCTGCTGTCACAAATGCTCCCTCCTAAGTCATTAGAGTGTTGGCGTGGACTCTTTCCGGGATCAGTCAGAGATGTATTAGGAGAGGGGGAAGTGTTTATTAATTCAGTTTAAGAAGGGATTATTAATCATCTGCTATGTGTCAGGCACTGTGCCGGGCGTGGGGTGAGGCTTTCCATCCTAGAACGACAAGGTCCTGCCCACTAGGTTACCTCTTGCCTAGGAGAGAATGCAAGCACCGTGGCGTGGCCATCGGGGAGAGTGACATAGGAGAGGGGCAAACACAATTGCTTTGAGAGTTCAAAAGAGGGAGAAATTGCCACCAGGTTGGAGGGATCTATTTAGGCTGATGAGGGAAACGATGTGTGAGAGGGGCCTTGACAAGGCTGTAGGATTTTGATGGGCAGAGATGAGGTGAGACAGACAGCTGGCAAGGCGTTCTGTTTGGATGGTGTATGCAGGATATGTTTAGGAGGTATCAGTACTCAAGGGTCTATCGAAAAGAGCCTTGCATGCCAGGTTGAAGAGTTCATATTTTAGTTAGTGGTCTCCTGCTTCAGACTTCCTTTATGTCAGGTTAGAGATATGTCAGTGCACAGGAAGATGTTCGTTTAGGTATTAATCTGTTAATATTGCAAGTAACTACGTGTAGCAGAAACTCTACCGCAGTAGCTTAACCAAATAGGTGTTTTGTTGGTCTCACATGGGTGACCCAATCCAGGCTAATACAGTATTTCCCAGTGCTGCTAGGGACATGGACTCTGGCTCTTTTCCTGTAGTTGCAAAATGGTTGCTGTATCTCCAGGCATCCAGTTGAGATTCCAGGCAGGAAGAGGGTGGGGAAGAAGAGCAAAAGATGAAATGCCTCTCCTCAGGAAGCTCTGTCTTTATAATTCCAGAAGAAACATCTTCCCCCCAGGCACTATGTCATTTAGCTCAGTTTCAGGTGTAGAGGAGCTTGGGAAATCAAGTTTTTTATTTGACACAGTGCAGGTCGGGGGCGGGGGTGGGGGGGGTGGGGAAGGATTCTTTAGGAACTAAGAAGGGGAGAGTGGGTATTGAGTGGGTATTGGGTAGATAAGTAGCAATGTTGGCCACAGCTTATTTGTGAATCTATCATGGGAAATCAGGGAAGACTGCGTGCAGAGGGACAGAAAGCTAACCGTGCCAGCAAGGACTTTTGATTAGATTCAGAGAGAATAACTTCAGAGTTTGGTTTCAATTTTGGGCTTGTTTAATGAAAGACTATGGCACAATGAGTTAGGGAAACTAGGCCTTAAATCTGGCATCATTGTTAAGCATGCATGTGTTTGAAGAAGTCATTTCTCTGAACCTGAGTTTTCTTATCTGTAAAATTGACTTCAAAACCTGTGAGGCCAGATCTATGAAGCTAAGAAATGATTGCATATGTGCTTTAGACTAGTGTTTTCACATTAAACACTGAGTAAGTTATAAAGATAAACACACAGATTATAAAAAGATAAACATTTTTTAAAAAATGTTTTCTCTTAATTTGAGGAACCAACCAAAGAACTAGCAAAAGTATTCTATGTATCGAATTTTCAAAACATTTTTTACAACAACACTCCATGGCTTTGGCATTTTCTGTTATCAACGATACTTGTATTTAGTTACTATAAGGAAAGTACGAGATAGCAGATTTTCTCTCAAGCCCCAGCTCTAACAGGATTATTTATAATGTGACAATTTATTACACAGTCTTTTCCTGATAAATAGCTCAATTACATTCTCCATGTATTTTACGTTCCATCTGGGGCAGCTCTTACCATATAAAGCAAAGATATGGTTTCTATTTTTCATCTGTGACTTGTCCCCGTTAGAAGTGTTGTCTCTTGCTCTGTCCCTGATTTCTTCCTCAACCCACCATGATAAGGCACATATGACTAGCTCAGATGTGTCCACATTGTTTTAAGTATGGAGGGAGATACAAAAAATATAAAATTTGGCCCCTACTCTGGAGGAACTTACTCTAGCTCTGGTAAGAGAATACAAAGACCCATAGAGCCAAATAGAGAAGGGCACCAAAGCCGAAATAATGAAGTCTGAAGCAGGCGCTCTCTTTGCATGCTGCACAGGTTAGTGGGAGAGTACAGCTCAATGAGGTGTCCTCTCTATACCTTGTGCTGTGTTCTCTCCTTGCTCACTCAACCATGGCCCCTCGCCTCTTCAGGCCCTCACTTTATCATTTGTTTCCAGAGTTCTCGTGTCTTTGATTTCTGCCTTTCCATTGGCTCTTTCTGTTTGGTCTAAAGACTGCCCCAAACTGAAACAAATTCTCAGTATTTACTCCCTGACTCAGGCCACCACCTTATTTTATTTTTTCCTTGTTAAGTATTTTCAAAGTTTGCACCACACACCATCCTTACAGTGTAGCTCTCATCCATCTCAAATTGCTTTTTCAACCTCAGATCAACAGTGCTTTCTTATTCACCAAATTCAGAGGCCGCACAATCCGTCTTGTCTTCCTTTTCATCCTCTTCCAACCATGTTGCTGCTTGCACCTCCCACCTCATTCAGAGCTGAGCTTCCCATTGTTCTTCAGATGCAGTGTATTCTTTCACGAATCTCTGTCCTTGTGCACTTTCTGAAATGCTTGCTCCCTCTCCGGCCCACCTGAAACACGGAAGATCCGATTACAAGTATGCTAGGGGAAGCATGCTCCTGTCATCCCACACCTGTTCACGGAATCACGGTTGTTGCTTCCTTCTCTGTGTTCCTATAGCATTTATCTTTGCAACAGGAATTAGCACGATTGATTATACTTGTCTTTTGTCCTCTCATCTGTGAGTTACTCTAGTCTAGGGACCATGTTCTGTTCATAACTACTGCTTGCCATATTGTCCATGCTACACTTTAACCACTCTCAAGGCTAAAGTACTGGTTTTGGAGTCACACTGCAGGAGTTCATATATTGACTGGACCACTTGCTTGCTTTGTGCCATTGGGTAAGTGTGTAAGTTTCAGTTTATATGTCTATAAATAAAAATAGTACCTATCCTCATAGTGTTGTGAAGATAAAATGGTCTAAAATGTGGTAATATTCATGTTAAAAGAATATTTTTAAAATATATTAATAAGTAGAACAATATTCATTTGGTGGTAACACCGTCTCCCTCTTCTTTCACATATTGTTTGATGTAAATATAAGCAAGGAAAAATAAAGGGGGTCGTCATGCAATTATAGACTTGGGAAGCTTCTGGGTGACAAGTTGCACTCAGTAAGGATGCAGTTAAGTTTTAAGGAAGAGTGTAATGACATAGATGAGAAGAAAAAAAAATTGTTCTCTAGACATAAAGAGCTACTTGGAAGGAAGCCTTGTCAGACATGGCAAAGGAAGCTTTGTTAGAGAATGAAAAGGGAATGTATGTAGCAGCGTACAGTAGGTAATTCAATGTGATTTGAATTTGATACATAGTAATGTGGCCCAAATGAGATCTCTATCATGAGAAGAAAGAAACTACCCAAGATTAAGAAATGCCACTTATTAGAAATTACTATTTGGGCTTCTTTAATTAGAACAACAGTCTCCAGGCGTCTAAGATCACTAATGGAGCTTTAGAAGTAAGAGGCAAAAGGGGCTTTTATGGCTTTTCAAAAAACTTTTTATTTTTGTATTTACAAAGGTGAATGTAAATGTTTTACCAGGCCATAAGTGTATGTTTTGATCTACTTTTACACTAATTAACTGCTTAGTTATAGTAGGAAAATTCATCATAGGTTTTAACACTTGCTTTTATGATAGCCTTATGATGTCATTCCTGTGTAGCACATTGCATTAAAAAGTAGAGTGACCACCCTGAGCAGTTGGTTAAAATAATGGAGCATTCATTTTTCTTGAACTGCAGCCTAAAATATTCCACAGTTAAAGTTACAGCAACATGCGCAGGGAGGTCAATTTTTCAGTTGTAATCTCACTTCAAGATTGGAGATTGGTAAAGACGATAATTCCCAGCATTCTTTGTCCAATTCTTTGGAAAGAAGCAAAGTTTACAAGTGATACTGGTAAATACCGAAGTTCTGATAAATGAGACACTAATACAGTTTTATTCTGATTGTCCAGTTGTCTGCACTAAGAATGAGTAATAGCCGGTTAACTCAAATACTGATTGAGGTGAGCATACTCTGCCCAAGGAACAATGACTCAGTTTACAACAGGACCACAAAATTCAGCAGGGTCTATCCCAGCTGCCTCAAATATCATTAAACTAATCTCAGATCCTGCGATTAGGTTTGGCTGACCAAGTGTCCTCTCAGGGCAGAGTTCAAGGAGTGCTAGTTAAGTTTCAGGGAGCAAGCAAGTCAACCTACTCTGGATTTTTTTTTTTTTTTTAACAAAGGTTTTTGTTCTTATAGTGCTTTTAAAATCCCTCAAATAGCCTTAAATGCTAAACTAACACACACACAAAGAAAGGGCAGTTCATAATCTCTGTAATAGTCTTATGAATGATTCTGGGCTACAGAGTGTGTACAAACCAAAAAAAAAGTCAGTAAAGAGAGGGGGTTGGTGGGGATGGAGGGATGGAGGGATGGAGCCGTGCTGACAAACTTCGTTTCTCCCTCATCCTTAGCACACTTGTAATTGAATCCAGACTAACCAAGCAGTATCATTGCATTGTAAGGATGAGCTAGTGATTCTTTGAAGTTGAATTTCTTAACATTACCCCCTGCAGTAGAAAGGGCATCTGCACTGTGACGAATCTTTAAAAACAAAACAATGCTAAACAGCATGCATATTCCAGGCAAAGATTCCTCCTTCGTGAAAACTTGACATTTGTTGCAGGTGGTGTTATGACACCATGACACAGAAAACCCTCATCTTGATTTTTAAAGTAAGGTATTGAAAATATAAAAGCGGCACAGTTGTAGGGCACAGATTAAGTTAGCCATGATAAATGTGTTAATTCACCATCCTATCTGTGGAAAAAGCTTTTCTTTTGCAATGTATGTATCTCTTTGTAAAATGTTGGAGGTTTACACATTATCTAAATCCAACTTTCAAAAAAAATAAATTCAGCTTTCTATTATTTTTTCATTGCCTTTTGTACATCAATAAGTCTATAAATTCCCTACCCTCCAGTAGACTGTAGATCACCATTAAAATAACACAGCTGAGTAGTGTATAGGACGGGCTGTGGAAAGAGAAAAATGGGAATGGACTGTTGGGATGATAGTTGAGTCATACAACATCATCCCTTCCTGTCCCCACCATGTTGAGGAATCTCCTCCATGACTTCTCGAGTAGAGTATTATTTAGCCTGTACTTGGTTACTTCCAGGGACAGGGACTTCACTTCTTTGTGAGGCTATAGATGTGCCTTAGTTTCATCATTCCTGAACATTGTGAAGGAAATAGTCTCCAGACAAAGTGTACTAACACTACTCTCTTTGCTTATAGGACAACTCAGATATTTGGAAATTAACAATAAAATGCCCTCTCGAAGACTTCCATTTTTGTAGGCTACACAACCACAAACATCTGTGTGTCCATTTGGTCCTGTTTCCATCCATTCATTCTCTGTATTCCCCTTGTATCTGATTGCTCTCTAGTTATCCATGACCCTCTGAAGCTAACTCATCTCATTATCTCACATGCGATCTTGATTCTATAAATGCATTATGTTTAGCAGATATTCACAACAGTGGCTCATATTAGTCACCTTGATATAAGCAAGTTGGTTTTTGTTTTTCACCTGAATTTAGGTAATATAAACAATTATATATGTATTCTATTCATTCCTGTTAAATTTCATTTTGTTTTATCTAGTCATGTGTTAGTAGCCCATTGAGATAATTTTGAGTCTAACTCTGTTGGCTTCATGTACTCTACACATTTTATGAGCGTCTTCATCCAAATCATTGGCACAATATTGAATGTGCAGGGCCAGACAGAACTGGGTCATAACCTTGAGGGGCACCATTGAGGATGACTGTTTACCTTGATACTAGTTATTCAACGAGACCCAAACTACATAACTGCACCATCTGTCATGTCTTTACGGTATCATGAAAGATTTTTCTCATTTATGCCATTCTTGTACATTTGGCCAAAAGACATGATTTTCTTTTCTTTTCTTTCTGTGTTTATTTTAAGACATGATTTTAGTTTTGGGGCACCTGGGTGGCTCAGTTGGTTGAACAACCGTTTTCAGCTCAGGTCATGATCTCACAGCTTGTGAGTTCAAGCCCTGCGTTGGGCTCTGTGCTGACAGCTCGGAGCCTGGAGCCTGCTTCAGATTCTGTGTCTCCCCCCTCTCTGCCCCTCCCATGCTCAAGTTCTGTCTCTCTGTCTCTCAATAGTAAATAAACATTAAAAAAAAAAAAAAGATACGATTTTAGTTTTGATGTTACACTTTCTTTGTGGACTGAACTTACTTACTTTTAAAATTTTGAACTTCGGGTTAAAAATTGACTTGTTTTGGAATTCTTCTATTTCTTCCTGATTTTACTTATTTACTTATTTATTTTTACCATCAGATATCACTTCTACAAATTCTAATACCCTGGGACACGAATTCTTTGGGCCAGTAGACTTCACACTTATTTATAGCAGCCTGATGTTCTTTTATGGCTTTATTTCCTATATTAGCTTTCAGGGCTTTCTTAGCCATTGTTCTAGCATTTCTGGTTTGAAGTGTCTTTTGCTTTAGCAAATAAAATGGAGATAGGGTGGTAATTGGTTAGTTTTGCCTCCAGTCTTTTCATCTTTTTAACATGCTATTATGTCCCTTAAACAGTTATCCTGTCTTTTCTTAGATCATCATTTGGTCCCTGAATTAACTTAAAAGCCTTGTTAAAGTTAGGTTTCCTGTCCTCTAGGTCTTTTGAGCTATGACCTCTGATAAAATTTTTAGAGATTCCTGTTTATTTCTCTTGCTTCACTTTCCACAGTTTTTTGGAGCCTTAAAAATTTAAGCTCATGGGGGCGCCTGGGTGGCTCAGTCGGTTAAGCGTTCAACTTCAGCTCAGGTCATGATCTCACGGTCTGTGAGTTCAAGCCCCGCGTCGGGCTCTGTGCTGACAGCTCGGAGCCTGGAGCCTGCTTCAGATTCTGTGTCTCCCTCTCTCTCTGACCCGCCCCCATTCATGCTCTGTCTCTGTCTCAAAAATAAATAAACATAAAAAAAAAAAAAAAAATTAAGCTCATGGGAAACCTTCCTAAGCAGTCACACAGAAGGATTTTTAGGATAATGTTGAGATTCTGGCCTCATTCCTTACCAGGGCATCTGACCTTGGGAGTTACTTAATTTCTCTATGCTTCATCTGTAAAATGGGCCCATTTTTGGTCATTAGACCAAAAAGTGATAGTGTGTTACTATTATTTCTTTTATTTCTCATGAAGATGCTTACTCATATTCTTTCACACTTTTGTGACTATACAAGTGTTTTCACAGCCTCACAAGTCTTTTCTAAATTGCATTTTAAGTAATCTCTACATCCAATGTAGGGCTTGAACTCATGACCCCAATATCAAGTATCACATGCTCTACCGGCTGAGCCAGCCAGGCACCTCAACCTCACAACTCTTTTAAACCATCTCCTCTAAAACAACTCTATCCGTAGAAACACACCCATTCTTTTCTTTTCATCCTTTTTTTAGTGTTTATTTATTTATTTTGAGAGGTTGTGGGGAGGGGCAGAGAGAAGAAGAGAGAGCAGGCTGTGTGCCATTGCCAGCGCAGAGCCCGATGTGGGGCTTGAGTCCACAAACTGTGAGATCACGACCTGAGCCGAAACCAAGAGTCAGACGCTTAACCAACCCATTTACCCCTTCTTTTCATCTTTTGGATGTCTGCTTTTCTAATGTATAGAATACATATGTCTTTCTAAGAACACCATTTCTTAAACTATATTGTTGGGGTGCCTGCCTGGCTCTGTCAGTGGAGCTTGATCTTGGGGTTGTGAGTTCAGGCCCCACGTTGAGAGTAGAGATTAGTTAAAAATAAAGTCTTTAAACTATATTGTCAACATCAGAAGTCGGCTTTTGTATCCCTGAGACTGCTATGACTGCTTCATATTTCTCAAGTCTACTGTGATTTAAGCCCAGCAGAATTCACCTTCATAGAGATGTTCTTGTGTTTGTCGTGGCACATACCATCATCCAGATGACTTGTGTGAGCAGCCTACAGCACTCCAGATATTACAAGTTCTGTGGAAAGGTCTCTTCTTCAGGGGGGTAGATTGTCAGTTGAAGATTTTGCTATTTTCCTAGGTTTTTTTCACAAAGGACTGAATGTTGTGATTACCAAATATATCATTAGCATATAGGGCTTGGAATTTAGTGGGCTTAGGGAAAAAGTGAGAATTGTGGAGACATAATCATGAAAATAACAGGGTTTCACTGTGTTTACATTTTAACCTCCTACCTTATTAGGTGTGTTCATTGTAAAGATTTTGTGTGTTTTTTATCTGCAGTATGCCATAAATAAATAATAGTAGTTGCCGTGGACTATGCAATAGTTATATAATTAAACATTCCTAAATTTTTGGAATTCTTAAGTGAGAATGGATTTGAAAGAGTTTGGTCCTGAGATTTTTTTTTTCTTTTTTTTCCTTTTTAAGTATCTCTCTCTCTCTCTCTATATATATATATCTATATATCTCTCTATATACATATATGTGTGTGTGTGTGTATGTGTGTGTGTATACATATACATATATATGTGTATAAAACTAGAAATAAGCATGTGGAGTTTGATTTCTTTACCATGACAAAGTGAACTAAAATATTTCTAGGACGTTTTCTAAGTTTGCAGTTACATGTGTGAAGGTTCAGAGAATACTTTTAAGGAAACTTTTTTCCTTTTTCCTGAAAAATTGATAGTGGTGGAGTACTCCACCCTCCTCAAAAAAAAATAATAAAGTGGCTCTCTCTCTGCACCCATCACTTGTATTATCCCCCTGGCCACTTTAGGGGGATGCACCCTATTCTAGTATTTCCCTGAGAGGCCTACTTGGCTGTGGGGTGCTTATGTAAGTGCAATTTGCCTGGGCCCATTCTGGCCTCGTGCATCTGGTCCCTTGGTGGCAGATCCCAGAATCTTCATTTTCGTAAGTTCTTTATGGGGGGAGGGTCTCATGTCCCCAAGTTGAGACAACCACCTCTCTAGTCCAATTGTTAACTGGCTCCTATTAAGTCTATTCTTCTATTAAGATGAAACCAACGTTATACAGTGTTCCTTCTGAAGTGCTTTGTTGTTTAAGAACAGGCTGCTGGTGGGCCAGAACAGATTGTCACCATGTAAATGGGGAGTCAAGGGACATAATTTTATAGGCTCACACCTATCTCTCAGCCAAAGACATTTCAGGTTAGTTGTGTGCTTGCACTGGTAAAGGAATACAGTCTCATTTGAACTGGGACAACCCTGGTTCTGGGTACATTCTGTGGTATTATATTTGCCAATTCACATTCAGCCCATGCATTTATAATTACTCAACTGTTTCCATGCATTGAGTCATTGCAGAAAAGCCGCTTCTTTGTAGAACCTCATTAAGATTTCAGCTGCTAACAGATTTTATTTTACAGTTCCAGCTTTCATGATATTAAGATATGGAGATTTGGGTTTCTGGGAGGGGCTATTTACAAGTGTAAAGCTCTTAGCTATGGTAGCATCACAGTTATTTTAAAGGCATAACCAAAAAGGAAAAAGAATGGGTAGTCCAGCATTCTAATTGATGTAATAGAATACACTGGAAGCAAAAATAAAGAATGCCAAAATACTAAAAAAAAATTACTTGTTTGAGATTTGTGTGATTTTATTTAAAATGTCATTTAATTTAAGGCAGTGTTTTTATAAATGTTATTTATTTGGGGGGCCTGAAAAGACTCACATGGCATTGAAGAAATACAGTGTTCTTATTTTTTAAATGCATATGCTTTCCTTATGCTCAGTATACATGGTAAATTAATAATCTCTGGCCTAGGGGCGCCTGGGTGGCGCAGTCGGTTAAGCGTCCGACTTCAGCCAGGTCACGATCTCGCGGTCCGTGAGTTCGAGCCCCGCGTCGGGCTCTGGGCTGATGGCTCAGAGCCTGGAGCCTGTTTCCGATTCTGTGTCTCCCTCTCTCTGCCCCTCCCCCGTTCATGCTCTGTCTCTCTCTGTCCCAAAAATAAAAAATAAAAAACGTTAAAAAAAAAAAAATTTAAAATAATCTCTGGCCTAAATGACATATATTTTTCTTTTGTGGTTGCACCCCAAATTATACTGAGCTATTTTATATCCTGAATTGCTTTTTATCATGGTATGTTAAAACTTTCTTCTAAATAATGTGCACTATTTTAAGTAAGGTAAGGAACCATTAACTGAGAGTTATTGGTTATGTCAATTAGAGCTGCCAGTTATATTTTGTCTTCTATCTGTTAACATAATAATTATTCCTTAGACAGCCCACAAAGGGGAAGGTGAGCAAAATCAGAGCAAGCGGGTCCATATCCGGAGTCTGGAGTGCTAGACTCTCACATGGGTGCTTTAATCTCCTTCCCTGTCTTGGTATTGACATTGCTTTCATTGCTTGTCCCTTTTGGCGATCTTCTTTAGTGTTTCGGAAGAGGAAGTGTTACTCATCCAGCACAACTCTCTGTGGCATTCAGAATCCTTGCTTTGTGCCTTCCCTGGGAGCCTGCATGGGGATCATTTACTTGCTGATTTGTCACTAGTGTCTTGAATTGCCTGCTCTTTTTCCAGCCAGGTGGTAAGAAACCCCTTGTTGGTAGGGATTGCCTTCTGGTTCTCTGTATACCCCTGTGGTGTGGTATCCTGCCTTCTAAGAAGGCACTGCGTACACGTTAGCTGAATAAATGAGAAAGAGTAGGAGAGGACCTAATTTCTGCTCACTGACCAGGTTGATTTAATTTGTTGGTGTTCCTATCTAGCCACTTTGAAAATCAGGGCTTTCTTGTTTAGTGTCCTTTTAACAACATCAGAACGGTTCATATTTCTATCTAAAGGTTTCTAAATTGGAGGGTTTCTTATCTGAAAATAGTCAGGAATTTATAAAAGAACAGAGATTTCTGAATGCAAATAGCTTCTTTTTTGTGTGTAGGTTGCTTTGCTTAATAATTTGCAAGGAAAGCACAGTGATTTAACAGTAATAAATGCCCCTATTGTAGAAAATTTGAACAATACAAAACAGTATGAATGATGAAGTAAGATTCCTGTTTGATGTCATGTATGGTCCAAGATATTTCTTCTCTTAGCTAATAGTCTTTTTGCCATCCCTGTAGTCTCTTTTTTCTTCCTCCTCATAGCCACAGAACTATATCTATATATAACATTTTTTAACTTAATATAACAAATATTTCCCATGGCATTAATTTTTAATGACTTCCTAATGTTTGATGGTGTGGGTATGCCATAATTTGTTTAACCATCCTATTTGTTTTAGACATTTAGGTTTTTTTAAGTTTTTTTTTTTTATTTTTACTGATGACTTTTGTTTTTAAAGAAATTGACAATATCAGGGTGTTTTTTTTTTTTTTTTTGAAGGTTTTATTTTTAAATGATCTGTACATCCAATGTGGAGCTTGAACCCACAACCCTGAGATCAAGAGTCACCTGGTCTACCAACTGAGCCAGCCAGGCACCCCACTGATAAGTCTTTCATAAATATCTTTGCATCTGGATGTCCTTCTATGGCTCATTGATAGTGGACAATATATTTTTTAAAATTCTAGATTATATTCCCAGTTGATAAATCCATGATTTTCACTGATATTTAAGGTGTTAAATTTTCCGAACTTTAGATTTTAAATTTAACTTACGGTTTTCTTGTTATTACAGCTAACCTGGGGTTAGAAAATACCTGTTTCATGAGAATTTGGGCTGGTAGAGAGCTTTATTGTCCGATTTACGGGTCAACCAAAGAATTTATAAAGGATGCCTGAAATTATAAGACTGCTGCATCTGAGTATTCTAAGATACAGTAGTCATTTAAAACTCATAGCATTCATAATCTCTAATTATTTCATTATTAAATATGCCATGTTTACATGAATAATGTATATGTTTAACATTGAAGAATAAACCATAAAATAAACACCCTGTACTCACTACCTTGCTTAGGAAATAGAAGAACACCCCCGGGACCTTTGAAACCTCATCATAGTTTTCTCAGTATAATTTTTTTTTTTAAATGAGAGGAGCTCTGTGATACTGGATTGGGAAGATTTGGAAATGTCTAAGTTGTTCCATTTCCACTGCTTCCCCTGGGTCCAGTCTAGCATCCTTTCACACCTACCCCACCACAACAGCCTCTAAACTGGCTTCTCTGCCTTTTACTCCTGATCCAAGTCCTTTCAAACTCACCCATGTGGCCCCTCGGTAGCCTGAGTAGTGGTTTCAGTACAAACCAAAAGATGCCAGTCACCTTTTTAAAACCCTTCCCCGGTTTTCTGTGTAATTCAGAGTAAAATCTAAACACTCTTGCTGTGACCTGCACAGGTTATTTCTAATCTGTCCTCCATCCTTCACCACGCCCCCGCCCCCCATTCTTGTGCGCAGCCATGCTGGCCTTCTTTAAGACTGGCCACACTTCCCCTTCCCACAAGCATCCTGAATCCTTTTTCCCACTTTGGCTCAACACCCTCTTTTCATCACTCATGGCAAAGCATGTTCCTTTTCATCCCTTGGGCCATTTTCCCTGACAACCTGATTATTCTTTCTCATAACATCCTATTATTTTCATGTCTGGCACTTGTTAAATTTTTAATTGTATCTTTGCTTGTTGCTTAGACCTGGTAGACTCTAAGTTTCTTGAGCATAGGCACTGAGCCAATCTGGTTCACCACCCTGTACTGGTAGTATCTGGGGAAACATCCCATAAATGTTAAAACAAATGAATGAGTGAAACGTAATGATACCTTTGAAGGATATTAGTATTACACAGCTCTTTATGTTCAAAAGCGATATATGGTATTTGGGGTCCAACAAAATACAACTGATTAGTTCATTAAATCAGGCCTACATCCCTGGACCTCTTTTGGCCGGGATATGTTATTTTTAATTCTGACCGACTCATGTAATAAATGTGACCAACTTAGATTTAAATAGTCCATTAGAGATTTAGTTTATCTCAAGTGCTTATCTCAGGTATTTAAAATAGATTTAGGCAACACAACATGGTAGAAAGGATCTTGATATAGTGGAAAGAATGTGGGCTTTGGAGTCATAAAAACCCGAGTTCAAATAGTAGTTATGCCGTTTGTTAGCTGTGTAATCTTGGGAAACTACTTAACCTTTTTGTCCCCTGGTATTCTCATCTGCAAAATGTGTTGATAGCATCTACCTCATTAGTTTGTTGTGAAGATCAAAGGAGATAATATATGTTAAATCCTAGTGCTGTGCTTGAAACAAAATTGGCACTTAATTCCTGGTATTATTATAAGCTGTGCATCTATAGCAAGTTGGTTAATCTTTTTTTGCTGCTATTTCTTAATCTTTGAAATGGGGATAATTCTTACTTTATAGAAATAATTTGAGGATTAAATAAGTGTTTTGATGTAAGACAGCTAGGGCAGCTCTACCTGACTCATAGTTGACCCTCAATAAATGAGTAGGGGTGATTAATAAAAATCATAGTGTGAAAGAGTTGGTATCAAGTTACTCAGTAGCAACTTGGACCCTTTAAATTCTGTTGATTCATTCACTGCATATTTATTGGATGCCTGTTTTATGCCAGGTGCTCAGTTTAGTGCTAGAGCTATAAGGATGACTGAAAGGAAACCTTCAGTTTAAGGAGAAAGGAGATTTCACATGAACTGTGCAGTTACTTACTTTCCAAATAAATATATTTGCAGTGAGATTGGGTAGGAAAAGTTCTATTCCTGCTGGAGGTATTATTTGATGTGGATCTCAGAGGCTAAAAAGGAGTTCTCCAGAAGATAAGAGGTGCCATGATATGTGTGTGGGGAAATCTGGTCTTTGGAGTCAGGCAACCCTGCCTTCTGGTATCTGCCATTTAACATTTTTGTGACCTTAGGCAAGTTATCTAGCCTAATCTAAAACAGAAGCACTCATATTTATGTCATGGGATTTTTGTGAAAATTAATATAAAGTGTTCAGCTCATAGTAAGAACTTAACAATGTGAGTTCTTTACAGCCACTGGAATTTTGTCTTCCTTTTTTCTATATAGGGAATTACAAAATAACCTCCATTCCTAAGAGTACGTAATTGTATGTCTTTTCCTGGTCAAACGTGAAATTTTTTTACTTGGTTAAATCTTATCTATATCTTTGTCTTTAAAGGTTCAAAGATTGGCTGTTCATCACCACTCAAGCTGTGTTAGAACATTTCCTTGGCTCTTTAGGAAATTTCACTCTTACTCACTGTCAGAGAGAAAATAAAGTCCTCCTGACTCTAAGATTCTAAACAAAAAAATCAGTCTTTTGAAACTCTTTGTCATTGTATTTACTCTTTATAATGTCAACAACAATGCAACATACTTTTGGCCAGCAGTTTAGGATTTACAGAGAACCCAAATTCCTATTACCTCACTTAATGCCTTCAACAGTCCTTAGGATGGAGACCTTTGTGAGCTTATTTACTGGGCGGAGCCTGAGAGGGACTGAGAGGTATGTGACTCACTCTTCGGATTCTAATCCAGTCATTTTCACTTTAGGGCATACCTGCCTTTCTGTTTTGCCTGTCTTCAAATGGCGTTGTTCCTTCCACGGTGGTCAGCGGACACCCTCTCTTCGCTCTAGTGCAACAGTGTTTGTTTAGTTCCTGTATGGTCCAGGTTATGCAGCAGTCTCCTCTGACCTAGATTCTGTAGCTTGAGAGAAGCTTGTGCCTGCCTTTGGTTGATACGGATAGATTGGTATTACTCAATCATTTCTTAATGTTCTACAATGGCTTCTTATTTCCCTATGAAGCAACTTCAAAATCCTCTTATCTTCTTCCTCAGAACCACCTGGCATTCCTATTTTTGACCTTACTGACCTTAATACTTATGATGTGGCTTCTCCGAGGTAGAACCATTTTCTTGTAACATCCTTGTGCTCCCTAGCATCCTGCTAAACACCTTATACATGTCTTTCTAAAGCAATAGAAACCAAATTCTTCCATCATGGCTTTCTTTGGGGACTTCCATGTCTGCATTAACTTCATTTTTAAAAATTGTCTGATACACTTACCTTTGTGAATTTATTCTTCTTTTTCCAGATTTTGGTGGCTTGCGTTACCATTCATTATTGCTGAGTTGTTTTTCAGATTCACCCAGTCTTGAACGTAATGACTTTGGTTATAAATTCCTAGGATGTAAAGAGCACTGTCACTTTAAATTATTCTATGAGCAGCAGAAACCAGTGTTGAGATGATAATGGTAATACTTAATATAATGTTTTTCTCCATTAGACAGATCATAGGTTTACAAATAATTATTAGTCTTATAATTTCTGTTAGCTGCAGCCTGTTTCCAAAATTCAGAGCATAGTTCCATTTAGCATGTCTTTATACAATATAAGAACATTGAATTCAGCTTCGAACTGATTTAAATTATACTAGGGAGAATTGTGAAGATCTATTACAAGATATAAGACCTTTTTTTTTTTTTTTTTTTTTTTTAAAGCATTTGTGATCTCTGCCTACTCCTTTTCCTAGCACCTTTTATTCTGTTATCTTGATTTCAGTAAACAGCCATTCAGGAAGATGGTTTGTACAAAAAGAATGAAAATCAAGGCATGAGGGAAAATGTATGACTACCATCTCCTTGTCTCTCCCTCTGAGATTTTATGTATGCTCGGCTTCAAAAACCAGTTTAAAAATAAAAAAGATGAGGGCGGTTGCAATCTGCTTCATTTTATGCAGATTAGGTATGGCCCTCAGGCACCTGCCAAATTGCTAATATGGCCTTCCGTTGGGTCTGATTAGTGTGAACCCAGATCTTCTTTTCCATTAAAGCAGAAATGTATTTGCTGGGAGTAAGTTAACAATAGAGCTGATATTTTTACTAACAACTAAGGGTCAGGTTACACGTGGGCAAGTGTCTCAGTGTCGATGAGGAAGACTAGCCTGCGCATTTGATTTCTGCACTGTCACTTGGCTTCTTCTCCTGGAGTACTTTGGGCTTTCCTGAGATGGGTGGGACTGTGACTTTTCCTTTGTGCTGTGGTGACTTTGAAAGGTCATTTTCCTCTGCCTTCCAGATGCAAAATGTTATTGTTGCTTTTTGTAAAACACATCTGTAGGCCTTACATTTGCAAAAGCAAGTACCTTAAATTGTCCAGAATGAGTATTTGTATAAGGATACCCACTCTGGGCAATTGAATTTTTGTATTATTGCAACAGTTATTTTGAATGCCCTGGGGTGAAACCGTAATTGTCTTCCAAAAAGATAATAGAGACAGCAAATATGCAAATCTCAAGCATCTCTTATGACTCTATTAGAGCAGATCTTGAAAAAATATTTTGATACTAATGACTGCATTTTGTGGGAAAAGAATAAGAGGTTTGTATGAACAAAGCAGGAACTGGAAATTCAAGGAGAAAGAATTAGGGCTTTATCTCCAGGTTTGGGTGCATAAAAAACCGTTATAGAAAACAGGGTCATGCTTGTCTAAATCAAGCCCATGTTGAAAATTGCTGGGTATTTAACATGGCTGATATCTCACGTGATGTCATTTTGTAACTCAAATTATTGTTTGCCAATAGAGGGGCAAGAAACCTATTAAACAGTTTTCATAGCCTACATCATCATGCATAGGACAGAGAAAGTAGCTGTGCCCCAAATACAGTACCAGAATAAGTTGTTTACATGAGTCTGCTTCACATGGAGTGCTTTATGGATGAGGAAAAGATTTGTTTTTAGGAGTCTTATTCTGGTTTATTATAAGCATTATTACATGCACCACCCTAGTCCAATATTTTGTGTCATCAAGTAATTCAGTAGCAGGGATGAGAATTACAAAGCTCTTCCTTCTAATTTCTTTATTTTACTTGACAAATACAGATCAAATGCTTAAACTATATGTCACATAGATGTGGCTGGGAAGAAGTTTGCAATCATTATTGGATTCATAGTTCTTTGAACATAATCAGGTTTCAATAATATTATGCAAGAATTTCTTTCTTTCTTTCTTTCTTTCTTTCTTTCTTTCTTTCTTTCTTTCTTTCTTTCTTTCTTTCTTTCTTTCTTTCTTTCTTTTTTCCTTTCCTTTCCTTTCCTTTCCTTTCCTTTCCTTTCCTTTCCTTTCCTTTCCTTTCCTTTCCTTTCCTTTCCTTTCCTTTCCTTTTTCTGTTCTGTTCTTTCTCTACTAAGTGTCAGTCACAAGGCTAGGGCATTCAGATGAATGAGATAGTCCCTGATTGATTATGGCTGGTTTTGAGATGTTTCCAAGCGTATAAGAACCACAAATTGGTAAATAAATGTCTGTGAGCATTTAACTTAAGTTTAACTTACTGTGAATCATACTGAAAAGTGTTGTATCAGAACTTAAAAGCTAATAACTTATTATTTGATTCTGGTATAAATTAAATTTAATGTGATAACTTGGTTGATAATTTAATTGGATAATTTGGGTAATTATTTTCTTCTAGTGTAGTAACATAGCAATACCATGATAAGCATAAAATAAATAGCCAGTTTTTTTAATGGATCATTATAACATCAATATAATAATACACTATTGAGCAACTAAAAATGACAGCAAGCTGCAGCTCCCAGTCAGCCCCGAGGTCCCGAGGGCAAGTAACTGACACATTTACCACTATTGTATACCTGTACAGCCATTCTGTTTTTCACTCTCGGTACACTATTCAATAGATTACATGAGATATTTAACATTACTATAAAATAAGCTTTATGTTAGGGGATTTTGCCCAACTGTAGGCCAGTGTAAGCGTTCTGAGCACATTTACTGTAGGCTAGGCTAAGCTCTAATGTTTGGTAGTAAATGCATTTTCAACTTAGGATATTTCCAACTTATGATACGTTTGTTGGGACATAACTCCACTGCAAATCGAGAAAAATCTGTACAAATATATCTTTAATGAGGAAATTACTTATTTGTGGAAGCATGTGACCAATTTGTTTCTTCTCTTTGGCGCTATGGAAGGACAAAATTGATCCGAAAGCATCTTGTGCTAACAATTATGTTATTGTCTTTCATTAAAAAAGAATCTCTGGGAAAGTCACTCTTAGCTAATAATTTGAATGTAAAGAACTAATGAACATAATTGTATTTATTCAAGTAGTAGTCCATTAGTAGTCTGTAGGCAGCAGCTTTTGTTATTTTAGTAAGAAGTACAGTTGGCAAAATGATATTCAGTTAGAAAAAAATCCTGATTGAGCCATGTTCCCTTTTTTGGTTGATATGAAAGCCATTGTTGTTTTGTTCACCAACTGGCAGACCTTCAATTATCCTGAATTTAGAAGTTGTTTACTATACTTTGAAAGTTTAAAAACGAGCCCTCCCTGAGAAACAAAAAGCTGGGTGCTTGCCATTTTTTTTAATAGAAAAGTAGAATTTTAATCAAAGAAAAATCAACCCACCAATTCAATGTTGAGTTTATTTTCACAGTTTTGAAGGCTTAATGCGTGTTTAAAATGACAGTAATCAAAGCCACCATTACTGGGCCCCAAAGTATTCAAGCGGTGTTTTGATTTAGAATGTCAGAGCTACAAGGGGGACATCATCAGTAAGATTCTGGGGGTGGCATGGATTCCATGAGAAAGTTTGATTTGAGGATTTTTTAGCCCCTCAGACCTTTCTTTGTGTCTTCAGCCGCTGTCTAGAATGTCTCTTGTGCTGGTTTTCCTGGATATCCAAGGTGCTAGGAGTGTACGAGCTCAATTTTCTGCTTGGTGAGGGTTAGCAGGATGGTGGGGACAAAGTCCTGGTAGGGAACATTGGGTGAACCTGCAGAGTAAGCTAGTGCTGCCCATGGATCATGGCAGAGTGGCCCAGCCTCCTTCCCTCCTTCCCTCCCAACCCCCTCTGTCTTTCTTCCTTGCCTCCTTGCTTCCTTCCTTTCTACCTACCTACCCACCCTTCCATCCATCCATCTCTGGGATGCTGTGCAGTAGAATGTGGGTGGTAACATGGAACTGCTGACACTTCCCAGACGGCAGCATCTCCTGAAGACAGTAAATGGAGGCTTCAGAGAGATTAAGTGACTTGCTCCAGATTCTTTTGATTGTATCAGATGACTTGCCACCTTAGCCAGTGACATTTTAGAGGGTTCACGTTTTTGCTTAAGTAAAGGAAGTTTTCCCTTAAAAGCATTCTAAAAAAAAATGCAGTTGTTTCTTCTCTTATGTCAACTTGCAGTTCATGAATGCCAGCATATGTTTATACAATGCTTTATAATTTTCAGCGTTTAGCTTATGTTTTATTATAATTACCATTTTGTGATTCAGGCAAGAGGAATTTTTTATTACTGGTGGTGGTGGGTTTTTGTTTGTTTGTTTGTTTGTTTGTTTTTGCTTTTAAATTCCCATTTTATGGAAGAGAAAATAGGGGCCCAGAGAAGTTAGATGGGCTGCCCACAGGTGCAGAGCTGCAGCACTGCACTGACAGGGGCAGATCTAAGACCAGCCCTACATTTCCTGATCTCAGTCTGCTGCTCTTCCAACAAAGTGGCTTTCTTGATACTTGACTGCTGTACCGTATGGGGCTGTAGCTAGAGTTGTATAAAACAGTTAATGACATGGCCCTTGCTTTCTGGTGGTATATAGTTCAAATAAGATAAAGACGTTCCGGAGTTTATGCATAGATGGGGAACCATTTTCTTCTGCTTTTACCTTTCGGCCTATGCCAAATCCTGCAAATTTTAAAAAGAAACAGTTACAATGTAGTCCTGACCCCATTTTTTTCTTCTCATATGCCATAGCTTTCTCCTTTCTCTTCACTTACTATACTTGACAAGTATGAGAATATTTGCTGATAAATTGGAAAAAAGGAACCTGGGAATCTTGTGATCTGTTTGCCCTTCTCTTGAAAATCAGTGGATTGATTTGTTTCATGCTTTTTACTGGACATCTTGGGCAGTGCTTCTCAAACTTGGTTCATCCTCAGCATCTCCCGGGATCTACCCCTGGAGCTTTATGTTCTAGAAGTCAGGGTGGGGCCCACAACTGCTCTAGGGATGAATTTAGAACCCATTCACTTAATCTGACTACTCTCAATAGCACAGTGCTCCCTAAACTGCAAAGTCCTGGGGGAAAAAATAATCAATTTCTGACCTTCACCTATCCTCCAGGTCGTCATCTCCAGCTGTCGGCCTAGCTATCATGGGATAACTAGGCATCTTGTCAGGAATGATTGCTAGGTCTCTACCACGGTTCAGTTGCCCATTGATTCATATGGCATTTTTCTAACATGGCTAAATATTTTAGGGGGCTCAGATAGACCATTGTCATTATTCATCACCATGTATGTTGTGACTGCTGATCTACTTTGGATTTGATTCAAAAAACATTTGCCTAGGGGCACCTGGGTGGCTCGGTTGGTTAAGCATCTGACTCTTGATTTCAGCTCAGCTCATCTCACAGTTTGTGAGATCAAGCTCTGTGTTGGGCTCTGTGCCAACAATGGAGAGCCTGCTTGAGATTCTCTCCCTCCCCCCATTCTGTGCCCTTTCCCTGCTAATGCTCTCTCTCTCTCAAAATAAATAATAAATAAACATTACAAAAATTTGCCTAATGAGCAAGCACCTTTGTATTGGATCCTTGGCTTCTGTATCGGAGCCATTAAAATGGTAGTGCCATATTTAAAAGTGTGGTTTGCTGTCTTTAAATAGTTTATTTCCCACAAGTGTGGAAATCAGGGAATTTTCAGAACTTCTTTGAAGGTGAGCTCTCTGAAACCTGTAAACCATGTACATTATAAGATGTAATGGTAGCGGCACCTGGATGGCTCAGTTGGTTAAGCATCTAACTTTGGCTCAGGTCATGATCTCGCCGGTTGTGGGTTTGAGCCCCGCATCGGTCTCTGGGCTGACAGCTCAGAGCCTGGAGCCTGCTTTGGATTCTGTGTCTCCCTCTCTCTCTGCCCCTCTGCCACTTGCACTGTCTGTCTCTCTTAAAAATAAATAAAACATTAACAAATTAAAAAAGAAAAAAGATGTAATGGTAGAGTCTATATGAAGATGTATTGAAAGTAAAAATTATTAAAATGTTCTTAAAGGATCCAAAACAAAACAAAAAGCCTTCAAACCAAAAGCAGTTGCCATTTCGTAATAGTTACAGTCATATTTGCTTCCATGTCTTAAAGTTCCTTAACAAATTACTGTGAAATCAGGTTAGTTGGCACATGAATAAAAATGTACAACATAAATGAGTATATGTTTTTCTGCATATTATATGGCAGCATTTTCTTTGATAATCAACATGCCATCATAATATTGCCCTTAAGATCAGATATTATGTAACCTTAAATTATAGGAAACAGAATATGCCTGAGGAGCAATTCTGGAATATATAATTGGGAGCATGCAGTTGATAGGGTTTCCAAAGGTCTTGAGTCCAGTGATGGGAAGCTAGGTCATCGGGAAAACTTACTGCAACATTGGAGCTCCCATCTGAAAAGAGTACATGTAATTAATTAGGACGGGAAATATGTGCAGCAACTGTATTTTTAGATCTTCAGTGGATACTTCTTACCCCAGAGGATGCAGAAACACTGGCTAAACATGTTATGAATAGCATCTGCTAGAATGTAGCAAAGTATGTTTAACAGAGTATATGTTTTCCCTTGTGCCTTCGATTATTGAAGATATTTTAGGGGGACAAGTGCTAGAGGGAAATTTCTTTATGCAAATGTATTCCTGAATAGAAGGGAGAAAAAAAAGAGAAGGTTGTGTTACCTGCCAAAATTAATCCTTTAATTTGAAACTCTTTTAGATAGTGATTAAACTGAGAACAATAATAAGAAAATATATGCCAGATGAAGTAATTTTTAACCAGTGTCAGAAGCTTAGAACTGATCCCAAATAATTTCTCCTAACACTTTTCTTTCTTATTTGTCCTCTTTCCCCATGTAATAGTTTTGAATGGCACTCTTATGAAACAAATAACTAAATGCCAACCATATTTTTTTCATATCCTGACCAATATTTTGGCTGTTTTTCAGAAGAATTGGAATTTTGAAAATTAAATAAAGGTTTTTAAAATACCAACTTCAGAAAGTTTTATTTAATTTGTGGAATAATCTTGTTCTCTCTCTTTCTGTTTTTTTTTTTTTTAAATAGGGTCTTTATTAATTTAGTCTAGTTACTTAGTGCTTATATTAAATAATCTAATAAAAGTCAGGGTTATAACATAACATTTCCCAAATGTGAAGCAGCATCTATTACAGGAGACAAAATCTTTATGCTGCAAAATGTAAAAACCATGTATAGAATTACAAGGCACCAAATGGTACTGTATATATTTTTTAAGTAGAATGTTTCTGTAGCAGAAGGAGGTGATCAGCTCCGGAAAAGATTGGTAGACAGCTATATATCACTATAGTCTATTGAGAAAATGCTCTGAATTCATATTTCAGGGTTTGTTTGTTTGTTTGTTTGTTTTTTAAAGTAAATTTTACCCCCAACATGGTGCTTGAACTCATGACCCTGAGATCAGAAGTCTCATGCTCTACCCACTGAGCCAGCCAGGCACCCCATATTTCAGAGTTTAGTGCTAATAATGTTCCTGATAATAATGTCTCCTGAAAGATACAGGTATGATTTAAGAATAAAAGTTAGGGGCATCTGGGTGGCTCAGTTGGTTAAGGGTCCGACTCTTGATTTTTGTCTCAGGTCATGATCTCACAGGTTCATGGGTTTGGGCCCCATAAAGGGCTCCACTGACAGTGCTGAGCCTGCTTAGGATTCTCTCTCTCTTCCCCTCTCTCAACCCCTCCCCTGATCACATGCTCTCTCTCTATCTCAGAATAGATAAAAAAACTTAAAAAAAAAAAAGAATAAAAGAATAAAAATTAATGTTCTTAAAGAATAAAAACCCCACCTTGTTTGTGTTTGTCAATAATGCCTGAATTGCTCCAGGTAGAGCTTTCAGCATGTGTATGTGCATGTGCATGTGTGTATCTATTGATTTTTAGATAAATTTATATAACAATATGGCTTCAACATTTATTCTGAATTGTTGAATTATTTATTTTTGTCTGTTGATTCCTTTTGTATTATTACAAACACGGGATTAAGTGTATTGTAGGTTCCCAGACAAGTATGTTTTGAGGTTTCATTGATTCGTGTAAGTTATAATGGTACCTGAAATAATGTCGAATGCCAGAGGAATGCTATTTCATTTTCCATTTACTTTTACCCCAACGCAAAACATTGGGAATACAGATAGTCTTTAAAAGCTAAGCAGAAGGTGTAGAAAAGTTCCAGTAAATTTTATTGGGGTGTAGCTAAGCCATGCATTACAAAAGAAGACATGGACACTTCAGAAACCATCTTTGTTTTGCCTTTTTTTTTCTTTCCTCATTGAGAAGTCATTCCCACCACAGGTTTAACAATAATAGCTACAATTTATGCCTTTATGCTGTTACAATTTGATGATATACCACCGTCAGGCCCAGGTTAGAAACCCAGGCTGAGTTATTACATACTGCTGGGTAGTGATTTCGTGTGAACTGATTTATGGATAAATAATTCTATGTTCTTATATGGCACAGACAGTTTTTAATTTCTTTAACAAAGCATAGCTGAACAACAGAAAATTATATGCTGTACCACAGGGACACGGCCACCGAGGAGGATAAACTGATGCAATCAACGTCATGAGTTCTCCCGTTTTTACAAGGGGCTCCATCAGCAGTTAGTGTATTGTGGAAATAATACTGTGAATCAGAAGCCCCAAGGCTTAGCTCTGAGGTTGGGGTTTTTATTGATGCTCCTTTGCTGAGATCTCTTGCAGGGAGTTATGAGGTATGTAAGCCCCAGCTTTTAGATATTAAAGCTAATGTCTTGTTTTTTCCCATGCTGAATTTTCACTTTGCTTTAATGTTAAAATGCACCTAGAATACAAGAAAATTATTTATTGGGCTGTTTTATAAGAATACTGCTGATATCGTGCTGGCTTCGTGTATCTGTCTCATAGATTGACTTGTGGGCTTTATTCTAGAGTACCCCCAATGTATAACTGTTCTATCAGCACCATCTATGTGCCATGGCAAACCACGAGAATTATCCTCATGTTCTTTCCGGGCAATCTGTCGCAGGCCCTCATGAAGTAAATATTTCTCATTTTTGAGGCACGGGGAGTAAAAGCTATCTCTTTGGTTTAATTTAAGAGTGGTTTCACTTAGCTATATATATAGTGGTAATAAGCTTTTCTACTCAATTGTGAGCTCCGTAATTACAGGGATAGTGTGTATAAGGGCTGTCTTTGCATCATAGTGAATTGTGCTGGGGAAACAAAAGAAAAATTTGTTGAATGAATGGATGATTTGTTGTTAGTACAAATTTTCTATTTGATTGGTTATATTGTATTATCACTACATTTTATTTTATCCCCAGAAGTGACTGACTTTCTGAAAACTTGAATCAAATATTGATGAACTATACCGTGTATTAATCACCATTCTTCTTTTCATAGAGTTAGAGGTAA
The DNA here is from genome assembly GCF_028018385.1 of Neofelis nebulosa. Taxonomy (NCBI): domain Eukaryota; kingdom Metazoa; phylum Chordata; class Mammalia; order Carnivora; family Felidae; genus Neofelis; species Neofelis nebulosa. The sequence continues at coordinate 36,440,122 of NC_080783.1, forward strand.
ATAATACCAATGATATGGAGCATGCTTCCACTGAGAAGAATATGTGGATTCTGTGAGATAGGTTACAAACTGATAAAAATAACAAATGTGAACACAAAGAGCATTCTTGAGATTTCTTTTTGAGATAGGTCAACTCTTTGACTCTGGCAGAATACTCCATCGGGAGAGTAAAAAAAAACTGGTTTCCATTACTGCATCTTTTTAATTTTAGACAAAAATTGCCTCCATTTCCAACCTAATTTTATGTCAGTAATGGGAATTTACCTACAATTGAATTTTGTCATTTGGTCTAAAGGCATTGTACAAAGAGTGTGTAGATCCTTTGTATTTTAGCGAGCAGACTTGTCTGGATAGAAACAATTTTATCTATTATATTGTGCTTGATTCAGTCACATTAACATTTTTATGAATTGAAAACCCCAAATAAAGTCCCATAATTTGTTACTCAAAGACCTTGAAACTGCATCTGTAATAGTCCTCAGCACCAGGTATTTTGCAAATGTTTGCAGATGATAAATTCCTTGGAAATAGGAAAGACAGACTTGGGAAATGGTGTCTCTGAAATGGCACTGTCGTGGGAGATCGTTTTCTTCTAGAGAAGTCTCAAGTGTAGCTGGCTTTTCAGTCTTCTGTGCTTGTCACCTGTTCGCTCGTTGGTCTTACATATTCTGTTGTTTAACATTAAATATCAAGTCCCTGCCTGATGTGTGACTGTGGATGAACCATTGACCAGACTCTTCAGAGGCCCATCATATGTGTGAACATTGGCACATAAGCAGAGCTGAGAAGAAAGGTTTTTGGTCCAGTAGCTAGAAAACTTGTCAGATGAAGCCCAGACCTAGTCCTGGCTGTCATCCACTGATGTGCTTGAAAAGTCACTCTTCAGCTCACATCCAGGTATAACACTAACCCCTTGTTGTCCTCATGAAAATGAACTAATGCTTTGAAAAAAAAAAATACTTCACAAACTGTAAAGTAACATAAAAGGGTATTATGATAAAGTAAATTCTTTATAAGATACACAGATTGACCAAGAATATTTCCTGCAATGCTATGTAGAGAAAAGGCTTGGTTGATCAGGGTTGGAATTATTTTCAAGGAGAATTTGAAGAATGTGTATGATTTCCTGAAGTGAATGTTGGGGATCCGTACTCAGACTGAGTGTGAAATGTATTCGGGGGAAAAAATGGGAACTGTCATTTGTTGAGCATTTACTATATGCCTGGCTGGGCTTGAGGGGTGTGTGTGTACGCACACATGTGCCCCGCATGCATATACCACTATCTAATTGAATCATAAGTTTTTCTCACTTTTCAGATAGGGATTGTAAAACCTAATCATAAAGCATGAGGTTTGACAATTCTATTCGTATACTTACAGTTATGCAGTTTTTCTCCAACACTGCAAGTCAGATCTCCCCAGCAGGTACATGGCTTGTTGTTTCTTCCTCATGCTCCTTTGCTGCACTGTAACAGTCAGTGGGGTCTGTATCCCAGTGGGGGGGAGCTAGGAAGAGGCTGCTAGTGGTTATATTTAGACACACTTGTCTGGACTTTTCAGCTCTTTTCCCTTCTTAGAATGGTGCCTTCTTTTAATCCACCTGCACTCACTATAGGTTAATCTTCCTATCACTTTGCTTTGGTCATGTTACATCTACACTAAAAAACTCCCGAGGATCTATTTTCCCCGAATATTTACTAATCATTCACTGTGGGTCAATCCCCAGTGCTAAATTCTCATTCTCATTTAAAGCCTTGTGGCACCCCTCAAGGGCAGACAGTGTTTTATCCCCATTTTACAGATAATGCAAACAGAGACTTGGAGAGACTACACAACTTCCTCAAAGTCTCATAGCTACCAGGCAAAGGAGCCTGCACCAACTCTAGGACTTGCTCCTGACCTCTGACCTACACGATGTGTTACTGAGTCAGGCATTCGAGGCCTTCCAAAGTTGGAACCAGGCTGTTTTCCAGTCTTTTCTGTGCCTCATACCTGAACCATTGTGATTTACAGGATTCTAAGAAGAGTGAGAGCATGGTATTTGAAGTGAATCTGGTTTTAGTTATTGCCTGGTGATACCATCCATGGTAATGCAACCCTTCTGAACTTCATTTCCCTTGGAGTTTTGAAAATAGATATCTAGGGGTGAAGGTCCGATGGAGAATTGGAGATGCACTTCCGATGTATCTGGTGGTGCAAAAAATGAGAGACTGAAGGGAAAGAGATTGTTGTAATGTTTTTGTTACTTTTAAAGTAGGGGAGATCTGAACCTACTTATGGGTGGAAGGAAAGGAGGCACTGAAGAGCAAGGATGGAAGAAATGAGTAGGGAGGGGAGGAGGGGTGGAATAAGATAGGACAGGAGGGGAGAGATATAATTCATATGCAGTCTCCCTTTTTGATTTAAAATAATGAGGGCCTTTGGAGTGCCTGGGTGGCTCAGCTGATTAAGCGTCTGGCTCTTGATTTTGGCTCAGGTCATGATCTCATGGTTTGTGAGTTGGAGCCCTGAGTCAGGCTCAGTGCTGGCAGTGCAGAGCCTGCTTGGGATTCTCTCTCTCTCTCCCTTTCTCTGCCCTTCCCCTGCTCACACTCTGTCTCTCTAAAAATAAATAAATAACATTAAAAAATAATGAGCATCTTTTACAGGCCTATGACCCAATTAAAGATTAAAAGATAATAATGAAATCATTAAAAAAAAGAACTTTGAGTCAACATTTGTAAAAATAACTTGACAATGTCTTTTTTTCAAAGAAGCGTTAAAAATGTCTAAATAATTACTGTAAACATCCAATTGTTGAGATTAATTATATCCAGGCTCTGTACTAAGTCAGGGCTTTTCATTCAATCTTCACAGTATTCCAAAGTGGCCACTACTTCTGTTGTTCCGTTTTATATAGAGAGGCTTGAGGTATGGAGAAATTTAAGTAACTTTCTGAGGTTACATCGCACGTGGAAGAGCCAGGGTGTGAACCGAGGCAATTTCACTTGGAAGCCTGCATTCTTAGTCACTGTTATACTGCTTCCCAGTTTGATTTCCTCAATTAACATTTGACTTCTAGCCCAAGTAATATTTTTATCTATTTTATATTGGGGAAGGAAGACTGTATCTAAGGAATGTATTTCCAAAGAGGGTTAATGCATCAGACAAAGTGCCTGTTTGGGGGGAAGGCTTATGAAAAAGAGGTACTCCAAGGAGACCAGCCTTCTGGACATGGCTGTCCCAGCAGACCTTGCATGCACCGACCCTGGTAGATAGTAGAGCAAAGAACGTGACTTCTGGGACCATGCAGGTGAGTTAATATGGTTGAGAAAGGAGCACGTGCCACTTCCCATTGCCTGAATGTAGCATGCCTCAACAGCTCTCTTTCAAGATGCAGAAACCAACCTGTAGCAGCTGCTCTCTGTGGAGGTATTAAGTGTTGCAAAGACACCTGTGTGTGCCTCATTCCAGCCCAGACAAGTCTTCTTCTGGCTCATCAAGGTGGGGGGCGGGGGGGGCGGGGGGGGGGGGGAGGTAGAATTTACCTAAATGGAGATTAGATTACCTAATTTCCATGAGAGTGATTTGTTTATCATATCCTGCAGAGATCCCTCCCCCAATACCCTTTTTTGTATTGAAGTACAATTTACATACAGTAAAATGTATGCATATTAAGCGTTGCATTTGATGAATTTGACAATTTTTATACCCATGCAACCACCAGCCAAACCAAGAAAATCCCCTTATGTTTCTTTCCAGTCAGTTGCCCCTGCCGTCCAGAGGTAACCGCTTTCTGACTTCAATCCCATAGGTTAGTCCTGTAGTCTTGCCTGTTCTTGTATTTTTATATAAATTAAATCTTACAGAGATATTCTGTTGTGTCTGACTTGATTATGGCATATTTTTCCTGTGGAATACTACTCAACAAGAAAAAGGAGTGAGCAGTGACATACACACTGCAGAATGGGTGAACCTCCCCTAGAGTTGTGCACTGCACAATGACAACTTCCAGAGTCATTTGCTTCATGTTACCTTTGTCTTCTTAGTCACCAAAATACCCACGAAATCAGCTTCCTCCACTTGTCATGTCTATCATAGGGCACAATTGCTGACTTCATTTTTCTCCCCTCCAGTTGCTTATGACAAAATACTGTGTCTTTAGACCATGGTCAATTTATACTCAACTCATGGGCTATCTTGATAATGATTTTTTGAAAGGGATTTAAAATAATGTAGTGATTTTTTAAAAAGGAAATATGTTAGCCATGTTGCATGTTATCTTTTTTAGTATTTTCAAATGTCAGAAAGAGTAAAGGAAGCCAGGAAGCAGACCCAGGCTCTGATGGGTGCTTGTCCAGTGAGCCCTGGATGTTCATTTCACGAGACTGCTTTATGCTGCGTTGCTGTGCACTTTTCATTGTCATGAGAGAGAATGTTAGGAAAACTATCCCTACAAGAAAACAGCTTTTCTTGGCAAGTGAAATGTGACTTAAGGAGCCAGAACTGGAGACATACGGTACTATGAATGAGAGCTGTGTTACTTTATTGGATCTGAGTCCAGGCACTATTTATACTGCAGCATATTCAGCACCAGATTGTTAAATCTTAATACTGAAACAGTGCATCATTTTAATATTTTTGTTCTGTTTATTCCCTGTTTTCAAGCATTATGTCAAGCATTGCGCATTCATTGATTTCATCTTGGACAGGACACGCCCTGACCAGAAAGTTCATTTCCTATTATTGGAATTTTACCCCAGAGCTATAAAGCATCATTTCGCGAAGCTTTTAAAAGTTCACTTGGGTATACAGGTGTTCTCTGTCTTTGATGATAAAAAATATTTTGAAAGAACACTGTAGTTGGACCCACCTGTATTGTCAAAAATTTCTATTTCTTTTCTTTCACCAAAACAACTGTTTTAGTGGAATGTATGTATGACAATTTCTGACACCTTGGGGACCATTGGGCTTTTCACAGCATACAAATAAAATTTTTGTCCCTCTGTGTTTGTGAAATGGGTTTTTCTTGATCTTTTCTTTATTTTTCTTCATCAATGTTATATGTGCCCTATGGACACAGATATATGGACCAGATAAGATGCGTCCATCTTATGACTAAGTTAGCATTTTCACCACGTGTTGCTGAAGCTATCGGAAGAATCTTCTTGTCACAAGGGTATTCCTAAAATCACTGCTCTGTATAGTGTAAGTTTGACCAGGATTTTTATTCTCTCTCCATTGTCATGCATGTTTACCATATGCAGCAGGAAACCCACAGGGAAATGGTAACCATTGTCACTCTAAAAAGAGCAGAGGAATAAAATTGAAAAAAAAAAAAAAAAAAAAAAGGAAGCTGAAGGCATCTCTGCTATTTCTGATCTGTGGTCAGTCATTGTGCTATTGGAAAATAACCCCTCTGCCTGGTGAAACACGAATCTGGAAGTGAACTCTAACTGGTTCATCAGCTCCAAATGCTGTTTGCACTGGGGATCACACCACAGTCAGGATGTGACTGTGTGTGTGCTGAGCCCACACACAGGAATTTTCTTGTACAATTCAAAACCAAATCTTATATTTACTTAAGGCTTGCTTTTTTTTTTTTTTTTTTTTTTTGTCTATGAAATCAGCAGTCCGGTATATTTAGCATCAGTCTTAAGTTAGAATGTGAAACAAGACTTTGGGGGAAGCAAGTATCCGTATGGTTTTCTAAGTAATTTAAGAAACAGGAAAACATAAAAGAACTGATTGTCCATGATTAAACCTCAATCCTTTCATTCTCATCTTCCTGTATAGTTAACTCAGTTGTCGGCCAGAAAGAAATAGGTTATTGCACTGGGTTGTAAAATATCTCTGAATGGGCCTTGAATGTTGACTATCGAATGACCTTCTTAACATTGAACAAACAATGAGAAGGTTTAATAAATAGCAGAAATGTGTTTATTATGTTTTTCTTCTCTTTGCAGGAATAATCAAGCTGGGGAGGTGGAACCCTCTCCCCCTCAGCTATGTGACAGATGCCCCCGACGCAACAGTGGCCGACATGCTGCAAGATGTCTATCATGTTGTGACGTTGAAAATCCAATTACAAAGGTGGGTGTCTCTGAACATCTGCCCTTCTGCACTCGTGGAGCTGCTCTGTCACTCAGAGAGTCACTGCAGAGATTAGCACGTCCTGTCTTTGTTGATTTCTAGACACTGGATGAAATGAGAAAAAAAGGAGAGAGAGGAGGGACCCTTCACCAGGCATCTTTATAGTCCACATTCCAACTGTTTTATGTTTTGTTTTCAGAAGCAGTGAAGTGGTAACCTAGGGGAAGCTTGATAAATCATTAAAAATCTGTGGCCCTTAAAGGGGAACTTTCCACAGCCCCTAATTTAATGGGTTCTCTGTTTAAACACTTAGCACATACAATTTGAAGAATAAACACTTCTGCTGTTTTTGGGTTTGTGTTTTGAGGGCTGACTTCTGTGCAAGTGTAGCAGGCTTCCCAGGAAGGTGCTGGCACTGGGCATCTTTTTCTTCCCTTTCTGGTGGCTGCCTCGAAGAAGCACACTCTGCGGCCTGCAGAGGTTCTGGAAGTGATTTTATTTTTTCAGGTACAGCATCCAGAGCAAGTTATGCCTCTAAAGAATCTAGAGGTTCTCTGCAGAGTCTTGTATTGTAAAGTGCGTATAAGTCATATGGTTTAAGAGATGTTGTCCTTTAGTGTAAGGGTTTTGAATTTGCTCATTTTGGAGAATCTGTACTTTAATGGGGACCCAACATCCCCATCCTTGCCTAGGAATGCTTTAGTGTCCTATCTTAAAAGTTATTTTTTGGTTAGGAAAGCAACATCTCTGAATCGTTCAATGAGAGTGAAGAGTGAGCCTTCACGCTTTGAATTGAAAGGAACATTTGTTTACATTTAACGTTAGGGATGTCCAATAACTGAACTTGTATTGTGGAAGTTTGTAATCACATTGCCATGCCATTCCCATCAACAGATTGGAAAAGCCATATTTTAAATCGTTAACAGTTCTTCATATCTGAAGTGACTATTTTTCTTAGAGAGACCGAGTGGGGCTTTGTCCTAGTCCTAGAGAAGCAGTTTTGCTCTCCTTCCCTCATGTAGGGCCCACACGGGACCCTGATCTTTAGCACTTTTCCTACTGCTGGCACAGGACCCAGGAGCAACTGCCACACTCAGAACCCCCTGCAGCCAGGGCCCTTTGTTGAGGTCTGCATGGTGTTCATTCTTGCTCTGTTTCCCAGTTGTTCGAAGTTGGAAGACTTGCCTGCGGAGCAGTGGAATCATGCCACAGTCCGCAATGCCTTAAAGGAACTGCTCAAAGAGATGAACCAGAGCACATTAGCCAAAGAATGCCCTCTCTCCCAGGTCAGTATATCCAGGTGGGGTTCTGGGAAACGAAGAAAGCCACTGGTGGACTTTCTCGCAAGAGGGGCACGCCTGCTCAGACAGCTGTCCTCTATCTTTTATTATAGTTACTCTGCACTCTAGGTGGAAAAAACATGGAGGTTGTGGTGTTTGTTTTTGTTTTTGTTGTTTTGTTTTAGCGTAGAAGTTTTCACTTCCCGAGAGCTTTGATGTAATGGGCATACATGAAAACATTTCACATTCACAGTCTTTAACTTCTCACGTGTATCACAGGAGGGTAGGTATCAGTGTCTCCACTTTATCGATCAGGAAACCAAGACTCAGAGAAGCACTTTGCCTTCCCAGGCTTCCTCAGTAGGCTAAGTGGCAAGTTGAGATCCTAATCCAGACCTCCCCTCCCAAGGTTCAGGCTCCAGACCATTCATTTTTTTACTTAGTCAATGGAGTGAGTCTACTATGTCAGACCCATCTTAATTTTTTTTGTTTAGTTTTTGAGCATTTCCCCTGGCTAGCAAAGAAAGATGATCTTTACATCACATACACTTGTATAGTTTCTGCTGTGATTCTGCCACATGAAAATATATCATGAGAAAAAGAGGTACTCCATTTTTAGTGAAGCGATGAGAAGCTAAAGCCACAAAAATAAGAGGTAGACAAGATCAAAGGAAGGAACAGAGTGGGAAAGGGCTGCCTTTTCCATTTGTGTATATGGGCAAGGGACCCACTTTTTCTAATGATGCGGTAATATTTTGGTGGCTATGGTCAGCGGCTTAGGACTGCTGTGAAATGAACTCGGGTTGACATTGTTTAAAGCTATGAATGGAAATCCATTTCCTGTGTGAGTTGCTACACTTGATTTAAGACAATGGACTAATTGCATGTCTGTCAAGTTCAAGGGAAGGTGACAAGAATGTAGAAACTTGATGTGCCCTGATCTGTGTTCTAGGATAATAGAGTCTTTGGGGGGAAGCAGGAAGCCTGCTGGTTAAGAGCATGCATTCTGGAATCAGTTAGATCTGGATTCATGTCCTGGTTTACAGGCCTCTATGACCTCACTTTTACAAGCCTGTTTCTTTGTAAGTAAAACCAGGATAGTAATAGCTCTAAGTCATATAATGAGGAGTAAATGAGATAAATCACATAAATTCCTGGCCTGGTGTCTGGCATACAATGATTTTGCATAAACAGTATCAGCTATTATTTAAAAAAATTTTTTTTAAGTTTATTTATTTTGAGTGAGAGAGAGTGAGTGGGGGAAGAGCAAGGAGAGAAGGAGAGAAAAGATCCCAAGCAGGCTCTGTGCTGTCAGTGGGGAGTCTGACATGGGGCTCGATCCCATGAACTGTGAGATCATGACCTGAGCTGAAATCAAGAGTTAGATGCTTAGCCGACTGAGCCACCCAGGCACCCCCAGTATCAGCCATTATTATTGAGACATGATATTGTTGGTGTGAACTGAATATTTTTCATGTGTGTTGTGGAGCATGTTTTAGAATTTAAATCCTCTGAGATGCTATTAATCTTTTTTTCCCCCAAATATTCAAGAAGGTATGTATCTGAGTAGTAGGTAGCTAGGTAGAAAGGAACACTGGTATTTCTTGACCATCAGTTATGTACTTAATCTTGTGCTTACAGCTTTCACACAGGCCACTTCAGTACCTACCTGTAGGTATGTATCCAGGTGCTAACACTTATTGCTAGGATTTTCATTTATTCCAGTGTGATTGCTTATGTAGTTATAAAAATAAAAATTTGAAGTTATTCTGATCATATACAGGTATTGGATAAAGAAGAGTTAGGAAAAATAATTCATTTGTCCTGACTTTTACAGTCACAGTTAATTGTTTCTTGGATTTATATGGAAGTCAAAATGGGCTTTACTTGGAAGTAGACAAGCTCCTAACTTAATATCACCAATTCAGAATTTTATCCAGGGCTGTTAGAGCCAATGGAAATTTGGCCATCACTGATCTATCATGATTATCAAGTTTAGTTATCACTGTAATATGTGGCTAGAGAGACAGCATGAGTGGAAAGAACCTAGACTGGGAGCTGAGAGCCCTAGCTGCCATCTCCCCCATTCATTTATTTTTGCTGGGTGTGTGATCCCAGGCAAGCCCACCTACCTTGAGGACCTCGCTGAATTCATTTGTAAACTGGGCATGATTGTTATCTATGCATATTTCACATAATTTGCAGGGTTGTCTTGAGGTTTGATTGAGACCACCTTTATCCCCACCATGAAAACCTCTTTTCCCCCCCATTTTCTATTCTCATTACTTGCCGCCACACCCCCTCCTCCACCCCTGCTGGTTGCCCAGCCTGAAAAGTTTCTTCTCTATCACTCTAATGTTTGATCCTGTGGATTCTACTGCCTTCATATCTGAAATCTTCCTCCTTTGTGCCATTTCCTCGTTTAGACTTAACCACCTTTTAACCTTTGTCCCATCATCTGCTTTTCCAACACTGAGAACTTGCCATTTCCTCCTCTGCAAGCCTCCAGTGACTGCCTCTGCCCTGCCCAAAAGAGGTACAGACTGCATTAACATAGCCTAGAAGAATTGTTCACATGACACCATCCAGCCTGACTTCTCACCGGAGCCACCACCTTCCCCTTTTTACCTGCATCCTCTTTGTGCTCCAGACACATGGAATGAATTACTTTAGAACATTTGCCATTGCTCTAATGTCCCCAAAATATTCCTGAGGGTGGGAACAACCCTTAGCATTACAAGTCTAACAAAGCAACTTCTGGTGATATTTTAAAAAAATCATGCAAAATTTATATTCTGCTCCATATACCTGTGTTTTTGATATTTGTTTTTGATGCCATAAAAATCACTTTACCTGTACTTCTCCTCCTGTTCATGTGAGACTGGCCTTCCAGGGAGATACGCCATGCTAATGTCTGGCTTTGGTAGCCCTGTACACAATGCTGGTGTTGTTAGGGTCCTTCAGTTTGATCCTTGCTTGCTTTTACATATATGATTTCTTCTGGCTAGTATGCAGTGCTCTCTTGTACTTGATGAAGTCACCTCTCAAATTCAAGCTGGAAAGTCACTGCTGGTGAAGTACCCTGACCTCCTGGTTGAAGCAGTTGCTTCTGCTCTTGGTGGACTTTTGTATACACCCCTGTCACAGCGCTTATCACAGACTGTTATCAGTGCTACCTGCTGGTTCTCATCACTTGCTGGACTGCCCCGCAAGCAGAAGCCATCTCTCGTCCACCAGCACTTCCTCAGCATTCAGCACAACATATGCCTTGCAAGTAGTTGTTATTCTGATGCACAAGTTCTCAACTTGGCCCTGTTTATCTTGGAGTGAATAATTCTTTGTGGTGGGGGGCTGTCCTGTGTGTTGTAGGATGGCTAGCATCATCCCTGGCCTCCACCCACTAGGTGCCAGTAGCATGCCACCATCCCTCCCCCACCAGTTGTGACAACCAGAATGTCCCCAGACATCGCTGAATGTCCTATGAGGGGAGTAAATCACTCTTGGTTGAGAACCACTGATGTAATGTGTTTAATGAATTAAATATAAAAATGTTTTAGAAAGTGCTATAAACGGCAAAGTTTTATTATTTTTATGGTGTTCTTGGCAGCTCTAAAATGTTTTGAACTAGAAACACTGAATATAGTAATTTGGTGGTTGATGGCCAGTACATTTTCAGTCAAACAGGTCTCAATTCTATTACTTAAATTTGGGGGGAGATTTGATTTAGGGTTCTGGTATGCTGTGTGGTTATGGAACATCTTATTGGAGTAGTCCTCAGTGAGCATGGACATATAATATGGGCCCCAGCATCAGTCCTACAGTTATTACCCTTAAACAGTCCAGATTATTCACTTAAATTGCATAGCTCAGTTGCCTTTCAGGGTGGAAATAAGCTCACCTAGTTTGTTTGAAGTTGTCATAGAACAGGTGCATACATTTTTAATTTTTTTTTTTTTTTTCAACGTTTTTTATTTATTTTTGGGACAGAGAGAGACATAGCATGAACGGGGGAGGGGCAGAGAGAGAGGGAGACACAGAGTCGGAAGCAGGCTCCAGGCTCCGAGCCATCAGCCCAGAGCCTGACGCGGGGCTCGAACTCACGGACCGCGAGATCGTGACCTGGCTGAAGTCGGACGCCCAACCGACTGCGCCACCCAGGCGCCCCTACATTTTTAAGGTTCAATCTATGTAATGTGAAAAAGAATGCATTTTTGTTCTGAGAAGGTAAAACATAATTCAACAATGTATTCCATCAACATTACTGGGGTCCTAGTTAGGAGTCGGGCACTTTGCAATGGGTTGGGGATGCAGTGGGAAAGATGAGAGAGGAATACAGCTTTCAACCTAGGAAGACGAGAGTGGAGTATCCAATACTACCTACTTCAAAGCAGAAAGTAGGTTAGTGGACTGTGTGAAACAGACTTAGCTCATGAGTAAAAAAAAACCGACTTTTTTTGAAATAATTTTTCATTATCCCCAGGCCAAACTGTATTAGGTATTTCCTCTCTCAGATGTGGTGATTGTATAAAGGAATGATGGTTCAATGGCCAGTATCCATTTTCTTGAACATCCAGTGTCCTGCAGTTCAAAAGAGCAGCCTTTGAAGGCAGGAGAAAAGAAAAATGGAAAAGTCCATAAAAGGGCAACAATTACAGGCTGAGGCATATATATTTAAAGGGAGGGCAGTCATGATTTAGCTGTTCTCTGTCTGGCCAGATAGGTTGTGTTTGTGTATCTGTGTATTTATCTTTGCTTTCAGCTTTCCAAATGTGCTTAGGTGCTGACACCCTCATCCTTCTCCTCTGATGTCCCCCTGAGTTACCACTTGCAGCCTCTCCCTTCAGCCATATAGTCTGTCCCAAGCATCCTAACTTACCATACCTTAGGCATAGGTCTCTTATTAGACAGTCTTCTTTAGCTGTTCCAGTTTGGAAACATGAACACATCTTTCTGTAGCTTACTTGTTTTTACTCAAGGAAGAGTTAAAAGAAAAAAATCCCAGGTCCTTTGGGTGTTGATCCATTAAAATAAGTAGAGCTAACAGGACCTTCCTTGTCCACCTCATAGGTTATTATGTTGATCAAATGGAAAGACTGAGGAGACTCTTGTTAACTTAAAATCGCAACGAAAGAACAAGTAATTTGCAAATGCATATACCTTCCAGTGCTTTCCTGCAACCCCTTTAACATCCACATGTTCTCTGTGACTCTAGATATATTTTTTTAAACTTATTTTTGTGGTAAAAATACATAACATGAAGTTTATCATTCTAACCATGTTTAAGTTTATAAATCAGTGGCATTAATTACATTCACAGTGTTGTGCAACCCTCACGTCTATATTTTTCCAAAACTTTACATCATGCCAAACACAAAGTCTGTAACCATTATGTAATAACTCCCCATTCCCCTCTACACACCCAGATCCCCAGGTAACTTCTATTCTGTTTTCTGGCTGTATGAATTAATCTAGATGCCTCATAAAAGTGGAATCCTAGAATATTTGTCTTTTTATCTGGCTTATTTTGTTTAACATATAGATATCTTTTTAAAGTAGCTCTTGGGGGCACCTGGGTGGCTCAGTCAGTTGCCCGACTTTGACTCAGGTCATGATCTCACGGTCCGTGAGTTTAAGCCCCACCTTGGGCTCTGTACTGACAGCTCAGAGCCTAGAGCCTGCTTAGGATTCTGTGTCTCCCTGTCTCTCTGCCCCTCCCATGCTCATGCTGTGTCTTTCTGTCTCTCTCTCCCCTGGCTCAAAAATAAACAAACATTAAAATAAATAATTAAATGCTTCCCTTTAAAAAATAAAAATAAATAAAGCAGCTCTGTTCCATGCCCTTAACTGAGGTTTTATGGCTAAATATTTGAGGAACAAAATGACTGGCACAAGTTATTGAACTGTGAAAATGTTACTAGATTTCTACTATGATGGTGATACGGTGTTTATAGTCTTTTTAAGACATAGACTGTAGGATAATTATTTCTGTCATCCTGAGCAAGCCTTGCTCTTTTGGGGATCATTAAAGGACTAACACAAATCTGCAATATGCTAAAATAATCGGGCAATGAACTCAAGCAGCTGGTTGGGTTGGTAGAAAACACAAACTGACTATGTGCTCATCTACAGTCAAGTGGCTGGTCACCTGTGTGAACCTGTATTGTCTTAACTAGTTGCCAACTGTCCCTTTCATTTAATCTTCAATTCACATATGCAGTGGGGATGCATCCTGCCTTGTGTTAACCAGTTGCCAACTGTCCCTTTAAGTTGTTTTCATGTGAGTTTGTTTTAGTTCTAGGCCCAACCTCATGACTCTTGTTGATGGAGGCTTACAAGTGACAGCTTGAAAAGAATCCCTCACTGGGTGATTGCCTTCAATGTATGAAATGATTGCATGGAGAGGAGAGAGCAGACACTCATTGAGTCTGTCTCTTGTGCTAGGCCTTTTACTCGGATCATCTCTCTGAATCCTTCCAGCCCTCTGAGGCAGGTAGCAACATCCCTCTTTCACCGTCGAGGGGGCCACTAGCAGATAAGCAAGCCACTCAGCCGCGCCTCAGGGGAGGAGCTCTCAGAGGTAGTCCTGTCCTACTCCAAAGCCCAGGGGAAGTGTTTCCTTCAACTAGAATGGCAAAGTTTTCAGTTCTGATAGTATAGCTCAGAAGCGGCGATAGAAAGGGAGAGCAAAAGGCTGCCAGATAACATTAACTGAATTTTTCATGACAAAGTAATTCCTCCAAATCAGTTTTTTCGCTTTGTGTACTTGATTGAAGTATCATTATAATCTCATGTTTAATATGTAATTTAGCATACCGCAAAGCAGAATAAAAAAGCTGAAAATGAGCAAAGAACGCATATATTATTCATTGCCTGCATCATGCTCTCTGCTGTGTAGACATGGAAAGGGAAGCTATGAGATGCAGCCTCGCTCCCCCGACTCGGGCGCTCCTCTTGCTAAGACAGGGCACTCCTACTGACAGACGTGTAACCATTCACTTTGGTTTTAAGATGTTCTTTTTTATAGCAAGTGTATTATGTGTCTGCAGCTTAGCTGCTCTTAGTATAACACTGCTATTCAAACAAATAAATCTCACTAAGCCAAGGAGAATGTGGTAAAGGATATCCAATTATTTTACCTTTCTTTTCTTGGGGAGGAAAAGGGGGTGGTCAGGTCTCTGTCTTTCCAAGTGTGTTGTACAAATCATTTTAACCTGTGTTTAATGTTTTGCTTTTCCTATTAAGTTTTTTTTCTAAGTTTTAAAATTTCATCTTAGAGAGAGAGTGCGCGCGCATGTGCATGGGAGGGGCAGAGAGAGAGGGAAAGAAAGAGAGCATCCCAAGCAGCCTCCATGCTATCAGCACAGAGACTGATGCGGGGCACGGACTCACAAACTGTGAGATCATGACCAAGAATCAGATACTTAACCAACTGAGCCACCCAGGCTCCCCTCCTATTAAGATTTATTTTATTTTTTATTAAAAAAATTCTTTTTAATGTTTACTTATTTTTGAGAGAGAGAGGGAGAGAGAGAGAGAGCAAGAGACAGAATCTGAAACAGGCTCCAGCCTCTGAGCTGTCAGCACAGAGCCTGATACGGGGCTCAAACTCATGAACCATGAGATCATGACTCGAGCTGGAGTCAGACCTTTAACTAACTGAGCCACCCAAGTGCCCCTAAATTGGTTTTAGGTTCTTTAGTTTTATCTGATTCTAAACTCCGTAATTAGCTCCTCTAAGGAATCTGTGGTCACAGCTTTATGTTTTGTTTTTGTCACCTTGTTTCTTAGTCTGTTTGTAGTATCTGCTACTGAGTTTGTACTAGCTGATGGAGGTGGTGGTGAATATTTCCTTTCTTTCGTTAATTAACTTCTCTTTTCGGAGACTCCTAGAATAATGTGGCCTGGTGGTAGTGTCTTTTTATGGTGTTTTCCATTGCCGTTTTACTTTGAGCAAGATGCTTCTTCATTCTGAGCTTCTTGGCCCTCAGTTTAGAAAATGGAACTATATCAGAGGTGACATCTATTCTCCGAGCTAGTCAAAAACCAAGAAGTGAGTTTAAAGTTTGTCTCAGGAGGCTAAAAGAAAATTTCTTTTTAGACAAGGCAATCTAACTATAATAAGTATTAAAGCAATATATTTTATTGTTTAAACAATATCTGTTTAAAACAGTATAACATTCTCTTGCAGTTTGGTGTGTTGGAAATTCAAGTTGGCTAGTAAACTTTAAAGTGACTGATTCTGGTATATTTTAATTCCTCAAATACCTTATTTTATTTTTTTTTTAAATAACTTTCAAATATAACTGGCAAACTATGTGTAGGAGTGACTGCAAATGAGGAAACTTACATTTTATTCTTCACTTAAAATCTTCATATTTAAGATTTCATGATTAATTACAAAGGAGCCTGAAATTTTCCAAAAGTTTCTGTAGTTGGGAAGGCATTTTAAACCTTCTATTTATTTTAACACATAATATTTTTCATAGCATGGCTTGGTCTACAATTACCATTCATGGAGTGTTTATGGCTGTGACCGAGGACCTGAAGGGGCTGCCTGATTGCCCAGTGTATGTGTGCTCTCCCGTCTCCTTCCCACAGCCCACCACCTTGCCAAGTGAAGCTTGCTCAGTAAATGCAAGGTCATTTTAATGTAAGCCTCAGTAAAACATAATCACTTTAAGTATTAAAAAGAATAATACGCATCTCTTTCTGGTCATTTGTATCAGCATCACTTTATAAAACCTGTGTGCTCAGGAGATGGTTACATTCCTGGTTGAAAAAGCCCACTCAAATCTTTGTTCGTAGGGGCGCCTGGGTGGCGCAGTCGGTTGAGCGTCCGACTTCAGCCAGGTCACGATCTCGCGGTCCATGAGTTCGAGCCCCGCGTCAGGCTCTGGGCTGATGGCTCGGAGCCTGGAGCCTGTTTCCGATTCTGTGTCTCCCTCTCTCTCTGCCCCTCCCCCGTTCATGCTCTGTCTCTCTCTCTGTCCCAAAAATAAATAAAAAAAAAAACGTTGAAAAAAAAATTTAAAAATAAAAAAAAAAAATCTTTGTTCGTATGTTAAAAAAAAAAAAAAAGTGGGGATCCTAAAAGTCCAATTGTGTGGTTGCTCTAGAATTATTGGAAAACATAAAAGAGCAATATAAAATACAAACCTATATACATATTTTTAAAAAGCAGTAAATGGAAATTAGATTTTTTTGGCAGAATGGAAAGTAGGGGAGATTTTAATCATTACTCATCCCATTTTTGCAGCAACTGTATCTCATCAGGTCTAAGATGCTGTTGATTGTAAGATGCATCCCAATTTCAGTGACACTGAAGTATTTTAAAAATGTGACTGTAGAATGGATGAAATGTGGTAAATGCAGATTCTCTGCCCTAGGACCTCTGGAAAACATATTCCGAGTAGAGTAAAAGTATGTGCTGGGTCTGTGTTAGCTCCTTTCAGTTTGTGTATAATGAAATAAATTTTGATCTTTTACAAACAAATTGACACTAAGATGACCTTAATATGTATCCAGAATATTCTAGTGAGGCCCAATGGTTCAAACTGACTGTGAGAATGTAGTAGTCTAATTTAGGGTTAGAGAATATCCATGTTTGAAAATGGAATAATAAGAAGTAACATGACCTTTTGTCTAAAATATCCCCCAGATGTACCTCTTCTGTTTTGAAGTCTCACTGAAGATGAATTACAAAAATTCTTATCAGTGGAACTAGCTTGAGTGTCAACTAAATGTAAAGACCTGCAGGGAATTAATATGAATAAAATGTGCCACAAACTCAGAGAGACCTTTGAGTGACTAAAGATTCTCATTATCTAGGAAACTTTCTTTATTTGCTACTTGATTCCTTTGCTCAACTCATATTTTAAATCTATTTTTCCCCCATGTGGTCTGTAGAGATGGAAACTCATTTATGGTAATCTGGGGAAAAGAATAAATCTGATTGAGGCTCTGGGTAGCCAACTTCTCCTTTTTTAAATGAATTGTGTGAACCTGACTCTAGCATAGAATCTGGTGATGGAGACCATGAAAGCCCAGATATTAACTTCCTTGCGACATAGATTGACTCTGGCCTTGTGCAGTGTCAATGAAATGCATCTGGAGCAAGGACAAAATAGGCTAAAGACTGAGGGAAATGTGGATTCTCTGGGGCCACACTGATGTGGGTTTGTGGCCTAGTCTTATGGGCTAGGAAGTTGAGGTACAGCTCCAGGTAGTAACTGAGACACTTTGCATTTTAGTCTGCTTTCCAGACCACTTTGCAATAGAAGATTTAGCTCAGTTTCCTATCACGGCCATATATCCTATGCCTTTCTAGAAGATAACATTCATATAAACAACATACAAAGATGACAAGTACATTTGCAATTATTCCTATACACCAGTGTGGCTAGTGCATCTATTATTAGGCTGCTTTCATGTTAAAATTTTCATTATTATGACATTTCAGTTTGGCATTTTAAATTTTCATCTCTGTCCCTTTTCATCTGTTCTATTTCAGGGACTCAGATGTCCCACATCAGAACTGTGTTAGACATGGCGGGGGGGAGGCGGGGAATGAAACAGACACAGTCACTGTCCTCAAGGGTTTCACAGACAAAGAGAAAAACTCAGCCCAGAGAGGAAACTAGCCCAGCTAGCCAAGAGACGTCTTTACTTCTTTGTTAATAACACACAGAGCAGAACCCTGCCTCAGGAAGATTAGGATTCCACTGATCCTCTAAGGCGGTAGGTAAGGCTCTGGTAGTTCTGTGATACACTCAGGTGATACTGGCTCTTTGTGTTTCCAGGGCTGTGTTCAGATCCTCAGATAAAAATGGTTTTCCTAACTATCTCCACTTAGAGAACAGAATTGTTATTTAGAGATCAGCAACTGGGAGAGGTTAGCCATCTGCTATGTAGAAAAGGCCAAAGAGGTTTCTGTAAATTGAATTAGGACTCCCCTCCCCCACCAGTACTGGACAGTGATTGAAAAAGAAGGACTCTGTGGGCTCACCGACACAACTTTTAAATGGGAGTCTATGCAGTACTGTCTGCTGATGTTTGAACCTCTTGGTAAATAACTTACTATTGCCTCAATTTATCGTTATCTTTTTTATCTCGATTACTTTGTAAAAATATCATTAGAAGTTTTGAGATTTTGCTCAGCTGCTCCACCCATATCTTTTGAAAAAAGATGGGATTTCAAGGCGAGATATAAAACTTTACAGAGGTCATTTGGATCTCTTGAGTTTATGTCCATTTGCTTTTAGACAGAATTTGCTGATGTAAAAATCTATGTATAAATCTGTGTCTGTATTATCACAGTCAATTCAGGTGTAAGTTAACATCTGTCATAAATGTTGGTCCAAACGTGCCATATTGACTGAAAACATATCTGTAGGAAATTTCACTCAAGGTGTGCAATTATAATTTAATTTTTTAGCAGTAGGTCAGGTTATGTGCTCTTCCTTTTCCTTTTCATCCCGATTACAAATCAGCTAAAGGGTAGACCTGAGGAGGGACAGGGGATGAAGAGCAAGAAGGAATCATGTACTTAAACACTCTGAAAGTTTTAGCTTTGATTCATTTTTGGTTGAAATACAGTGCAAGTGTTATGTTTAGTTTCTCCTGCTCTAAAATAAGCACTGTTAATTTTTTCATTTGGTGAATTTTCACACAAGTGCTAATCACACATTTCTATAAATTATATTAATTTAACTTATTTCCCTAAATGTTGTTCTGCAGTGTGTAGCACGGATGTTCTCAGATTCTTGGCTGTGTGAGCTTGTTGCCGTTGGAAGCAGAACAGAAACATCTGAAAGACATTATCTGAATTACCGATGCTGGAGCATCTGATCTCACCTTTCACTCTGGTTCCTAAAACACAACTGTTTTTTCCCCTTGTGTTTTATCTGTATGTCCTGCCTCCTCCATCTTTGACATTGCCACCAGTTTGGTTTTTTTTGGAGAAGGCACTGTCATCGTACAAGTTAAAGAAAGAGTAAATTTGGGTCGTCGTATTTGATGTTTAATAGTTTAGTTTGCATGAGGGTGACTACTTCAGATTTTAAAGACAACAGAGTTTGGTGTGGGCTATAATCTGCCCTTTCTTATCCCCCAAAAGGAGTACTCATTTATGAAAAAAATTAACTTTTATATATATTTTTCCTTTTCAGAGTATGATTTCATCCATTGTAAATAGCACATATTATGCCAACGTGTCAGCAACCAAGTGCCAGGAGTTTGGGAGATGGTATAAGAAGTACAAGAAGATTAAAGGTAAACTGACTTTTTTGTTTTGAGAGCCTGTTTTTAATTTCTTAGGTCAATGAGTTGTTGGTTCTTTGGCGTTTATGCTAATTTTAGCTATAAATGTTTATAAAATTATATATGATTTTTATAAAGGTAAGATTCTTAATATTCCCATCCGGAGATCCTAATTAGCTTCCTTAAAACTAAGATGATATTATGGGACACCTGGGTGGCTCAGTTGGTTGGGTCGTGATCTCACGGTTTGCGAGTTTGAGCTTCACATCCGGCTCTATCCTGACCGCTCAGAGCCTGGAGCCTGCTTCAGATTCTATGTCTCCCTCTCTCTCTGCCCCTCCCCTGCTTGCACTCTGTCTCTCTGTCTCCAAAACAAAACAAAACAAAAGACGGTATTAGAACTAAAGTAAAATTCTTAGCATAATATATGAAGTTTATCGTTTTTACAAGACACATCTGTGAAGACCAAGATTTTTAGAAATATTTTGCAGTGGTTTATTTCAGATAGGCATGTCTATTTAAACAACTCAATCAATAAATCATTTCCATTAATATATTAATGGAAATTTAAAAGCAGTCATTGTAGGTTAAATCAGCACTTACAGTTGCAGTACCAATTAAAAAATTGAAATGATGCTGTGGTAGCAGGAAATCTTTGCTTAGAAATGGAGTTTTGACATGCTTATTTGGTGACAATTCCAGAGCGTGGTTAAATCAAAGGGACTCTGCAGTAAAGCAGACTTGTGTTCAAATCTCTAGCCTCCATTTGCTAGCATGTTTTTGTGTGTTTACACAAATTACGTATTTAACTTCACCAAGGTTCCATCTCCTCATCTGAAAATTGGAAACAATAAAAGTCTTTAAATCGCTCACTAGCTGTGAGGACTAAATAAGTTAATACTGGCATAAGGAAGCCTCTTAAATAATAGCTGTAATACTATAATGCTATACTGATAATTACTAGTAGTAGTACTAGCAGTCATATATTAAATGTGGAATTGTGTCTGGTCCTGAAAATACAGCCTCTTATATAATAAATGGCATGCTCTTTAGACCATCCAGCCCTTGAAATGTATCAGTGATATTTTGCCTTTGCAAATATGTCAATGTTGGAAACATTCTGGTGTTCTCACCCAATTCAAATGCTATTCAAATTGAAATGCTATGAGCCCCTGAGGGGATTTGGGGAATTTTTGGGTAACATAATTGCTTGATGTTCAAGGGTCCTTCCAGTCTATATTTTGCATGATTATGACATCATCCATCATACTTTATTATAGGTATTCATAGCCTTGCTGACAGTTCTCTGCCCCCATATGAGGTTCAAATGACAATTTATGGTGGGTAGGTAAAAGTAAAAGATGAGTTTATTTGTTTTACTACCTGCAGGTTTCCTCTTGGGAGACAGTATCGAAGTAATGCTTATTGGTGTTTGAGTATTTGGGAGCTTGTTTACAAGGTTACCTTTTGACGAAATGAACTTTACAAGCATTGACAGAACATTTATGATTACAAAAGACTGAGCGCATTTTATGCTAAATATCCATTTTATCAGGAAAGTCAAGATGTTGAACTACCCAGGAGGAATTAAGTACACTGAAAATTGAATTAAGATCCGTTTCTCTTCCGCAAATTCTAAAATTCTTAGCAGCATTTAGATTCCAGTTTGGGCACTTGCTTTAGAATATTATTAATATTAACTCTTATGCAGGATAAGATGAATAACTCCTTCTCATTGTAAGACATGGTTGTGTAGTTCAGAAGGGTTTCTTTTCTCTAAGCGTTGTCTCTAAGTTTTTCTTTTAAAATAAGATTGTTGAAGTGTTTGAACATATCCTCTTTGGCTAAACATCAAAAGAATCATGCAGCTTCAAGGTCATTTGTTAGATCCCATTTACTTGCTGTTAGAAGAGAAAAGGAAGAGAGCGTCCTCTTTTAATAAGCTTGAGTATAATTCCAGATTCAGAAAGACTGGAAACTCTTCACTCTAGTGTTTTCAGAATTGCCACTACAGAATCCATGTGTGTGTGTGTGTGTGTGTGTGTGTGTGTGCTCGCGTGCACGCATGTGTTTCTGTTCACACACATACACATTAACACTTATATCTTCTACTTTTTTTTCTTCCTTTCTTAGAGATTCAATTCTTTAAGCTCTGTTTTTTTTTCAAGATAGTAAATGCACAGTTAAATCTTAAGTGCCGTAAAAGCAGCCTGAGACCTTGATTTCAATCAGGAGGTCAAGGATCCACACCTGAAGAGGCTGCCAGACACTGTGCACACATGCTATTCGGAGATGGAGCCAGTCATTGCTGTTGAAAAGTGTGTGTGTGCATGTGTGTGTGTCAGTAGGAGGAGAAAAGGGAAGGTTAAGGTATGTGTGAAGTAAACACAAGCTGCCGTAAAACAGTTCAAGTGGTGTTGATTCATCAACCAAGGGAGTGGGAGGAAAAACAAAGAATTCATGGCAGGTATAATGGTGTACAGAAAATAAACACCCAGAGAAGTACATTTTATTAACTTTCGACCCTCAGTGAAAAGGAAGTGTTGGACCTATACAGGCACATTTCATCTGATAGAAGCTTTGTGCTATGAATAGATGTTGCTGTGGGAGTTCCTATCTAGTAGAATCCACTTCTCATGGGAAAGGAGTGATTTTGTTTGTAAAATTTCTGTTTGTGTCCATCCATTTTCAAAATGAGAAAAAGAAGTAATGAGTTTCAAATCTGGAAATTAGTGGTAGCAACATCAGAACTCTACCTTAGGGTTCTGCCTGAGAACCCAGGAAGTCAAGAGTTCCATGGCCTTCCTTGCCCCCCTACCCATCCCATTTCCACCCCCACCTTACCAATTTACATGTATCCCGGCTGATACAATGTGTAGAAGAGAATCTCATGCTAACTTACTAATGTCCCAAACTAAATGCAGCTACATTGTTAAATATGTTTCCTATTATCTGCTAATGTCTGTTTTAATAAAACAGTGGGAACTAAATGGTTGCTTCTTAATCAAAACCATGATTTCCTGACATAAGCTATGTGATTCTGTTACAAATTGCCACATATAGATCTCCTAAGTCAAATTTTTTTTCCCTCCTCATAGAAATAAATAAACAGTAAAATAATTATATACTCTGGAAGATCAAAGTAAATATGACTAAAACCTGGCAAAAATAAAAGTCCACTGGAAGGATTAAAAAAAAAGGATCAGATTGCAAATTCTATAGTTAATGCTTAAATAAATATGAGAAAAATGAACAATCAATAATTTGATATCATTAAAAACAGATGTAAAAACTATATACAAATGGAATTGTCTGAATTTTGAAGTAAACATTTTAATGTCCATTTTTTGAATTTGTTGTTATTATAGCTAAACTATTTACACTTCTTCTTTAAAAAGTCCTAAGTTAGTTTGGCTTAGCATGTTAACTTTATTTTCCCCAGTGATCACAACAAAGTACATTCTGTTTACTTTTTTTCTTTAATTTCAAAGACAATCATGGTTGACACAGACATATTTGAGTTAACATTAGTGTTAATTCAGGATGGATGGGGAGAGAGAGTTTGTATACTCTGGTTTTAAGGTCTAGAACTATGAACCTGCTTCCCAGGGAATTTTGATAATTGAATAAAATTAAGTGGGTAGATAGGGTAGTAGGTTGGTTTAGATGGCATTTTTTATTGCTGTTCATCTCATACTGTAATTGCTTCTGGCCTAGATTTTACAGTGAAGAGCTCACAAGCAAGTATAAGAAAAGAAAACGTACCTATTGTATAAAAGCAGGGGGAAAGAAAAGACCAATATTAGCAGTTGTTTAGTGTGTAGGAGTTTTAATGTTGGACACAAGGATAATCCACAGGCACCTGGAAATGTCATGCTTACAAAGTTATTTTCAAGAATTCTTTGGATTATGTGGAATTTAACCCTTCGATTTTTCTTTCACAAGTTTACACATTTTAATGAAACACTCATTTTTTTAGCCTAATTCTTTTATGTTAACTATTTAGATGTAAACTTGCCTCATCATTTCTGTGAAACTAAGTGGCAGTTATACATGCAGTATCATAAGAAATCACACTCCTATAGCAATCCACTCTTCAGGGGATCTTATAAGAATAAGAAAGTGCCTTAACAAAGAAGGACTCATGTATTTTAAATGTGTTCTAGTTAAAAATTAATGAATTAGAAGAAAATAATGTTATGTCTAAAGTGTTTTTCGTCTGACACCAAAAGCAAAATGAAGTGTCATCTTTGCTGAGGTCAATCTCAACTATTTAATGTGTCATAAGAATTAAGGGTCGTTGAAAGTTCACACAAATACTAGTGGATATTGTAAAATTATTTGTGTCATAAAATAATACCACTAGAATGAATGGATCTAACCAAACCCCATATTTTGGCCAGAAAGCAAAATTATCCTCATCACTTTTCTTTTCTTAATCATTGCTCAAGAACCCCCTGATTGTTAGTTGTCTTAATTTTATTTATTTGAACTTATTTTGCAAAATATTAAAACGCTGGGAGAAATGAGGATTTTAAAAACCAGTGTTACTTTTCCAAGCCTGGTTTATTCTAGTAATCAGTATTTTATCTGACCCTGTCTGATCTAGTCTTGCAAGATCAAACGTCCAGGCCAGCAAGCAGACAGTAAACAAAGCCCGTGAAGGGTTTCAGTAAACACAAAGATTAGATGTTGAATGAAAATTAAACTCCTTGAACTAGTCCTCTGTACTAAAGTGGTTAAGTGGGTTGTGATTAAAAGAAATAAGTAATTATGATCATTATAGCTGAAATGATATAATGTTACCACATTTAAAGCACCTCTTGTACCCAGAAATGATTGTGTCATTTACAAAGTGGTGCCTCAGAGTTGAATAGAGAAATCAATGTCCCCTGACCTGGTTCCGTAAGGCAGCCCTAGCTTAGCCATGGTGGTATCGGTGGTCAGGACAATGCCTTTAATCAACTGCCGGTACTTCTGCCTCTGCTGTTGTTTAGCTCTGATGAGGTAAAAGCAGCTTACTTTTGTCTACCTAATTTTTCTGAGTCATGAAAGAAATTTTCTTTCAGCTTTGGATCTAAATGAAGGTGTTCGGCAAGGAAGTTTGTTCCTCTGCCTGTACTGCATCTTGCGTAAAGTAATGCCAACATCAAATCCTTGACTTTTATATAAATCCTGGAACTTATATAAATTTTATACGAATATTCATGGAAATAGAAACATCACTTCCACAACCAACCACTTACTGGTTTCCCAACATTTGGAAGAACCTTGTGCTTTTTTACTCTGATAATCATTGATGTGCATTCATCAATCACTTTTAGCCTGTTTGGCTCCCCCATTAGAAGTTTATTGGCTGTGGGGCTCCTGCGTGGCTCAGTCAGGTTAAGCGTCTGACTTCGGCTCAGGTCATGGTCTCACAGTTCGTGAGTCCGAGCCCCACGTCAAGTTGTCAGCACAGAGCCTGGAGCCTTGTTTCAGATTCTGTGTCTCCCTCTCTCTGCCCCTCCTCCACTTGCTCTCTGTCTCCCCCAAAAATAAATGAACATTAAAAAAAAAAAAGTTTATTGGTCGTGTCAACAAGTGAAAAAATGGCGGGTGGGAAATGCCATGGACCCTACCCAAGCTCAGGTGTGGGCCAATTCCTTACTTGGATCTTAAGAAGCTCATTCTAGCTGTATTGGTAGCTGCTTCTTTGGCTTTAGCTTTGTTCTTAAATGTTCATAAATGTTAAAATGTAAAACAGTCATTTGTCAACAATGTGGTTTGTAGATTAAGAGAAACAAATTTGCTATCTGCTTATATTATTTATTTAAATTTTTTTTTAATGTTTATTTACTTTTGAGAGAGAGAGAGACAGAGAGCTCGCGCACGCGTGGGAATGGGGTGGGGGGGCAGAGAGAGAGGGAGACACAGGATCTGAAGCAGGCTCCAGGCTCTGAGCTGTCAGCACAGAGCCTGACTCGGGGCTGGGCTCCAACTCACGAACCATGAGATCATGGTCTGAGCTGAAGTCGGATGCTTAACCGACTGAGCTACCCAGGCATTCCTCTGCTTATATTATTTATAATGCCATTTTAAACATATGCTTAAAAAAGGATGGAAAGGTGAAATGATATTTTTTCTAGCTCCCTCCTTTCCTTCCTCATCTATCCATCCATCCATCTATCATATATAATTATTGCTTGAAAGAAGTAGAAGATACAGTTCTTGGTTTCCAAAGGCCTACATCTATAAAATTAGTTTGAGCATCCATTTTATGTACCTGGCAGGATTCTAAGTGGGGAACATTACATAGTCCCTCCCTGTAAGAAAATTACAGTCACTGTTAAATGACTAATTTTAATTAAACAAATGTTTAGTGAGTGCTTCTGTGACAGGCCATTTTCAGTTCCAGAAACAGCAAGAGACGTCTAGAAACACATGAGATATGTTTCCTACCTCTGGTTGTATTGCTGTCAACCTAGCAGGGGAGGTAGCCCTCTATCTAGTGAATATAGTGGTAGTGCAGAGAATGGTCCATAAGTTTTACCTGATAAGTGTTAGGTTGTGGGTGAGGGTAATTTGAAAAGCAGTCCATGAGTTATACCTTAAGGACAGTGGGATTTTGCAAGGAGAAAAAGAGAAGGAAGAGTATTTTAGGCAACTGCAAGTTTTTGGGCATAGATGCAGAGGTGCAAAAGAGCAGGGATATTTAGAAAATTATGGGTGGTTGTCCAGTGTCTCTAGAATGACAGTACATTTGTCATGATACTGTCATGTAAGAGATGTCCAGAATGGCTAACATTTGGTGAAAAAGAAACGGTAGGGCATGGCTAGGTGTGGGGTTAATGATAGCATCAAACAGTAGGAAACGAGCAAAGCTTTTTTTAGGATCTGGTTATAGGGAACATTTGTGTTATAATGATGAAAAATAAGGTTGCGACCTTACCTTGGGGAACTCCGAAAGTTCAGTTGAGGTATATTGAGAATTGGTGAAAACACTCCATCATCGGGAGTGATATGATGGAAATGGTGGTTTAAAAAAGAAATTTCTTTAGGGGAGCCTGGATGGCTCAGTTGGTTAAGTGTCTGACTCTTGATATCAGCTCAGGTCATGATCTCAGGGTTGTGGAATTGAGCCCTGCATTGGGCTCCATGCCGAGCATGGATCCTGCTTGGGATTCTCTCTCCCTCTCTCTCTCTGCCCCTCCCCAGCTCATACTTTCTCTCTCTCTCTCTCAAAATAAATAAATAAACTTAAAAAAAAATAAATTCTTTTAGAATTAATCTAAAACTATGTGTGGGGGTGAGTGTATATAGCAGGAGAGGAGGTAGGTGGGAAGGTTAAGGGCAGTATGTGCAACTGGGAGGAAGTTGGCAAAATAAAGTCTATTGCATTCATATATGGAAGTGAAGATAGGGAAGTGTGGCCTTGGCTTTTGGTGGCAGCAGTGAAAAAGAGAGAAGTGACCAATGCAATATGTGTGTGGGAAAGAGAAAAAGAAATCAAAGTAGAATCCAAGGTTTTGAGCGTAAGTGACTTTTGATGGTTTTGACAGAAATAGGCCAATATAAATTGAGGTTGCGGGTACTTCAGTGAGAGTTGATGAACTAGGTAGAAATATCCATTGGGCCATTCAAGATGTGGAACCAGCTGACCAAAGGACAGGACTAGAGGATAAATTTTGGAGCCAATGTTTTCGACATGATAGTTAAAATACCACCAAAAAAAAAAACCACAAAAAAACCCCAAAAACATTCTCTAAAAAAAGAGAATGAGAACACGAGGGGATTGGAAGCTTTGAAAGGAAAATGGCCTTGGGTTAAGAAGATGGGAAGAAAGTGAGGTTTCATGGAAGCCAAGGCAAGATGGGTTACTAGTGGAGAAATGTTATCAAGGGTACCAGGAGGAAGAGAAGAGATATTTGGAGGTTCTTAGCTTTGGCAGAAAGGGGACCATAATGACATTGGAGGAAGCTATTTCTTTGTAGTGTGATAACAAAGGGAACATATATGCATCTCAGAAGGGAATATGGCATGGAAATGAGAGCAGATATTGACTTAGGAAAGGATATAAAAGCAGCTAACGACAGCATTAGGAATAAGTGTAAACTACACTCCCCACCTCCTCTCCAGTATTCAGGAGAAAGAGGATGGAGCCAATGGAGGCCAAAGACTCTGGAGAGGAAGAAGAGTGCTAAGCAAGAGTTCACAAACTAGGAAGGGATGGGATCTGAGGCACAGATGATGCTTTGCCTTTGAAAGAAAGAGAAATAGCCATATCTTCTTTAGAATCTGCAGGAAAGGAAAGGAGATGAACAAGAAGACAGGTTTTGGAGATGGAGTGACAGGCAAAGAATGAAGCAAATCATACCATAGGTGGCTGTTGTGATTAACCATCAGTAAAAGAGAGAATGGCTGGGATGGGGATTGGTGAGGAGAATGCCTGAAGTAGGTTCTGGACCAACCATATTTGGGCAACAATGGGAGCGTTGGGACCCGAACAAGGTGACATAGTTAAGGGTTTACAGTGGTTCAGGTCTCTTCAGTTAATTCTTACCTTTTCCTTACGGTATGCTTTAGATTTCTCAAAGCTTCCGATTTCCATTTGTCCTGCCCAGAAGCAAAATGAGAAACTCAAAAACAAAGATAGATCTGGTGGTGCCGAATGAAGAATCTACAGTTGTGAAATGAGTTTTTGTATGTAGACCGGGAAGTGTCTAGCTGATTAAAAATCTCGTATGACTGTGGTGACATCATCTTATTTGGGGGGAAATCAATGGGTTAGAATCAGAATTCTCTTGGTTTCTAGATCAATTAAATAAAAACTGTTTGTTTTTCCTTGGAGGATATACAAAGTTAAAAGCTGAAAAGCACTTATCAAGTTCACAAGGTGCTCAAAGCTAAGTACAAGTACTATGTAAGATGTTAGGTCTAACGTGATAATTGCCTATGCTAGACATTGTTTTACAAGCTATTCACCTGATTGATGATAGGCATTCATTTCACCTTTTTCAAGAATTTGAGATTATCTAACATAGGAATCCTGAACTCCCAAGGGAACAGACAAATCTGGACTCATAGAATATAAGTCAGGCTATGAGTTCTA
Organism: Neofelis nebulosa; assembly: GCF_028018385.1. Lineage (NCBI taxonomy): Eukaryota > Metazoa > Chordata > Mammalia > Carnivora > Felidae > Neofelis > Neofelis nebulosa. Next base: position 36,468,823 of record NC_080783.1, read on the forward strand.
ACATTGGACTTTCCAAGCTGTCATCTTTCTAAGTTTCATGTTTTATAGTAATTTTGACTTACTTTTGAATAATGCCCCTATTAGACCAAAAGTTTTTTGAAAAAACATCTCAGGAACACATCCATTTTGTGCCCTCCTCAAAAGCCCTGTGAACATAGGACTTTGAACATTGTAGATACTTATTTTGTTAAATAATAATAGAATTGAATTTAATATATGAACTTATTTGAACGTATGCATTTAAAACAGTTTTGTTTTTACACATATGATATTGTGACTAATTTTATTTGCTATCTGATGTCTTAATTGAGAAAAAATACAATCTTTGCCTTTAATTCGTATTACAAGTGTCCTTAGCAAATTAGTAATGGGTTAAAATCATTCTTTTTTTTCTGTATTAATTAGTTATTGAAGTAAAGATTTAGCAATAGTCAATTCCACTGAAAGAGACAGTAACACCTTTGTTAAGTAAAAATTAGAGACTTACGAAAAGCATCCCTTTAAGGTTTTTCCAGCTAGTTTATTGAATATTTTCCTTAAAATAATGGCCTAAGACATTTAAGTCCTGTAAAAGCAAACACAATGGCCAATGGAAAAGAATGAATTATGGGTTTATTGTTTCTTTGATTAACTTTTCTTTAATAGTCTGAATTTAAGAATTAATACACATAGAATGCCAATTGGCAAAGGGAGAATGCTCCTAAACAATAAAGTTATTGAAATGCAATTTTTTTCTATCATGGTATATTCACCTCTGAAATTATAGTTTCAGATTAAAATAAAGAACAAAAATAAATAGATAAAACTTACTTTAACCTGTACAGAGAGTTACAGGAATACTCAAAATGACCAATGTTATCAAACTATGATAAAGCATTGTTTGAAACCAAAAGGGACACTAGTGTTCAGATGGGGAGGGGGCAGCTAAGATTACAGTAGGGGTAGAGGTGGGATAATACTCACTTTTTCCATGGAACATAATAGGTCCTATGAGCTTTTTTTTTGCCAAAACACCAAGGTGTCCGGCTTCAAGTGCTTTATGGTAGATATATATGTTTTTGTGGATCTTAATATGATGGAAAAAGGAAGTTGATAATAAGGGGAAAATACACCTAAGAAAACCAGTCATATGGTATTATCACAATGCCGGCTGGTATACTTCGCTTATGGGGCTGGAAGCATTTTCCTTCCAAGCCTTGTTTTATTAGGAGTTAACAAGTTGGCTCTGAATATCTTGCTCTAGGCAGAGACTTTGCAAGCAAGTTCTCAACCCAGAGACAGATTCTCTTTAACAAATTTAGAGAAAAACAAATCTTTAACTTTCATAGTCCTAAAAGACTTAGCTTATTTTTTCCCCCTTTTACCCTTCAGTCTTTTCAAGCTCCTACTGTTTTTCTTTAATTATATTCAGTAAACTCTTCTCGTAATAGATTTGTTTGTTTGTTTGTTTGTTTCAATGGTGTGGGATTTACATTTGATATATATGGAATATTAGCTTTAGCTCTGGAAATCATGTCTGTATGTGTTAACAGAAAATGGATTTTATATAACAAATGGACTTTGTACCTCAGTTATTGCCTAGAACAGAATAAATCAGAAATATTTTCAGTGATTGGGCATATATTCAGTATTGGCATAGGGGTGCTGTTATGGTTTGTCAGGGAAATTAGTGTCATGACACCTTTTAAAAACAGTTTAAGTCAGTGAAAGACTTGGGTGGATAGTATGGTTAATTAGTGATAATATGTAACCCACCTCAGAGAGAAGAGTCAAAGTAAATAGCAGGTTGAACCACATGAAATTGCTATTTTTATAGATTAAAATTAGATATTGCCAACTTCATATAGTTCAATCATATAGGAATTTATTGTGATTGCTCAGGGTTTTCAGGTTCTTACCTGTATTATGTGACTATGTATACCCCCTTTTACTTCTTGTTGTTTACATGTTTCGAAGAAATACTTCATATTTACAGAGTTTATAAAGAGTACTTGCCAAAGCTCTCAATTGTGTGATTCATGTCTTTCATCAGTCAAGTGGGAGTCCATACTGATGACACTCATTTTGGGACAAAACTTTTTTGGCTTCAAGAAAAATAAAAGAATTGCAGATTCATGAAAATAAGTATAATGAGTGTGAATTTGTATTATGATACAAGTATGTATTGTGTGTGTGTATACATATATATATGACTAGAATAAATTGCTAATAATAAAATTGGGATTGAATGGAATTATGTTTTATCATCACATAGAAATGCATTTTAAATTATAGGCAGGTGTTACAGGCCCATCTGTGTACCAAACAGTTAAATTTTCTGAAGCAAATCTATAGGTTGACTATGTAACACCAATATTACTCAGTACTGTATCTGTAGGCGCTGGCATCATTTCTGGCACATAACAGTTGATTAATAGGTACTTATGAATTAAAACAATAAACAAGTGTGAATAATCCTGTTTTAGTGATTAGCTACTTCAATTGTTGAGGAATCAGTGATTTCATCACTTTTTAGAACTGACCCACTTTTTCAGTCTGTCACATCAGAAGGGTATACAAGGCATATACTAGAGGCATCAGGTTGCACCCTTACCATTCAGACAGCCCATCCATCCTCATGTTGCCAATGGGTGTACATGCCTCGTGCAAGGGTGTGTACACATACAAATAGAGCAGCAGGACTTCTCTGTAGGAAAGTAGATCTGTCCTGACTCAAATCCTACAATTAATAATAACCACATGCCCCCAGTTGGGCATTTTAGCAGAAGCCGTGGAACAAAGGCTTTAAGGTCCCAAAGACATAGGTTTGAATGTGATTCTTTCTTTAATACGTATGTGATATGATTTTTTCTGAGCTTCAGCTTCTTCAATAAAGTGGTCATAATAATATCTGTGTCATACTATTGTGAGAGTTCAATGACAATGATATGTCCAGGGCTTAGGTCAGTGCCTCAGCTACTGTATAAAAGGTAGGGCTTCATGTTGCCTGAAATGCCAGTATGTTGTAAAAGAGGTACATGAGCAAGATAGATATGAGAATTTCTGCACTCATCATAAACATTTTCCTATAAAGGGAATTTATTAAAAAGTATTTGTGACATATTTAGGCCCTGAGAAGTTGACTTTGAGTTATGCAGAGAAAGAGAAAAAACTAGGTTTTATTGGTCATGTGGTTTGTTTGTTATGTTTATGAGGCTCAGAGCCAGCAGCTGTAATCATTTTGAATATTTCTAAATACTTATCTACATTTGGACAGCTATTCAACCTTGAACAGATCACCTGACCTCTCTGATATTAGTTGGGATCATTGTCTCAAAATTGGGCTCCAAGTTTTGGGGGGCTAAGGGGTTGGGGAGCAAGGAACTTGGGGTGGAGGTTTGGAAATCCAAAGCAGTGATATATTCAGGAATATCTTTTGTCTACACTCCAAGGTTTGGGTACCAATTCGAAATTATCAACTTGATTGGCAACTTTTCTACCAAGAGTGTCAGGGGCAAACCTGTGTCATACCTTTATAGAATCAACTCCAGAGTACTTTCTGAGTTGAAGGAGTCACAGAAATTTTGCCATTCCCTCCACCCCGCTTTCTTTGGCTTATATTCTTCTACCCAGGGCTTTTAAGAGAGGTTCTAGGGAATACTGGAGTGTTATCTTATTAGGGAATCTATTAGCACTCATTCATGCTAATCCGTTTACATTTGCATAAGCATCTTAATAGTTTAAGGAAAAAAATCCATAGGCCAGAAATTTCTCAGTGCAAAACCGTTTACCCAATTCATTGTATGCTTTCTAAGTATGGACAGACCCCAAGAGTTATTTCACAAAAGCAACTGTGTTAAGGTTTGCATTAAAATACGAGGTTCATAGTTCTGGAAATTGTATCAGTCTTTTAAGCAGTATTGGTAGATAAACCTGCAAGAGCAATACTACATCTACTGTGAGTGTCACTACATAAACTGCTATTATTCTTGTTGCAATAGGGAGTTTGGCAAAGAGAGATGTCTTAGGAAAGTCTTAGATTCTTGCCATAAAGAGTCAAGAAGCAGAAGCAGGTATTCTGAGAAAGGGAATTGTTTTGAAAATCCTAGCAGCAATTCTCTTTAAGACACTGTTAGGTAAGTAACCTGGAAGGTTGCTTTAAAACCAATTTGCAGATAATCCTCCCTATTTTATAGATAATCTCAATATCGCTCAGAAAGTTAGAACCCAGGCCTTAAAAACCCCAGTTTACTCTGACACCTATCCTATGCCATCTTGCTGTGATTGACAGGTGTCTGATGTATGCTGATCAGACACTTCTCCTTTGACTTTTAAATTCTGAGTATATTTTGGGGCAGTTAGTCATGGAGTATATTTTGAATATTGAAATTTTACTAGGTTTACTTTACATAACATCTATAACAAATAGACATAATAAAAACAATGAAATACAACTGAGAGAAGCAGTAAACTAAAGAGGAAAACTTGTGTGTGTGTGTGTGTGTGTGTGTGTGTGTGTGTTTAAGTTTGGACATTTTCGATACCTATTTATTCCCCGGGAAATACAAATAAGATATTAAACATTTGCTTTTTAAAAATACTGTAGAACATATAATTTCCTTCTTTTGGTTGATGTAAGTGTAACATGTACACATTTAGAGCATATTTTATTCCTTAAGTTTTTTTTTTCATTTTTATTATATTAACTTTTGAAACTTAAAGCTGTATTTGCGTAGCATTTCTATAAGTTTAATTTCAAGAATTGTGAGATTATATCATTTTATTTCCCATCTATTCTTCTGCATCCCAATTTGAAGGCCAGAATATGAACCATTAAGCCTCATTTGGAGAAACTGAACAGCAACATATCCCTGTGTATACTGTGTGAGGCCATGTGATTCTGTATTGATAATGAATTCTTTTGAAGTATAGGAATTATTTTTAAAAGTGATATGATGTAACATGGCATAGTGACTTGAAAACAAGAGAAGATTGCAGTTCTTTAGGTGACCTTTGAGAAACAGCAGATGTTTGTCAGCGTGTCTTAATCAGGAAGTTTTGAAATGGGAAGCCTAATCTGTTAATCATAATTATACAGAGATTTTCTGAAACTTACAGTAGTGCTTTGACAAAGATCTTTCACATAGATACTGATCATCTAAACTTTACTGATACAATTCTGAGATAGTAATATTTTTCCTGTGGTAAGACTGATGTCCAGAGAATCTCCACCTTGCCCCACAAGGAGGCCCCACAGCTAATAAGAGGTATGGATTTGAGTACAGCTTTTTAATACCAGGTCCAATCAGTATAACATTTATCATCAACCAAAACTAAAGATTTTTCACAGATAATAAAATTTTTTAAATGGTTATTTATTTTTGAGAGAGAGAGAGAGAGAGCATGAGCGAGCATGAGTGGGGGAGAGGCAGAGAGAGAGAGAGGGAGACAGAATCTGAAGCAGGCTCCAGGCTCTGAGCTGTCAGCACAGAGCCCGACGCGGGGCTCAAACTCACGGACTGTGAGATCATGACCTGAGCCAAAGTCAGATGTTTAACCGACTGAGCCACCCAGGCACCCCAGATAAAGTTTTTTAAATGCTTATACATTTATAATATAGTGAATGTTAAGTAAGATTAGAGGAAAAAAATACAGGACAACAGACTGACAGTTAATAAGTGTCTGGTGTAGCCTCAAAGACAACAGTATAAAAGCAAAGACAACATAGAACAGTGAGTCTCAAACTTTAGCATACATAAAAATTACCCATCTCAAAAGACAATCAAGGGCACCTGGGTGGCTCAGTTGGTTGAGCGTCTGACGTCGGCTCAGGTCATGATCTCAGTTTGTGAGTTCGAGCCCTGTGTTGGGCTGTGCTGACAGCTCAGAGCTTGGAGCCTGCTTCGGATTCTGTGTCTCCCTCTCTCTCTCTCTGCCCCTCCCCTGCTCACACTCTGTCTTGCTGCCTCTCAAAAATAAATAAACATAAAAAAAAAGACAATCAGTAAAAACAAAGATGATATAGATGTTGGTGCTTAAACTTTCGTGTATGTAAGAATCATTGGAGAGATTCTGATTTGGAGCCCATGAATTTGTGTTTCTAACAGTCTTCCAGGTGATACGGATTTTGATGGTTCAAGGACTATACAGCAGAGACCTGAAATACACAATGTATATAAAACATAAGTATATATCAGGGATTTGTTATAATTAAATACTTGACTTCCTGGATATAATGTAAAATCGCTTGAAATAAAATGAGATTTTTGCGGGGTGCCTGGGTGGCTCAGTCGGTTAAGCGTCAGACTTCGGCTCAGGTCATGGTCTCGCGGTTCGTGAGTTCAACCCCCTTGTTGGGCTCTGTGCTGACAGCTCAGAGCCTGCAGCCTGCTTCAGATTCTGTGTCTCCCTCTCTCTCTTCCCCTTACTCTCTCTCTCTCTCTCTCTCTCTCTCAAAAATAAATAAACATTGAAAAAATGAGATTTTTGCACCAAATCTCTTTTAATTGTAATGCAGATTACTCCATGGGAGGAGTGTGACTTTCTAGTCTGTGAACAACCAGTCGCAGCCAGCAATCATGGCCACTAAATAGCTACTGTTCATATGGTGCACTTGGTTAGAACATCAACTCTGTGGACTTGGGGAGGCTTTAGGAACCCCTCCAGTTCTAAAGCAGGGCTACAAAGGGCTTTCCTACTTCAGAGTTAAATGGAATCCCAGAAGCTCAGGGAGTGGTTAGATAACGGTTTCGCATTCCCTAAACTCAGTCACAGAAAGCTCAGAGGAATCTGTAAGATATCCTGGAACTCTGAGTTCCTCAGAAACTTGAGCTGACTCCAGATCTGAACTGTTCACCTGCAAGGTCCCTAGACGGAGACCCTTTCCCACAGGTTAGAAGAGCTACAGAAAGCCTCTAAAGCTACCAGGTATAGAAATATTTCAGCTCCACTTGCCTTGACAGTTCTTTCTTCAAGCCACATCCTACTTAGAAACTTGAACTTGAAGCTGGAGGTATCATTCCTTCCCAGGCACACAGATCACCTTCAGGACTTTGGCAACAGTAGAATCAAATTCATTGTGAATTAAGTTACAACTCTGATTCAAAGCCCTAGAAGTGGTGTGTTTTATGTCTCTTTAATAAGTAAGCAGTTTGGCTCTATTGAGAAGATTTTTGGTTGTGAATGTGAACATTGCTTTCATCATCAGAGGCAGGACTACCATTTGTCCTTCACTTTTTTTCAGGTTTTTGTTTTTTTGTTTTTTTTTTTTCCCCATAGCTAAATATTGCAGACATTGAGATGGACCCTCAGAGCCAAGGTGTTGTCTCTGAATTTGGTTTAGTTTAAGACAGACTTAATATTATGTTTCCTTAGAGTAAAGAAAAAAAACATAAAATCACATACTGCTGTTAGGTCTACACCTCAGCCATTGTGATTACTTTCAAATAAATTTAAAAAGAAAGGAAGAGAGGGGCACCTGGGTGGCTCAGTCAGTTGAGCGTCCAACTTCAGCTCAGGTCATGATCTCACGGTTCGTGGGTTTGAGCCCCACGTCAGGATCTGTAATGACCACTTAGAGCCTGGAGCCTGCTTCAGATTCTGTGTCTCCCTCTCTCTCTGTCCCTCCCTGGCTTGGGCTTTGTCTCCCTCTGTCTCTCCAAAATAAATAAATAAATGTTAAAAAAGGAAAGGAAGGAAGAGAAAGGTAGAAGGGGAAGGAGGGAGGGAAGAAAAGGAAGGAAGGTAGGAGAGAAGGAGGAAGGAAGGAAGGAAGGAAGGAAGGAAGGAAAATAGAAAAGAAATAATGAATGTCCAAACTCAATTTTTAGATGGAGTCTTGTGCATTGTGATGCTCCTCTGACCTTTTTTTTTTTTTTTTTTTTAAAGCATTTGTCTTTCACCTGCTGTGGCTTTAGAGGCTAAAATATTATTATGATATTTTTATGAGAGTGGTAGAAAAAAAATGAAAAAGCTTTTCAAATTTAGCAAAGTCTACAAATTTTTACTGAAACCATTTACTGCTCTGGTCAGTGGAGATGTAGCTTGTTGATGAGTATTTGATTTTTAGGCATTCTTAAAAGTGAGGCCTTCTTAAAAGTGAGGATGATGATTTTTTTTCTTTGTTTCTTTGTTTCTTTTTTTAATGTTTATTTATTTATTTATTTTTGAGAGACAGAGAGAGACAGAGAGAGACAGAGAGACCAGGGGAGGATCAGAGAGAGGGAGGGAGAAACAGAATCCGAAGCAGGCTCTAGGCTCTGAGCTGTCCACACAGAACCCAACACGTGGCTTGAACTCAGAAACTGTGAGATCATGACCTGAGCTTAAGTCAGAGGCTTAACCAACTTAAGCCACCCAGGCTCCCCTTTGTTCTTTCTCTCCTGGCTTTTATTTGTAGAGCTATCAGGGACTGAAAAACATTGACAAAGGTTCTTCATTTGACCAAATTTTACTCAGTCTTTTAAATCTTCTCCATGGCCCATCTGTGCATTTCCTTGTAAAATCCAGTTTGAGCAAGAACCCTGTTAAGTCAGTTTAACCTGAACCCCCACCCTTGATATCTGATCACCCCTCGATATCTAATTGGGTTCCTCATCTCCTGTCATCCCCCTCAGGTGATGTTTGAACACCCTGGCCTGTTTTTGGCAAAGAAGCAGGTTAGGTCAGTTTAGCCAGAACTCCCCTTACTCCTGATGTTGCCTCTTAGTAATTTTCCATCCACCCATCCCTACCTTGCTCTTTGTCTATAAATTCCCATGTGTTTATGCTGTTTTAGGATTAAACCCCTTCTCTCTCCCCCACTATAAAATCCCATTGCAGGCATCCCTTTACCTACTGCGATGGTCCTGGATGAGGTCTGCCTTACCACCTTTAATGAGCGCCATTGAGTATTTTTTTCTTTAACAACTTAAGGGGTATCTTTTGTCTTATAGGCAACGTTTTAAGACTCGTAGTCTGTGGGCAGTGTCTGGTTTTCAGAAATGTTTTGTTTGGTGTTTATTGCAAATGGATTTAGTTACCAATGCTTGAATAATAGGCACTATCATGTAATAATCCAGATTTTCCATTTTCTTGAAAAAAAATCTGAAGAAATGACAATATGAGAAAGACAAAAACTGGCTGAGGCAAGGTAGTGTCTGCTTCCTCTGGACGGGGCAGGCTTTCCCTTACTTCCCCTTGTGCCTCTGCGGTTGGCTTCTCTGGCTATTTTCCTCCACCTGGAGGTGTAGGCCTTTGCCTTTGCAATTCCTTCATTATGGTTTTCTAAGTACTTAGTACTTCATGGTGTTACTACGTGTCTGTAAGGACACTTCCACAGTCCGGTTTTTAATTATATGAATTTCTAAGGATCTGAGAACTCATAAGAAAAGGAACATACTATGCATAATCTTGAAGGAATATGGAATGACATTATTCAGATTCATATTGCACCAATTCATACAGGTTTCTTGGAGCTCTGATGTTAATGCTTAATTGTGTGCATAATTATAACACTATAATTGTGTGTCAATAGAGCTTTTTATTAATGATGTGATTTAGATATATTTCAAGAAAGTAACTCAATCAAAGTTGAGTTACTCAAATCAATCAATTAAGCCATTGAGAAATGAAAATACTGAAATTTTGGAAAATTAGCTTTTGGTCAAAGAATGCATGCTATAAGAGGATGGTTCTATATATAAGTAGAAAAAGAAATGGACAAGAGTTTTAAGTACCTGAGCACATAATTTAGTATTTTAATTTGCCTTTATTTTGGCTGAATTCAAAAAGGAATTAAACAAAAACGAACCAAGTGTCTACTAGGGCCAAGTATTTCTGTCTATAAAGTACAATTTTACTCAGAAGCAGTCCATGGTTTCTGCACTTCTTTTAGTAAAGGAATCATAAGAGTGATTCCTGTCCTGGGCAAACTGTGTTAGATTACCTTTTGAAGGCTCTCAACCATGTGCTTGGTTTGGTTTTAAGATTGTATACCTTAAAGTTTAATTAATACAATGACTGAAAAATGCTTACATTTAAAGGATAAGATTAACATAATTTGTTCACCTTGAACGATGTGAAGGAAAGGTGAATACAATGATACGAATTACATTGAAAAGATTAAGTTAGCAATTGAGACTTTAAAGAAGTCTGAGGTAAACTTTACTTACTTGGGGGTTCATAGGAAAGTTAAGCAATCACTTTGCTTTTTTAAGCAAAGCAGTAATAAATACTGTATATGTCTCAATATAAGGTGATCCCAAGACACTAATGTTTATTTCCCCAAATGAGAAGTTTTGAATATATAAAATAACCATTAGGCATATGGATAATGGTCAAATATTTACTTATATTTTAATGTATTAACTTCCACCTATGTATATTAAAATCACATATTACATAGAATATTAATTAAAAATACTACTTTTCTCCACCCTTAAAGTTCTTGTGATTTGGCACTCATGTCTCTGCCATTACAGAACCCGTGTTTGGAGTCACCTGATTTTCTAGCACACACCATTTCTGTGAAAGTTCTTTTTGAGACTTAGTAGTTTTTTCAACGTTTTTTTTTTTTTTTTTTTTTTTATTTTTGGGACAGAGAGAGACAGAGCATGAACGGGGGAGGGGCAGAGAGAGAGGGAGACAAAGAATCGGAAACAGGCTCCAGGCTCCGAGCCATCAGCCCAGAGCCTGACGCGGGGCTCGAACTCACGGACCGCGAGATCGTGACCTGGCTGAAGTCGGACGCTCAACCGACTGCGCCACCCAGGCGCCCCGAGACTTAGTAGTTTTTTGATAAAAATATGATTCTGACACTCCAAACCATATACCAAACTACAGCATCATTTACATAATAATGGGACAATTATTTTTAAAAACTTGTCCTGTGGGTGACTACTTCTGATTTCCAGCATGTAACCATCTAAAGTAGTGTTCTTTAGGGGCACCTGGGTGGCTCAGTTGGTTAAGCGGCCGACTTCGGCTCAGGTCATGATCTCACGGTCCATGAGTTCGAGCCCTGCATCAGGCTCTGTGCTGACAGCTCAGAGCCTGGAGCCTGTTTCAGATTCTGTGTCTCCCTCTCTCTGACCCTCCCCCGTTCATGCTTTGTCTCTGTCTCAAAAATAAATAAACGTTAAAAAAAAAAATTTAAAAACAATAAAGTAGTGTTCTTTAAAGTCTTAATAGTCTTTTGCATGATCATATTTAACATTTGCAACTCTAACAAATAATTACTAAATCTGTTTGGAATTTTTACTTTAAAAAACAGATACTGTTAAGTTACATCTGCAAGGATTTAAAACTAGGAATGATGGAGGTTGTTTCAGCTTAAATGTGTTTTCTCCAAACAAACCTTTGTTTTACATAATAACATAATACAGAGATTTAGATAAGGATTTAACTATGAGGTGATTAATTCACTCCTTCCTGGGAAATATTCTTGGGAGAGGAAAAAATTCTGCCTCATGCTTGAACATATATGATACTCACTTTCTTTTACTTCTGCCTTTCCAGGTTATTCCTTAAATCTTCACTAGTAAAGTGCAATAAAATGTAATAAGGTAGCTATCTGGGGGGTAGGGGGGAGGAAGCATCTTATTTAATGAAAAGTCAAGAAGATGTTATAAATATTGTTTCTTCCTTATCCTTGTGCATAGAACAATCATTAACATATCCAATTTTTACAGAAATATTCCTATACCAAAGATAGCAAGTGAGTAGATACAAGGATATACTTCATGGCACATATTTTCTATGAATGTTCCCATAGTTGTATAATACTTATTGTGTGAGATTTTTATTAGGAGGTAGCAGTTAATTTGGCAGGAGATGTTGTCCTTGTCATTTCCTGATAACCATGAACTACACCATTAACCACAAACTACAGAAGATGAGAACAGCTGGTGTTTTTATAACAGAGGGTGATGAGGGAGATGAGAGAGCTTGGGAATACGAGAGGATTTAGAATTGATCATGCTTAGTGGTTTCTGTCTTAGTTATTCAATAAAATGCCTACTTTTAGGAACTGAAGAAAAATGAAGTAGTAAATATTATTGCTTTCATATCACCTATGAAAAAATTATTATAACATTTTTCAAGGAAGGAAAACTCACTTTTACTCTTGGGCTTCCAGCTTCGTATGAAAAAAGTTTATGTCATTAATATACCAAAAATATGATAATTTTGTACTGCATATATTAGCAATAAATTGCACCAATGAAAATAATGATGGATTTTCATTTTTTATCTCTTAACAGTGGAAAGAGTGGAACGAGAAAACCTTTCAGACTATTGTGTTCTGGGCCAGCGTCCAATGCATTTACCAAATATGAACCAGCTGGCATCCTTGGGGAAAACCAACGAACAGTCTCCTCATAGCCAAATCCACCACAGTACTCCAATCCGAAACCAAGTGCCCGCGTTACAGCCCATCATGAGCCCTGGTCTTCTTTCTCCCCAGCTCAGTCCACAACTTGTTAGGCAACAAATAGCCATGGCCCATCTGATAAACCAACAGATTGCCGTTAGCCGGCTCCTGGCTCACCAGCATCCTCAAGCCATCAACCAGCAGTTCCTGAACCATCCACCCATTCCCAGAGCAGTTAAGCCAGAGCCAACCAACTCTTCTGTAGAAGTCTCTCCAGATATCTACCAGCAAGTCAGAGATGAGCTGAAGAGGGCCAGTGTGTCCCAAGCTGTCTTTGCAAGAGTGGCATTCAACCGCACACAGGTATGCTTAGCATTGCACATGATAGTTGGTGGTTGAAATGATACTAAGGACAGAATTGTGACATCTTCTTTATCTCTTCAAAAAAACTTTATAGATCCCAGAGCACACAGAATTAACTAGTAATCCTTAGCTCAGGAAATACTTGATATGTGCATAGCCATAATTAATTAATTTCAGTAAATAATGAATATCTGTGAACCCATCACCCAACTCAGGACCCAAAACGTTACCAATGCTTTGGGCCTACGTGCTCCTTTCTTTCCTCATCTTCTCATCTGCTTTTCCCCAGGTATAACCCTGATTTGAATTTTGTGGTTAACATTCACTTGTTTTTTAAAAACTAGTTCTAAAACTACTTACGTACGCACAGTCTATTTACTTTGTTTTTGAACTGTATAAAAAGAATATCATTGTATGTCATAATTTCTATAATTTTTTAAGTTTTTCAAAATATACAAGTTAGAGTTGAGATTGATAAAGTGGGGGTGGGGGAGGTACCTGGGTGACTCAGTTAAGCATCTGACTCTTGATTTCAACTCACTTTGTAATCTAATTGTTCATGAGGTTGAGCCCATGTCAGGCTCTGTGCTGACAGTGTGGAGCCTGCTTGGGATTCTCTCTCTCCCTCTCTCTCTCTGCCCCTCCCCTGCTTGCTCATGTTCTCTCTCTCTAACAAAATAAATAAACATTAAAAAAAAAAAGATATTGTTAAGGTGGTAATGGATAATTTACTCATATTTTTCAATATTTTGAGGTAATCACATGCCAGTATAATACCAAGCAATAAAAAGATAAACAGTTTATCTATGTAGATCTTATTCTATTGAGGACCTCACCTCAGAGTTTCTGATTCCATAGTCTGGGGTAGGACCTAGAAATTTGCATTTGTAGCAAGGTCCCAGGTGATTCTGATGCTGCTGGTCTGGTAGCCATATTTTGAGAACCCTTAATTTGGTCCTTACATGAGTAACTAGAAAGTAAAAGTGCCAATCTCAAGGAGCTAATGACCTAGTAGTAAAAAAACCAAAATATATTCAGATAACAAAAGTAAAATGTGAAGTAAGGTGAGTGGTGTAGGAGAATAATGATGGTTGTAGTGGGTATCTTTGGGGAGCTGGGGGTAAGGAATACTTATAGTAGGATGAATATAGTGAGTCTTGAAGAGGACAGTAGGTTTAAATTTGATCACCCTACTAAATGCAAGGCAGGAAGCTAAGCTCAGTGCAGATGCAAAGATGAAAAAGATCATAGGCAAGCACCATATGTAAATACCTGACTTGAATATTAAGTTTCTGGGGAGTTAGACCTTGAAGGATAAATAGAATTTAACAGGCAAAGATGGAGAAGAAGGGTACTTTAGGCTAAAGGAATTAACAAGAAAAGTGCTGAGTCAGGCATGTGTGGGAATAGTTGGTAGTTGATAGCAAAGCTAGATAATAAAACTTAAATGGGGAAATAGATCAAAAAAGGTCTTAGGGCCATGCTAGGAACTTTGAACCTTATTTAATAGGCACTAGAAGCCATTGAAGGTCTTATGTAGGAATATGCTATAATCCAATAATCAGAATTGGACCTTAGGAAGATCTTTTTCTCTCTCATGATAGCAAGAAGGTAGGAATATCATTTAGAAGGCAGCCATAAATATCCAGCTGAGATGTGTAGAAGTTCTGAACTAGGCTGGTGGTGGTGGGATAGAGAGTACAAAATCAAGAAGAATTGTGGAAGTAAAATTGACAGAAAGTACAACCACCTGAATGGATAAAGAGGGATGGACAATAAAGATAATGCCAAGGTTAGAGCCTTGTGGCTGAGAATAAATCTGTAATTATTTAGAGAGTCAAAAAGAACATTGAAAGAGATAGTTGGAATAAGTTTAGTGATTATTTTGGATCAGGCTATTTTGACTCCGAAGTGCTGGCAGATTTTTCTTTCTTTCTTTCTTTCTTTCTTTCTTTCTTTCTTTCTTTCTTTCTTTCTTTCTTTCTTTCTTTCTTTCTTTCTTTCTTCCTTCCTTCCTTCCTTCCTTCCTTCCTTCCTTCCTTCCTTCCTTCCTTCCTTCCTTCCTTCCTTAATGTTGATTTATCTATTTTGAGAGAGTGGGGGAGGGGCAGAGAGAGAAGGAGAGAGAAAATCCTAAGCAGGCGCTGCCCTGTCAGTATGGAGCCTGATGCAGGGCTCAAACTCACGAACTATGAGATCATGACCTGAATCGAAATCAAGAGTTGGATGCTGAACTGATTGAGCCACCCAGGCACCCTGTACTGGCAGATTTGTTCAAATGAAGGTATTCAGAAGTCATTCAAAATATGAGTTTGGTGCTAAAAAGAGTTTTCAGGGTTAGAGAAAGATTAGAAATTTACTGACAGAGCCTGAGATTTAGAGAGTCGAGGGAAGGAAGAGGAGAAACCATCACCACTACTCCCACCAGGAAAAGAGGTAAAAGAAATGCCAGTAGAGATGGGAGCAGGTGGAGATGGAAGAATAGGGAGGTAGTAGTGAGAGTATACAGAACATGAATAAAGAGTTTGCAGAAGGAGACTTGTCCTTGTGAGCAAAACTAAGACGTCTGGGCATGAGAAGCTCGAAACCATGCCATGAAATTTGGCAATTGGTTGGGAGAGACCTTTGGCAAACCTTAAGTGTAATTTCATTAGAGTTGAGAAGGCAGGAGCCAGAATTTAGGAGTTGAGGAGTGACTAACTGTTGAGGATACAGAAGCAGGGGCTGCAAATTACTCTTTCCGAAATTTGGTGTTGAAAAGGAGGTCAGAAGTGTGTTGACAGCTTGAATGTGATAGGGAGTCGATCTGAGATAGAAGGAATTGTGAAGTAGTTTGGGATCTCAGCTGAAGTTAACAGGCATGAACTAGTGATGGAACCAAGCACTGTGGTTTGGTAACAGTCTTCAGGAATGCTGGAACCAGAGGAGTGGGAGCAGGGAAGAAGCACAGTGGGATGGTTTGAGGTTTGGTGCTGAAAGATTAGGTGTGGCAGGAGACCAAGAGGGTGAGATCTCCTGCCCCCTTGACTTCGCTGATTTACACTTTCTATTATTGACAGACTCCATTTACAGCATTTGAAAATGAGTTTGGAGGTCCACGGAGGTCTGCACATGTTCCAGATAGCACTCTATGATTTCTTTTTTGACTCAAAGTACTAAAGCAGCGTTTGTGTGTCCACAGTTATCTGAACTAGGGCTATGAAAAATTCTGGTGCTTTTGAGCCAGTGTGTTACATGTTATTGCTAAATACAAAGTGGAAGGATGCATCTTTTAGTCTTTATTTTGTGTTTATATGTGTAGTTGTGTGTGTGTGTGTGTGTGTGTGTGCATGTGTATGTGTGTGTGTTCTTTCATGTATCATTCATGTGTATGAATAGGCATTTCATAGCTAGCCAACATTTTATTGGTTATATATACAGTTCCTTTGGCTAAGGATAAAATTGAAAGCATGGTTGTATTACTCTGGATTTTAGAATCAAATACAGTATATATTTTATCCAAATAGCATGAAGCCTGAGAGAAGACTCACAGAGAGGCTAGACAAAAGACAGACCTTGTTGGTGTGAGAGAATGCTCTGCCAAGGCCCTAGACTCCTGGAGGTCTGTCTTCTCCTCCACAATCCTTTTTGTCTATTTTTATGGATTAATGATTTTTCTTTGGCATTGCCATCGTTCAAGTGCCAAGTTATAAAAGGTCTAATTGAAGCATGGAACACATTTTATTATTTTCCTCCTGCCATTAAATTTGTAAGATGGCTACACCCAGAAAGGAACATTCACTTTCAATCAACATGAGCTTGAGTTCATGGGCCAGCCTTGAGGATATCAAATGGAAAATGCATAGGAATGTATGAGTATTTCCTTTTAAAATTCTGCTTTTAATTTGGGAAAGCTTTTCATCCCTCTGGGATCATAACCTGTTGTGTATAAAGCCCAACCTAATCAAGGTAGATGGTATTGACAGAATGACATAGTTTGAACTTAAGCTGGAGGTCAGCAGGCAGATTGTTTTTGCTGTATATACTGTAGTTGCTAACAGCAAGGTTGGACAGCTGGGTTTCACCAGCAGCATCATTAAATGGAAAACATGGCGTACTGTGCCCCGTGAAACCAACCATGGATTTTCCAAATGTTAGGCTTTTTTGAGTGGAATCAGACATTTATGGGTGATATCATGATTTGCCGGCTATAATAAACAAAAATTAACTTTATAGATAACAACATAAATGAAGTATTAATTTTTGGATAGAAAGGAATCTCACCATTTTTTTCCTCAAAGCAAACAGGATCAGAACCATTTATTTTAGATGAATACCTAAGGCCAATATCAATCTTGTGTCCATTTGCTTTAGTGAGATGTAATATACCTTCAGTACACTGAGTATTTCCTAGAAATAGTTCATGATCTCTATTATTCATTTATTATCAAATTCAATAAAAAGTACTTTGGTTTGTCATCCTATAGTTTGTATTTCTGGATTTGTGCTCAGTGATTGGACCCTGAACAACTAGTAATTAGAGACAGTGTGTATGTGTGTGTATAGAACAAATCACATGTATAACATTCATAAATGAAGCTAAAGCTGGAAAAAAAAAAACAACCACATCGGCCTAGTTTTTCATGTTTAAAACTTCCAGAGGAACAACTGAAATTCATAATAAATAGCATTTGAAAATGCCAGTTCTCCAAGGAGAAACTATTAATTACTCTGTATATCTGATCTATTGCCACTATATCATTTGGTGATATAAAATAACACAATCGAGGGAATAGAGCTATATTTCCAAGAACTTGCTTTTTTAAAAAAAATTTTAATGTTTTTATTTATCTTTGAGAGAGAGAGAAAGACAGAGCACAAGTGGGGGAGGAGCAGAGAAAGAAGGAGACACAGAATCTGAAGTAGGCTCCAGGCTCTGAGCTGTCAGCACAGAGCCTGACACGGGGCTCAAACTCATGAAACGCAAGATCATGATCTGAGCTGAAGTCAGACGCTTAACTGACTGAGGCACCCAGGCACCCCTCAAGAGCTTGCATTTAATACATTTTTATTTTAATCAGTGTGTCGTGAGATCATGCAATGCCAGGGTATCATTTCATCAGCATGGGCATGAGACTAATGTAGTTCTAGATGCAGGGTATAGCAGAGCATCACATCCTGTCTGTGCCATCAGGATGATAGAAGCCTGTTTTTGTCATTATGACCTTGCAGAAAATATATTCTGAGCATTGTCACTTTCTTCTTTACTAGTCTTTTGGAAGAAAAGGTTAACCCCACTTTTTGGTTCTCTGAAGACTTTTATGACAAATGAGAGATCAGATGTTTTCTGGCCTGGTCATTAATTTTCAGGAAATTCCTGTGATATATTTCTAAGTGTTTCTATTACCTATGGTCACAAAGTGAGGTGCTGTGGGTATTACACCAGAGTAAGCCGAGGCAGATAACATGCCTGCTCTGTGTTTGGTGTTCTATTTCTCCCCCACGTGTACTCCCCTATACTTTTACTTCTAGAAGCTAGTGACTGCTGGTCAGTTTTTCATTCAAAGGACTTTCCTCAGACTATTGGATTTTGCTTTACTCACACAGTCAGAGAGCTGGTAATACTTAACCAATGTCTGATAGGTGCAGGGGGGTAAAAGGCCAGCTCCCCTGCCTCCAGTAGTAGGGACAGCACTGAAGTGTGACTTTTACTCCAGAGCTCTCCGCAGATGAGGCTGAGACAGGGACTGCTTGGGTTTCTTCCCTTCCCTGTCCCACTTTTCCCACTGCCTCACCAGTTTCCCTTTGTACTTCCTTAATAAATCACTTGCACAGGAATCTTTATCTCAAGATGTGATTTTTATCCCAGATTATAGATCAGTGCCCCTGCTCGTCTAAATAGGCTTTTGGTTATATTATGGGGTAGTAGTTTGAATAAAACTTATCTTCAATTTTATGCCTTACTACGTTCCAAATATAAAGTAAGATATCACTATGGGAATAGTATAGATGTTTTTACTGTACTACTTTCTCTTGAAAAGTATCAGCACTATTATTGTTTAAAGCCCTCTGAATTCAATGGACTGATATTGATATTGGGAAGATTTACTTATGGTTATCAAATACAGGAAAGAGAAAGAGAGGGAATGAAACAGAAATGGACACTGGATTTGAAGCCCTATGAGATCTTCTAAACTTGACTTAAATGAAAACCACCCTTACCAAGTCTAAATGGTGAATTATGTAATTCACGTGAGTTTCAGAGTAGTTTTGTTCCTTCGCTCTGCCCAGTGCTCTGTCAGTGATGCAAGTGGTGTTTTTAGGACTTATAATTTCAAGAAATAAGAGGACCCGAGCTCTATCTAGTTTCTTTTTCTTTTTTTTCTTTTCCTTTTCTTTCTTCCTCCCTTCCTCCCTCCCTTTCTGTCCCTTTCTTTTCTTTTCTTCTCCTTTTTTTTTCTTTCTGTCCTTTTTTCCTTCCTTCCTTCCTTCTTTCCTTCCTTCCTTCCTTCCTTCCTTCCTTCCTTCCTTCCTTCCTTCCTTCCTTCCTTCCTTCTTTTGTCCCTTGCTCCCTCCCTTTTCTCTTTTCTTTTCTTCTGCAGTTCATTTTCCCTTGCTAATATCCTAAATTTATGTTAGTGTTGGCATACTTTCACTTCCTAGGCTTATGGACATTAAATAAGTCGCTTATTTACTGTGTTTACTCACATCTGTGCTTTTTTGACAGTTTGATTATGAATCCTAACCTTAAGTGTTCTTTTGCCCCTTGTCACTTTATGGACTTGAAAATATTAATCAGAGGCTTGTGACAGTGTGAAAAGGTTTATGACAGTATTTTAAAAGACAATATTACGAAGGAATGGTTGTGGGATGCCCACTGACCTATAATAAGGATGGCTTCATAAAATATGTACAATGTTCCTGAATAGATAAACTATTCTCTAATTTATTTAAAAATCCAATGACCTACATATTCATATGTTCAGAAATCCTTCATTTACTAACATTGTTTCTCCTCTGAGACCTTCCATCTGAGCAAATCTGTTAAATGAAGTAGAGGAAGCTTTGATCCAAACTAGGCTAAATCCATTGGAATGGCTGCCCTGCCACATGTGAATGGGAGCATTAGAATGCTAGAAAGGGAAAGTTAGTTGTGGTCCATGTTCCTTCTTTGCATCACTATCCCCTTTCCTTGGTGGTAGAGTTCAGGAAATACCCTTACATAAGGAATCAACAGTAAGAAGTTTCTACAGTTTGGAAATGAGGCTTTTTCCACCTTCATTATTTATATAATAGAGTTCTTTTTCCTCTAGCACATTACATCATAACGCAGAAAGTTCAGGTCCATTTTCTGTTTCAGGTAGCTCTCCTGAGCCAATTCTTAGAAACATGTTTTCAGTAGATGCACAGATGTGTTTCACAAAATGTGCTATTCTGTACCAGTAGGACTCTAATTTGGTATCATGCTCCTTCTTCTGTTTGATGCAAAAGTCACTGAGTTACACAATTTGCAACCTTTTGTCAAAGGCTTTGCTTGAGAAAGTTGTTCATCGTGGGTCTTATCTGATAGAGAAGAGGATTTAAAAAATCCTTCAGGAAGTCATTTGGTGGACCTGTCCTTATTTGACTACTTTTTTTTTTTTTATGAGATTTTGCAAAGAATCTGCTGTTTACTCATCAAAGCCACATCATTTGAAGAAACTTAAGGCCAGGGTCATAAATACAGTTTTATAAAGTGACTCAGCAACTGGAGAATGTTTTCAACAGATTGGAAAATTAGATAGAACAACGCATCAGGAAAGTTGGCAGTAAGGTCAACGGCTAGAAATGTACACGTGTGTGTGAAATGACATGGGTTTTGCTTTTATGCTTTATCGATACCATGTTTATAGTATATACACACCCGTGTTATTTGGGTTAAAAGTGTCTAAGGACTTGCTAAACGGTATACTTCGAAGTGGCACAGTTAGGAAGGGGTATGTAGCAACAACATGAACATTTTAGTATCCAAAATATTTGGAAATCTGAACTTAAGTGGGTTACCAGTCCATTTGGGGAAGGAGAAAGTCTTACATTTGATTTATACATATTGTTAGCCAAAGATAGGCATGATTTAATTATACATACAGTTTATATTTGTAGAAAACTTGACTTCCAAGATATTCAGCATTATTTCTCGGCCAACCTCTGGTCTCAGTCATCATTATTTCTTACTATGCAATAGAGATACGGCACTCCACAAGTCATACAGGGGTGGAACACAATGCAAACCCAGGGGTCTTGACTCCATGGTCCAGTGAGCTGCTTATAAAATGACAAGGAAGCCTGTGAGAAAAAGGAAGTCCATCCACTGAAAGGTGGCCTGTATATATGAAATGCTGCAGATCAGGCATGAACATGTTATTGGGTTTTGAAGCAAATAATACACCCTCTTTTGATTTCAACATTAAATTAATAAAGTGGGAAAAGATGGCCCTGCTTGCTTCATAAAATAGGCAGTCTTTCATTTCAGAACCACTGGCTTGAATTCATAGATTTAAAGATTATAATAATATTAATATCTCTCAGTATAGCAGTGTCTCCAAGTTCTTAGATGTCTTAAGGATGGCCTCTTGCTAGTGGTCTCACTTTAGTTCCTCTTGCGCATATACAAACTATCATTAATTAGCACCTTTCAGGCAATTCCAGCTGAAAAGGAGGGAGGAGATACTGGCTTTGTGTTCTGGGTAAAGAGAAGGTTGACTCGGTAACTGTCAAACATATATAACCCCCTCCTCATTACTTTTTTTTTTGGTAAATATTTCCTTTTAAATGTTTATTTATTTTGAGAGAGAGAGAGAGAGAAAGAATGCATGTGGGGGGGGGAGGGGGGGAGAGAGAGAGAGAGAGAGGAGAGAGAGAGAGAGAGAGAGAGAGAGAGAGAGAGAAAGAGAAGAGAAGAGAAGAGAAGAGAAGAGAAGAGAAGAGAAGAGAAGAGAATCCCAAGCAGGCCACACACTGTCAGTGCAGGGGAGGTTGATGCAGGACTCAAACTCACAAACCAGGAGATCATGACCTGAGCCAAAATCAAGAGTCAGACATTTAAGCAACAGAGTCACCCAGGTGCCCCAATAACTGTCTCCTCATTCCTATATCTACTTGAAATAGAAAATTTTGTGTAAAAGAATATATAAAGACCCCACCCCCCCTTTACAAAACTGGTACCAAAGAATCAGAGGAACCAAAGATGACAGAGCCCTATTCTGTCTTTTCCTATCCCTGACCAGTGTCCAAGTGCTTAGAAATTAGTTACTGAACTAATTATAAAAAATTCAGTTTTCTCCATTTTAACTAAAAAAGTCTTCCTTTGGGGGATGGTTTTACAAGCTTTTGTCACTTTTTTTTTTTTTCTGACAAGGGGTGATCAGCTCCTTTCACACAGATAAGGAGTCTCTTCCTTCAATAAGGACTTTCTTTTACCTCCTGTGAGTGTGTCTCAGTATAGACCTATATTTTTAGTGTGAAGGTTTATTTTAGTATTTAGTCTCCTCCAATCCTGGGTGATGTTTACAATTAAAGTAGAATTTTTATAGAAGAAATACAAGGAACACTAGCTTTAGATCCCATTATTTATATACTTTTCACCATTGCTTATTTAAAGTAATAAAAAAAATACACAAGGAGTGTTCCTTTCATGGCCATTGATTGAAATGATGACCATTTGGCCTGGGGTTAAGTGCATGTTTGTTCAAATAAAACGAATTATGTTTAAAGGCCAGAAATGCTGTGAGAAAAATATAACTGAATCAATTTGAAGTCAGTTGGAGATTACAACGTTGCTTACATTCTGTCTACAAGTTTTGTACCTAAAATTATCAGTGTACATCACAGCATTTACTTTCAAACATCTTTGACTGCAGCACCCAGTGAGAAATGCCTTTCACATCATGAGCTGGTACATACACTCACACATGTGCACATACGTGTGTATGTCCGTCTGGAGTTCCATCTCATTTCAACCTGTGTTTTTGTCTATCTGTATATTCTAAAGCAAAACCTTCATGAAAGAAAAAAAAAAAAAGCTTCGGGAAATAATACTTGTACCATGTATGAAACACCCTGGTAATTTCCAATCTACTGAATTGCATGTCATTATAAAAGAACTAGTTATGATCTACTGAAATCTATCATCTACTAATAGTTATGACCCATGTTTAAACAGTGATGCAAATTAATGCTTATTTTAAATGACTACAGAGTTACTTAGGGAAGAAAAGTTGTTTTACTTTTCTGAGGTATAAAAAGAGTATCTTGGTTTAGTGACATGCTGGATTACCATATGATCGTTCCAGTTTATATAATTAGTTAAATTTTTCTTTACATTTCCTCTATTCCAAATAATTTTAATTCTTCTTCTTCCTGAAATGTATCCTTTACATTTTCTGCCTTCTATGCGGGAAGACAGCAAAATGTAAGTGGAGGGCCATGAAAATTTGAAGTTGCAAATTTAAAATAAGAATTGTATTGTGTATTAGTTCTGTATTTATTTGATATAGTTCTGTATATTCTATATTCAATTAACAAATGTTTATTAAGCATTCAGAAACTATGGTAGACCTTTTAATGGAGGCTAACATTTATTGAACACTTAACATGTATCAGTTATAAGTTCTAGGGAATCCCATGAGGGAAGTAAAATTATTTTATCAGTTTTACAGGTGAGGAAACTGTGCCATAGGAAGATGAATTAATCCTTGGCTAATTGAAGCCCTATTTTGAACGCAGAAATTTTGACATTAGAACTCACATTCACGACCACTTTATTCTCAATTATTTCTGATCTCATAGAACAGAACATGAAAGATACAGTTTCTCCTTCAAGGAGGTTGAAGGGGTTAAACAGGCTTTCAAACCAGTAATCCTGTTGTGGTATATTAAGTACTGTGATATGTTACATGTACTGTGTGAGAACACATGTTTTTGACCTTGGAGGTGATTGAAGTTAATGCAGAAATATTTCAGCAGGAAAAAAAATGATATTTTATAACTGTTTCAGGACAAAGTCAACTCATATGTTAACAGACTGCTTTACTTTTTATATCTGAATGCATTTGATACATTTGAGATATAAATATTCAATAAATGTATGTTTTTGGTTTGTTTTGTTTTGTTTTGGGAAAGTACTATTTTTGCCAATGTTTTGACAAAGTAGCCAAAGCTAGTAAATTTTGGGGGCAGTTTGCCAACAGTTGTTTCACACAATACACATAGAAACTAGAAATAACCAGGGCCCAGAACTTTGTGAATGCAATAGTCATGTGCCAGGTACTTGAGGTGTTAGTAGAAACCATGTATGTGCCCAGAGCTGAGAACACCACTGGTAAATGTTTCTAAAGGGAACCTGTTCAGTTCTCTATTTGATTTTGCTTTTTGGTACTCATGTGTTTAGAAAATTTTGGCTTGGATTGTGCATAACCCGCCCCCTGCACCCCCCCCCCCCCCATTCCAATACCTAAGAGTTTCTAAAGACAAAAATGGATGGGATAAAAAGAAAAAAAAAAAAAACCAAAAAACTGTTCATCTAATTGCATCTATCTTTGCACTGAATAGGTAGGTAAAAATAGTAAAGTTCCCAGAGATCTGTTTCTGGCTAAATTCCTTCACTGTATGTGCTCAGGAGTGGCTCCGACGAGGGGATTGCTGTTAGGAGAGCACAGGTGATTTTGGTTTCAAGAATGTTTTGTTGGACCCACTCTGTGTTGCATGTACTATATTCTGATGTGTCAGGTAGCACAGTATAGTTTTATTATGTCCCCTAGAAAGAAAGCTGTCTTTGAGGGAAGTGTTTTATTTAATGAATTGCAGATTGGGAGTAGATGAAATATTTGGTCTAAAGTGGAGTCTGCATGGCCAAGAATTTCAGTTTCCACTATCTCGGTGTTTACAATAGGTTGAATGAAAAGATCTTGAGTGTAATATGTGGTCCAACAGGGCCTGTTCCTGGCGTTTCAGCAAACACAGGACTCCTCCATCTCAGACCAGTTTTTAAAAATGCATTTGGTGCGTTCTTAGAACTTTATATCCCTCTGTATTCCCAACTAACCACTAAGCACAAATTATACAGATTCTTCTCCCAAGGAGTTTACTGTATGATGAAGAGAAGAGGTTTTCTAGTAGCACAATGTAAAAGATGATGAGTGTCATAAATGCCAGATAGAACGAGTGCCATCTCAGTTCAAAGGAGGGAGAGACTATTGCCAACTGCAGCGTATATGCATACACACATATGTACATAGTATTTTAGTGAATTACAGAATACATTTCTACAGCAACAACATTTGTCTGCAAATGTTACTTTTGTATATGCATTTATATTTGCAGAGTACATTAATTCCCTTTAGATGCTCAATTCTATCCACCCCCATCCTACAACCATGCTACATGCATAGGCTGCCTCTCCTAATAAAGAAATATTGTAATAAAGGGAGGTTTTATTAAACTAATGCAATAACGACATTTTCTTTGAGGATTTAACACATCATTTTTAATAATAAAAATCAAATTGTCATTGTTGTGCCCTGTATACCTTTTATTCAAATCAGCCTAAGTACTCTGGCTCCATGACTGAGCAGTACTCTAGGGGGTGAAAGGAGGGTGAGTATTTTTAGCATTACACAAATGAATTTCAGCATACAGGTTCATAGTGGGGCTGTGGATTATGAATATGGAACCCAGGGAAACCTGTTTATATTCGTGAGCAGAGGGGGAAATGCCTCTCAGGAGTGTCTAGAAGGAAAGGAGATTGGAGATGAGGGGAGAATCACTTCTGTTAGGTCCGCTTTCTGACTATAGGATGTCAGCACTTTCTACAGCCATGTAGCTGGCTCCCCAGCTTCTGTAACTGTGTGTTAGTCCCTGGGATAGAAAAGCTCACTTTGTATGATTAGGCTGGGAATTTTGTATTACCTGGTCTTCACAAAAGAATACCAGTTTTTGGCTCTCATGTCAGCTGGAACCAGACATTTCAGAATTGTGTGAAAAGTAAGGCTGACAAATGAGCATGCAAGCATGAAGAGGGAAGTCGTGAAGATTGAGATGTGAAGAGTACCTTTGGAGGATTTTTGTTTGTTTTGTTTTTAAAGGGAAGTATGTGATAGATCATACTCAGCAGTAGGATGAAGGGTTGGCCGATATGACTGACAAGATCCTTTCTACCTTTGACCCTCTATGATTTTAATCTGTAAAATGGGGGTATACATGTCTTTGGACCTTGCTGACTGGTTAGGACATCATTTGTTTAAAGCAATATATAAATATGAACTAAATATATTTTCAGACTCACCATTGCATAATACATATGTCTCAATTCATGTATCCTTAGAGTTGTAGCTTGATTTCTGAAGATCATCATTAAATAGCTTATATACTTTGTTCATACATCCAACAATACATAATTAAAATACGTTATTAGGGGATGGGCTTTATTTTCTCTAAAATCTATCTTTGTTCAGATTGGAACTCAACACTTTGAAACTATTTGCTTAGATGATAAATGAGCATTTTTTGGTTGAGTTACTTCAAAGGTATATGTTACAATAAATATGTGAACAGTGCAAGTTACCCTTTATACCTCCCACTTCAACTGCCACAAACAGAAATGTAATTTACAGAAATGAAAACAGTCTCCAGCTAGCTTGAAGCTTTTTCCAAGGGGGAGCACCGGGGTTTGCTGGGCCAGTTTCCTCAGTACACACCTGGTATATATCACTTTAAAAAATAAATTATGCCTCATTAAATTACAATTAAATGGAATCATGATCATTTGTTTTTCTGGAAGGAAGATGTTTTGCATATTGAAAGCCTAATTTGTTGCAGGTGACAAAAAGGCTGAACAGATTATCTAATATCACTTCATTTTGGGGGTAATGTTTGCTGGTTATTTTGTGTATACTCCAGTAGTTCAGAATTATATTAATGTAGACTATAGTAGTTTCACTTCAAAACTTTATCAGTTTTTGTACCTATTTTTAAAGCTTTTAAGGAAAAGGACACTTCTCTCGGTGTTCTAGATCAGCCATGCTGGTTTTTTTTTTTTTTTTCCTTCCAGGGTTTTAATACTGGCCAGGGTTTTAATACTGGCCAATCCCTCCCTTGGCTAGTCTCATCGTTGTCTCTATATCTATGTACTATGTATATTTCAAATCCCAGCCAAGTTAAGTCCCACTTCTTCCAAAATGTTTTCCCTGAGTTGGCAATACTTTTACCCTCTTCTGAACTGAGGCGGCATTCATTCTATCTGGAATTTATGACACTTGTCATCTTTTACATTGTGTTTTTATAAACCATCATACAGTGAACTCCTTGGCAGCAGAATCTGTGTCTTCTTAATCTTTTCTTTCCTTTCTGAGCTTCATACCAAGTCATAAATAAGAAATGAATTAATAGACTGATCTGTCATTTTTTGGTAATGGGTACATTGAGTTTGGGGGTTTCCTAGAGAGCAATGGATAGTAGAGCCTGATCCAACAGAATTACTAAAGGTCTGGGAGATATCCAGAAAAAGTGTCTGTTAAAATCTAGGCAGCAATGACCTCCAGTGTTGCTGTAAGTTCTGGAGTTGCCTGGGAAGGTCTGAGGGGCTCAGACTTAGCGTTCGTAAAACCTGGCCCAGGTTTTGGTTCTCTTCTTGCTCTCTTAGAATTAACGCTCAGCATAAGCAGTTTCTCACCTGTCCCAGACAAGGCCGCAAGGGCTAGTGCAGGAACTTAGAACTAAATTTTAGGGAGCCAGTCCTGGTAATGTTTCCCAAGCATTTCTGAGTTATCAGCATGTATTTTACACAGGAACAATTTGGGGCAAACTATATAAATTGTTGAAGAAATATGGAAATCATAATAATGTAAACAAGAAAGCTCATCAACAGAAATTGCAGATTCAGAAACTATAAGGTCATTTCATTTGCCACATAGAAATATTGTTTAAAGTGCTCAAAATAATAAGTATATCAATTTTTCATTTTAAAAATGAGCCCAAATTCTTTGTTTTGTTTGTGGAGATAGCCTCTAGTAGCAACCGAGCTAGATGGCATCATATTATCTCTTGTGCTTTCAATTATTTTGTTTTTATTGAATTTTCTGCCAACATCATATACAAAATCCCCCATTAAAAGTCCAGGAAGAAGGCCAGTTTGAGGTTCTTTTTCCCACCTCGATTCTTTTTTCAGTGACTTGTAACCCAAGAGCTGTTGTGCAAGGTGGCTTTCTTTCCTGTGCAGATGTTCACGCTACTCCTTTTCAGTCAACATGTTTCCTGGTCTTACATAACCTCAGCTAACACCATGCTGGGAATTGTGATAATCTCTCCCTTGAGAAGGCTCTGTTGCCTACAATGAGAGAAATTCTTAATGACCACTTTACTCAATACTTGCAATATGTTTTAATGTGATTACTGATATGAAAGTTTAATAAGCAATATCCCGGTTAATTTATTAATTTCCCTCAATTTTCACATTCTCAATATTCATGATCTTTCTATTCATAAAAGTACACTTTTTTTTTTCCCCCTCAGTGCCCAGGTGCCATGCCACATTCTCTGTATCTCAGGCTGCATATTGGGAATGTTTAAGTGACACCTCCCGCCTGGCCGGTTGATAATTAAAATGCGAGACAGCATAGTGGCAAGGGCTTTAGAAATATTTATGTGAGATAAATTATTAATTTATGTTCTATTCAAGACAGCTTCAATATGATAAACATTTACTTATCTTGATAATTAGATAAGGTGGTTTGTAGTGTAAATTATGCCATAGATTTTCTTTGGATTTTTTTTTTTTTCGCCATGATGATGATTTTCAGCTAACTAAATAAACTCACTCTACATTTATGAGCTTGCAGAATTTGGACAATATATTTTTTTAATTCAAGTTTAAACAGTGAGGAGCACATAAATAACCAAATGAAAAAGACTCAACAAAACAACTAAAACTCTTTTTGTGCTCACCAGTTAGCCACTTGTTATTGAAAATGTCTGAGGTAAAAAGAATCTGCTTTGGAACCATGGCTACACAGATGAGACTTTAAGTAAATAATTTAGAACAGTGTTCTCATTCTCTGGGGCAATAGTGGAGGCAGCACTGGCCACCTTGTTGGTTTGAGACTTTATCTTCAATTAGGCAAATAAAACAGAGGCAATAGTATATTCCACCAGCCCCTTAAAACACAAACATCGTGTCCCACTCACTTCAGAAATGATGCTGATGAGCAATCATTTACAAGGATGCTTTGTCTTGATTTTTCTTAGAGATGGATTCATTTCCCCATAAGGTTGTCCAACATGTAAAAAATGTAGGGGAAGGATTTCAGTGTAGGGGTGGGGGAGGGGGTGGGGGGGGGAAGAAAAAAAACAGTCAACCAAGCCAAAAAGAGAAACAAGTAAAAGACCTCTATGCTTTGCAATAATTTTTTATTGATTATGAATGAACACACTTGCTATTTTGAACGTGGTCCATTAGAACAATAGTTTTTGTTATTTCACTATTTTGTATGTAAGATCTTTACTATAATGTACTCCACTTTCAAAAATAATTTCACAGAAGAAGAATACGTTTACAAACTGCCTTTTGAAGTACCATAAGTATCGTTGTAATAACTAGTGTAAAGACTATATCCATGCAACCCCTAAAATTCCTCCCAGTTTGGCAGTCTGAGATTTATTAAAGTGCTAAAGTTGCTTATGCTAGAGAGAGAAAGGAGAGGAGGAGGAGGAGGGGACCGACTCATCCCGTATGCACTGAGTTCATTATTAAAGAAAGCTCAGAAAACATCAATCTTAGTGTCTTATTGGTATTGATTTTAAATCCACTTCCCTCTTGTCTCTCTACATATTAATTTAGAGATTTTTATCTTAGAACAAATTCACTATTAATATTTCAAGTTGCTTCATGCAAGTGGAAAGTAGGATAACTTAAGGCAGAACTGACTTTGAATTTCAAAAAAGAATCCATACCTAGATTGTGTAACATTTTCTGGAAGACAAATGTCTCTTGCTTCTAAAAGCATGATACATCTAGATTTTCTTATGCTCATTTTACCAATACAGTATTTTCACATTCATGTCCTACCTTTTCCTTTCCTTGGGCATGCATGCACACAGACATGCACTTAACATTTCTTCTGGCTTCATTGTGTGGCTTATTTCATTCTTGTTTGCAAAGACTTCTCTAATCAAAGCAACATGACACTCGTATTGCAGAACTATCATATGTCGTACTACGTGTACATCCTTATAAATTGTCTTGCATGATACTTTGAGTGGTGATTACCTCTTTAAAGTGCTAATAGCTGTGTGATGCACACTCTT
Source organism: Neofelis nebulosa (assembly GCF_028018385.1). NCBI lineage: Eukaryota > Metazoa > Chordata > Mammalia > Carnivora > Felidae > Neofelis > Neofelis nebulosa. The sequence goes on from NC_080783.1 coordinate 36,498,830, forward strand.
GTGATATTTGCTTCACTACATTACAAATGCATTACTTATTTTTAAAACTTGCCTACCTTACCCTGAAGATTTCTTTCCAACCAGAGGTGGCATATTCTTCTTGGATCTAACACCTTTTTATATTTAAGCCATACTTTACAAATCTGATAGTGTTTTCTTTGCATTCATATTTCCCTCAGTGGAAATGTCTTTGGCACCTACTTTTCGCAATTTTGGGTTGCCCCGTGTGTTCTAAGATACAGAAGTTAGCATTTCAGCTCTTCCTGGAGGATGATCCTAGACTCTGGTCTCATATTGCCCTGAGAAGAGACACCCTGAATTGGAAGGTGGAAAGTGATGTCTCTTTGTGAAAATTTAACAAGAGTTCAGAATGGAAATTGTTTAGCTTTTGCCCAGATTACTTCAGTGATTAGAACTCTGGTTCTAGCCCTTTTCTTGCGTGTATACTACTTTTCTCTAGACTTGTCAACATTTTCCTTTCCTTTGTGAGTTCTCTGCCATCCGAGCACATGAAAACACCAATTTTCTATTTAAAGCTTTTTGGATGAGTCACATATTCAGAAATTATCTGAGTCTATACATGGCATTCTCTGATGTGTGCTCTGACCCCTCACCAGCTGTGCCTGTATTTCCATTGTTTTAACGACGGTGGGATTAGAGCTTCCCCAAGGAGGGCATCTCATGAAAAAAAGTTTGGGTGCCCTCTGGTACATATACGAGGATACCAGTTATGTATGTGGATTGAGAAGCTATCAGAGGGTTAACACAAGTTATGGCCATTTGCTTTGTGTCTTTTTTTTTCTTTTTTTTTTTTCTTTTTGCCATGAGAAACATCTATATTGAAAACAGTGGCCGGTCACACAGAAATTCAGCCAAACTTTTTTTTTTTTTTTTTTAAGTCGATGTAAATCTCCCATGCTGTTTAAATGTCGGAACTAAATTTACCAAACTTGGCAGATTTGTAAAGCTGAGCAGGACTGCCAAGTGTTCCCAGTTTCAAGCAGAGAGAGTTCTAACAGTTCCTGAAATACTTGTAGGAGGCACCTGGTGGTAATTGCAGTTTCACAAGCCTTCCGAGCGCCTACCTTGCTAGCTGGCATCTCTGTACACTGACGATTATTACAGTGATGATAAAGTGTCAGAATAGAATGGTCCAGATTAAGGCACAGCCCTGGAAGGCAAGCACAGTCCCACAAAATCTTACTGCTGAAGAACCCTCAGCAATTAGACTGAGGTTCTTGACATCACAGCCAGCTGGTAATACCAACAAAGGGGGAGGGGGCAGATGATGGAAACCACACACGTACCTGCAGATATGACTTGGCCTGTTTTTCTTTTTTTTTCCTTTTAATCAGGGATTGTTGTCTGAGATTTTGCGTAAGGAAGAAGACCCTCGGACAGCCTCTCAGTCTCTTTTAGTAAACCTGAGGGCCATGCAGAATTTCCTCAATCTGCCGGAAGTGGAGCGGGATCGCATTTACCAGGACGAGAGGGAACGGAGCATGAATCCCAATGTGAGCATGGTCTCGTCAGCCTCTAGCAGTCCGAGCTCCTCCCGAACCCCTCAGGTGAGATATTTTTGCTCCGCTGACTTTTCAGTCTTGGCCTTGGAAACATCTTGCCTTCACTGATACTGCGTTTCTCTCAAAAACTAAGAGACATAATTCAAAGATTTGTTGATCTGAGAATGTGAACCTCTGACCATGTAAGAATGGTTATCCTTTACTGTGTCATATGGTATTTCTGTCCCTTGAGGAAAGTACCATTCTTCCACACAGAAAAGGGCAGGAGTGGGTGGATAGGTAGGCTCCAGACTGTTTACACACAGCTACTTAGTTATCTAAGATGGAGTCAGGGGATTTGAATTGAAGCTGAGTTTACGTAGTAAGAACACTGCTTTCCTTAAACTGTATATTAGCTTGGAAGCGGGGATCGGCGGAGGGGGGTGGGTTAGGGCTGGGGACAGGGACAAGGAGAGTAATCCAAGCTCTTGTTTATGCACTTCGAAAAAGACAAAATGGAGGAGAAATCTGTGTATGGTTGAAGCACGCGTATGGAGCGGCTGGATCAGAATGTTTGGGCGATCATTCAGGGATCCCTTAGAAAATGGTAGTGGGAAGGTATGCAGGCCTTAATGATTTTCCTTCCTTGGGTGATCTCCCTACAGGACTCAGTGACTCAGCTTTCCTTCTCTCCTTTTTTCCCCACACTTTAAAAGCATTCTGTTCTCAGGTCCTTCTGCAAATTCACATGTCTGGTAATGCTGTGAGCGTCAGCGATCCTAACTAAATGGTCAACATCTCAAGTCAGCCAAGTGTCCTTTCCACTTCACGTCTGAGCCCATTCATTTCTAGCCTACTTTTTACTTCTCCCAAACTGTTACTGGTCAATAGATTTACGATAAAACCATCTGACTCGCTGTTGCCAGGATGACTGCAAGTTATGTCTCAAAACAAATATTTAACAAGTATGCATTTGTACAAATCAGAAAAATGGGCACTTTGTAACCAAAGTTTTTTTTGTTTTTTTGTTTTGTTTTTGTTTTGTTTTGCTTAGTTTTGGTGTTATGAGTGTTTTCTGGTAAGTTCCAAGGAACTGATTAAACATAGGAGATTTTATTCTAGTAGAAATACTTGAGCTTTCTCAAGTACATCCATTTTTTTTCACACGTCATAACTTTTTTTTTTTTAACTCTGCAATAGATTTTTAATTGAAGATCGTTTTCTGTCATGTAGTGCCAAATTGTGATACTTTCACTTTAGTCTTTGGTGAATTATGAGTTTTAGGTACTGTTAAACCAAAAATAAGTCTCTTGACTGCTTACTTTGGATGAGTGTAATGAAGCATTTTTCTTTTTATTTATTTTTTTAAAATCTTGAGGCATATATATTGAGCTATGGAGTTGGACGAGTTGTTAATTTGCACTAATATTTACTTCTATTAAATTCACCAATATTGTTGCCACTTTTGAAGCCCATTAAATCATTATAGAGAGTCCAGCCATGCTTCATGGCCATTTAACCAGCTCTTCTCAAAAAGTCATTTCTACTTGTTAGAAAATAAGTCAAGTCCAGGTTGTTTTTCCATTTCCTTGTAATATTTTTCTAATGCAATTATATCTTAGGCACCTTTTCAAAGACCTGAAAGCTTTCAGAGCCAGACCAATTTATCAGGCAAAACAACCAGGGTCAGTATTTTGCTGTATTGAACAGCAGAAAAATCTCATCTAGAAAATTCCCAGGTAGAAGTGCCCTTTGGGGACAAGAATAACAGGGAAATTGATCATTTAATTTCACAGTTTTGAGATTTCTGAATATAAATATAAAATCTTCTTCTCAAAATAGTTTTGAGAATATAGTCATGCCACTGGCATTTGTACATTCTCTGGAACTTTCTTTTTCTGTTAAACATTGAGAAAGGGAAGTTATTAAAGTCTTTTAAAACATTTCATGATTACTTAAACTTCTTTACATACATATCTCAATAGTAAAGATCCTTAGTAAAGCTTTCATTTGTGAGAACAAATATTATAGGAATACCCACTGATTAAGCTTTTAGTTGGAGCCAGCAATCTAAAATACCCAGGCAGCCCCATGTAGGTTGATGGAGAATATTTCCTAGACCCCATCAACATTTTATTACCAGTTTAAAACAAATGGAGGAAATTTAAAATGTAAAATCAAATCTTCAGAGCCCCATCTCATAATCTTTCAGTTGGCCAGTATTTCTTGATGTACTTAATGACGACAAAACAACAGCATAAGGATAAAAACGATCACACTGAGCACTAACTGTGTGTCAGGTATTGTGAGCATTTTGCATGAATTCAATCCTCACCATTTTGTGTTGTTATTCCCATTTTACAGATGAGGAAACTAAGGTTTTAATGGGTTAAGTAATTTGTGCAAGGTCACATGATTGAGTGGTAGAGCTAGGATTTGATCACTGATTATTTTGATTCCAAGGCCTGGGCTCCTAACCATATATTATAGTGCCCTGAGAGGTTTTTCTTTAGCCTCTAGGGTTCTAGAGGAGATTTGACCAGTCTAATAAGATGAGATAGTCAGTGAGGCTAATGAAGAAATTTCAGTTGGGAAAGGCAGAAATGATATGCTAAAATATGCACTTAGCAGGAAAAGCACTGCAAGTTAAACTAGAAATTTTGAGAAGAAAAAGGAGTTTCTTGGAAAAAAAAAATGACAGAAAATTGGAGTATTGTGGGAAGACCCCAAACTAGAAAGCAAGAAGATGCTTGTAAAAACAGCATCCAGTCTACACTGGAGATTTTGGAGGTGGGATAGCACAGTGGTCCCCAGCCAATGCTTTGGAGCTGGAAACTCCTGAGTTCCGATCATGGTTCCTTCAATTGCTGCTGTCTTTCCAGGAAGTTAAGTGTCTTCTTTTATTTTCACTTGTCTTCCTTAGTCAAATGAACATAATAAAGTCTGATGTACTGGGTTCTTCAAATAATTAAATGAAATAACAAAAGCAAAAACACTTTCTGGAGTGCCTGGCAAATAAAAAGTATCACATACCTTATAGTTATTATTACCTTGCAGTAACTAGAGTTTTAGGGAGACAGGGAGAGAGGAGAATGCAAAAATCAGTGAGCAATCTTATGAATTAAAGCCTTCATAGAAACTTAGGACATTAACTCGGGCTTCAAGATGCTACGGAGAATGATCCCACAGTATCCAGACTGCATGCTGTGTCCCTCTCCAAACCTGCGTGCTGCTTAAATCAGTGGGGGAGTAGCTCAGGGCCTCCATAGAAGGAAAGTAATGATCTGGTGACAACTGCCTTGGTTGGGGATTCTAGGGTGAGTGCAGACAGAAAAATTTCAGTTTAGTTCAAATCAGCCAGCTGTGCTCAGGTGCCAAAAATTGGTGCCCACTCTGCCCACAGTCCTGCTCCCTGGGGTTCTGAGAAGGCTTCCCAGCCCCCTGCCCCCTCCCCACCCCTCATTACACACCAGAGGAAATGCTCTGGCAGTCTTTTGGATCGTGGAGATGCAAATGTTTTAGGGTTATCTCAACCCCAAGAAGTACAAACACCTTCTATATTGTCCTTCATTTGTCTCTGAAGCTGATGGGAAATCATTCAATTAAAACGAACACGGCAGAATACATAAAACCACAATATGAGTTTAAGAAAATGAAAACGGCACATCAAAGGCATTCTGAAGCCTAGTTTTATGAAATGAAATTTTGTTTCATTTCCACTGATTTCCTAGGTGAAATTAGGTGACTGTCTGGGTAGCATAATGATGATAGTGATGGGAAACCATACATACTCAAATGACATATGTAAAGCTTTAATAAAGAATGAGCGAGACTCGGGGGAGTGCATTAAATTGAGTAATAATTTATTATTTAGGGACCTCTACCCATTTACTCATTTTTTTTTTTTTTTTCTGGAAGAATTGACTCTTCCTCCTAGGTGTGCCATTTTTAGAAAGAAAGAGGTAACTCTGTGTATGTTCTGCATGCTTGTTTTCCAGTTAGGCGATCTCTTATAGTTTGGTACCTGGGGTAGCCATCGTACCTGTGAACCGTCTAGGATACCGTGAGGAAAAGAACAGGGTTGACAGGACTCTGCATGTCCTATAGGAATGCACTGCAATTATTTCCAATCACAATTAACCTGATTAGAATAATGGACAGGAAGTGTCCCTTTGTAGCTAATGCAGTTTGGCATCAGCTGACTGAAATCCTTTGATAATTTCTGCACAGATGGCTGGGCTGAATGCAGCACTTTTTAAATTATTATTTTCATGGTCTCTTGGTAGGCCAAAACCTCGACACCGACAACAGACCTCCCCATTAAGGTGGACGGCGCCAACGTCAACATCACAGCTGCCATTTATGACGAGATCCAACAGGAGATGAAAAGGGCCAAGGTGTCTCAAGCCCTGTTTGCCAAAGTGGCTGCAAATAAAAGTCAGGTGAGTGGTTTTTTAAAAGAGCAAAAGCGAGGGCTGGAATTAGACCATTCTCCTCCCACTAATAAAAATACATCTGTTCCTATAATAATAATAACAATAATAATCCCAAGGGAACCTGTCATGGTCTGCCTTTTGCTCTATGGTTTGCTTTTATTCCCACTGGAGTTTAAAATAGAGACTAAGTTAAAATCCAGATTTTTTTCTTTTAAAGATTTTTTTTTTCAAATAGAATCAACCTTGAATGATTTCTCTCATAATTCTAAGCACTGCTGTGTATCCACTTTCCTTTCTTTTTTCTTTCTTTCTTTTCTTTCTTTCTTTCTTTCTTTCTTTCTTTCTTTCTTTCTTTCTTTCTTTCTTTCTTTCTTTCTTTCTTTCTATGTTGAGCAAAACTTAGCATGTACAAAATAGCATCTTCCTGAGACTCAGTTAGTTGGAATCTTGTCTCATCCCTTCTCTTATTCCCACCAGGGGAACTGCTGACTTTGTTATAATAACCTCTTTTCTCCAGCCCCAGAGACACCTTGCCATGTCAGGTGTTTCTTTTATGTGTAGAATACAGTTGTTTTTCCAGGAAAAAACACATGTGTGGGGTGGTGGGGGAGTCCAGAATGAGTGCTAAAATTCATAACAGAAAAACATAGGAGCTTATCCAGTACAGTTTCTCAGTGTCGGGATTGTGGGGAATGGAATACTCCAGGGAGAAGGGGAGACAGATGCTTAGGTTTTTTATTTCTGTAAGCAGCAACAGTTGATGGGACTCACTATCTGTCTCAATTCGTTTAAAGGGACAACTACCACCCTATCCTCGAATGGGTTAGGTTGAGGTGGTTACTTATTTATCCCTAGGATGAATAATTATCCAGTGCAGGGTGGAGGAAACAAAAGTTAGCTGAAGCATAATTTTGAGGATCCTTTGATTCTGAGCTTGATTTCCTCTGTGGCCTCGCATGACAAATGTTTTCATCCCACATATGTAAATGGTATAATGGTCCAGCATCTCCTTAACAGATCTTCTGTTGTGTGCTGTAAAGAAAAGGAGTTACTGAATATTGTATTTCTATTAAGCAGGAAGATTTTCAATGAAAATTCAGTTACCATTTTTAAAATGATAGTTAAATACTGTATAGTTGTTTTTTTTTTCTGTAGTTTCGCAGTAACCTTACTTATTTTTCAGATTTTGATAAAGGGAACGGAGTAGAATATCAAGGAATTTAGAAGAGGATTGAAATATTCATTTCCCTGTTTATTTTAAGGATAGTCATTTTTGCTGATTATTCTTTCTCTTCGCTCACCAATGAAAGCATTGAAATACAGTTTGCTAAGATACGATGTCCACCATAGTATGAAATACATGAAAGGAAAACACCATAGAGCCTTCTTAAACTGTTAAATGCATAAAATCCCATGTACCACATGGCAAAATATAATGAGAGTTGGGGCTGTTAAACGAATAAAGCTGTTAAATGCATAATGCCACTTGGCAAAACTACTGTGCATTTAATGGTTTTCCACTGTGTAATAAAGGACATATGTGGTAAGTGTGCAGTGAGTATAAAAGCTGCACAATTGATTTTGCAAACCTTCCCCTTAGTTGTGACTTGACGTAAATATCAACGTTTCACTCAGTCCTTCTTTCATAAGCAGCTTTGAAGAAAAACTGAAACCCATAGTCTAAGAGCTTGATTCAAACTGCCTGTAACCTTTCTGCTCACTTGGCACCAATGGCTCTTGGAAATGGTGATGCCTCCAGCCTCCCAAAATAATTCAGGTGGCTGATTGGAAGCTGTATTTGCCAGTTGGCACGGCTTGGCTCTCCAAATTTTTGATGCCTCCTGAAGAACTCAGTAGCCCTGATTTTGTAGAATCTGGAGGAAAATGTACTTCTGGGAATTAATATGCTAAAGGGTAAGATTGAGGATTGAGCCTCAGTGGGGATAAGTTGCTTTGAGGATTTTCTGGTTTTCGTTGGGACAGTGACCTCATTGTCAATTATGAATGGAGAACCTTATTGTAGATAGCTGACTAGACTGGCAAATCAGGTTCTAAGATTTTATAAAAACGGTACCCCCAAACAAAGTGAACTTACCTGATAGTTTCTAAGGCAATTTAACATAAGATATAAGATACTCACTCCCTTTTGTAAGTACCATCATTTACTTCGTAAAGAGCATATTTAGTGAAACTAATTGCAGTATTTGGTACCTTGTATATATATATTTGGCATGTCATCCATAAGGGGTGTGTGTGTGTGGCCAAAATACTTAACCACTCCAAGCTGCAGTGGGAAGTGGCCACGCCCTCTTTATTGGATTGTGAAGATTGAGAATACAGAGATTTTCATTTCCTCTTCTGCATTCCCTTTCTTCCCTCCATGTTTCTTTGGAGGGATCAGAAGTTCTTGGAGTGACTAAAGCAGCAGAAAAATAACAAGGGCTCTCTATTGTCTTGGAGATAAAATTAGAAGACCTTTAATTAGGAACTCTTATGAACCGGAGTCAGATTGGAACCTTGTGAAGGCTCAGTTCAAATATGCAGAGCAACCCCTTCCCTTCCATTTTAAATTTCTTTTAAAGTAGAAGTGAACCCTCCATTAAACCTCATCCACTCTCTATTCTGAATTGCTGTCATCAGCTATTAAGAATAATACCTAAAGCTTTGTGTTAGGCAAACTTTGAATGAGAAGTGGGACAAAGAAAGGAGAATTTTGGAGAGATTAGGGTGGTCCTTGAGGGCTGTAAGTGTTTAGGGACACAATGGGAAGAGGGGTTCAGAAAAGGAGTTGAAAGGGTGACTACCTCGTACAGTTTGTCTATGGTCCTGTTGGCAAAAATATATTACTGGAAGTATGTTTGTGTGGTACGTCAGGATACATTTGTAGGCCTCTTTCTCCAGTTCAGCTCTAGCTCCTTTGTCATGCATGACCAGTCTGTCATCGAATTCCATTGAGTGTCTCCTATCTGACCTTGTTTCCCTCTTCATTGGAGAGGAGTCAAAGAAGGAAAAGCAGAAGAAAAAAATCAGGGGGAAAGGTATGGTTATGCATATGTTTATTTCACCTCATTTTCAATTTAGGATCAGTGTGTGTGTGAGAGAGAGAATCCTGAGGGTTATCCTTTTGTTTTTTTTCTTTCTTCAGAATATTCAGATTGTTGATGGTCTTTATTATTGGTCAGTGATTGAAGTTCTCTGTGAATTATGAGTCCTTAGTAGGAGGGGTCCTCAGTAGGAACTATAATTTAAAATCATACAGAACATTTTCTGTGTCACCTCAGTATGACCCTTACATACAAAGAGCCACCAGGGAATGAATGCCCCGGTGTGCAACTTGAGTGGCCACAGGATTCCTTGTTCTTCCATTGCTTCTTGTACTCTCCTTTTTCCTCTTACACTCCGTGGGGTTGCTTTCTCCCTTTGTCCCCAACTGCACCTATCACACATGATCTGGGAAGTGGGAATCCAGAGAGATGAAGCACAGTAGCCCACTACAGTCCTCCAGGGCTGGCCATGTGCTCTGTGACAGCATCATCAGCCACATTTCTTTCCCTTGACGTCAACTGTTCCTTTCCCCAGGAATGAATTCACTGTTTCTCTCATATACTGACCTCTTTTCCTTTTTATAGTCTACAGTAGTTCAGCTCATTGAATGCTGAGGATGATCTAAAGTTGTTGTTTTTTGGCAAAGAGAGTGAGTCTTTCTTTATTATTTGTATACCCAGAGACCCAACTCTATGTACGTGACTGCCTTTTCCTACTATGTTTGGGTAAGAATGGAGTAGGTAGAAAGATGGGAAGGGGCTTATTTTAATTTCTCTTCTCCCATGTCCCCATTTAAAAATATAGAAGACAACAAATGAACAAAACCTTTAACAAGGCACTGGGTTTCCTTCCCTTTTTTTGGTGGTGGTGAGGGCTTGCTTTCTATATTAGGAAAGTAGAGAGCTGCTGAGGCACTGCAAAAAGGAGAGATAGATAACCTGGTTGTGAAATCTCAGATGGTGGCAATGGAAGGGCCAACCCCAGAGGCTGCTGCGGTAACAGAAAGAGAGTCATCTGGGAACAAACAGGGACCCACGGGGCTGTCTGGTGAGATGACGTAGGATGTCCTCATCTCCACCAAGAGTTAAAAGACCCTGGAGTTCCCCTCCCTGCCACACACACTTCTCCACTCCCACAAGCCACAGAAGCTAACACTAGGATCAGGGATAGGAAAGTCCTTATTCTTACTGCATGGAGAAGTCAGAGAGGGAGCCATAATCATGATCTTACTATAGCTGGGGAAGATGAGTTTCTGGCCTCCAGTACACAATTCTGAAATCCTGTTCCGCATAGAAGCTGTGTGCTCCATGGTGATTGGGTTTCAGTATGTTCTACGCTTTATGTACATTAGGATTAAGTAGATTTTGTGTACTGACCTTTATTCCTTCCTTACTACTTATGTTTCTATCCAACAAAATTATATTCCATGTTCCTACTGACTTAATAAATTGTATTCCTGAGTAGAAGGCTACTTAGCTTTAGATGTAGATTACAAACTCAGATTTTATGAACTTCCTTTCCTATCATAAAATCTCCCCATATACATGGTCTAATTTGCTTAACACTCTGAATGATTAAAATATGCAGCTCTTTACGACAGATCCTTTTAAAATAAAGCAAAAGCAAAGGAAAGATAGACAACTCTACATAAAGAAAAACATCACATTCAGTATATGTACTAAGATGTTTTCTTCGTTTAGTCATGGGCTATCACATTAACCTTTGCTTTTGTGTCTCTTAAAAATGCCCAGGCACAATTTAGTTGTACATAGTTCTTTTTTTTAAAGCAAAAACTTCTATTTTATGATTGCTTAAGTAATAGCATTCTTATTTTTAAAAATTTAGAAAATGAAGAAAAGTATAAAGGTAAAAACATGAATCACCTGTAATTCTACAGTGCAGGGGTAGTTACTATTAACATCGTAATTTTTTTTTAATTTATTTTTTGAGAGAGAGCGCAAGCAGGGGAGGGACAGAGAGAGAGGGAGAGAGAATCCCAAGCAGGCTCCATACTGTCAGCACAGAGCCCGATGCAGGACTCAAACTTATGAACTGTGAGATCATGATCTGAGCCAAAACCAAGAGTCAGATGTTTAAGTGACAGCCACCCAGGCACCCCACTATTAACATTTTAGAGTCTTTCTTTCTAATGTGTAGTGTGTGTGTGGATGTGCACATGCATGTTATATCCTAATTGAGATCATGCTGTACAACACGTAATTGTAAGACAAGTTAAAACTATAATTTTTTTTTTAAGCCCAGCTTTTCATGTAGGAAAGTAAATTTACAAAGTATAAAATACTACCTTTTATCTCATCATTAGTTTCTTAGTCTTTCAGAAATATCACACAGAGATCAAGGTTTTGCCACTTTGCTCAAAAAGATGTTTGACATTTATCTTAACTTACTACATTCCCTTTATGGGAATGGCTTTACTGGAGCTGGGATATCTCAGGCTATCAGGAGTACATGTTTGGCTGCGCCATCTCTCTGGCATAAAAAGTGACAGGAAGTGGTAGCCATGTGAGTGGGTGGTCTCAGTCTCACTCTTAATGATTTTGCTATCTCCTATTTAGCATGTAAGGCAGGCTAAAACGTGGCATGTAGCCATCCTCAGTAGCCGCCCCTTCCTGCCAGGCTGCTTTCTCAGTAATGCAGTCATATCGACAGCCTATCAAGGAGAACTTTCTACTTTTGTCAATTGTCACTTACTACAATTTCAGGCGTATCCACCAAATTCAAATAGAAAAAAATTAATGTATTTACACTACAATTACCATTTGAAAAAAGTTACTATGCCAAGTAGTGAAGAAATTAGATTTCTCAACATTCTCAAATGCCAGATTAAAGCAGGCAGTCAACACAATGATGTTTAAGCGTCAAATTGAGCCCTTCATTCTCTGCCTTTTTTTTTTTTTTCAGCATAATCTCAAAAGATTACATTCTGTTGAGATTATCAGCAGAAATTCCCTCAAGGTCTCAGTTTTTGTACCAATCTTATAGTATGGGGTTCTTTTTACCAACCCACAATTAATTATGTTAATGTTTCATGCTCTAAAAGTAGCTTTTAAGGAAGCCTTTATTTAGATATCAATGAAGATTAATCACAGAGTTCATAGGCAGTTTTTAAAAGTCAGATACCTTTACCCATGGCTCAAGTTTTTGTACAAGTTTTAAGCACATCTTTATCTACTGCAGAAATCCTTGAGTTACGTTATTTTTCCAGTTCATGGCATGGCACCTTTGTAAACTTGCTTGTGAGGCAAATCAGGTTGACCTATTAAAACTACTTCTCCAAACTCTTCCAGCCCTCTTACAAAGAGCACATTGAGTTAAATCAGGGTTCTTATAGCTGGAGAATGTTTGTGCCTATGAAGAGCCTCTACCACTTTGCTGTAGAAACTGTGTAATCATCTTCCTTTCACAGGGCCAAGACCAGGGTGAAGCAAGCTGGGTCCTAGGTATTAATGTGAAGGAGGCACACACTTTCAGGGCCGCACTCCTTAAATTTTGTGCATTAGTTGTTTGCTTGCCTCACTCTGGCCCCAGCTCTGATCTTTCAAAAAAAAAAAAAAATTCTTATTCCCAGTTTCCTCTGTGTCTGGGTTCCCCTCCTCCACCCGCCCCTGCACTTACAAATTTTTGAGGCAGTTTGCAAAATATATAGTATTATGTCACAGGTATGTGGAATTTGGACCTGAAGTCAGGGACTTGAAATATTTTGGTTCTTTTCTGCTTGATGTTTTAGCCTAGAACATTTTGCTATTAATACCTTTCTGGTATTTAAGTGGAGAAGTAGAAAATTCCAGATTCATTCATCTTTTTGACAGATATGGATGGCTTTTTCAGGTGCATATTGTCATGTAGGCATGTATGTATGTGTGTACATATTTATATAAAATCATACCATGTCTCCACATTATTATATAGCTTTGTTTCTCCCATGCATCTTTCGCAAGGAGGGAGATTTTATGAAATCCCCCTTTGTCTTGAGTCCTCTGTAACAGAAGTTAAGGAGTTGTTTTGAAATAAAATTTTCATTACTCTCAATTACAGATTCAATCTTTACAAACACATCCATAGAAATGTGAGAGACTTGCCCAGAGACAGCTGAAAATTGGTCCCCATGAAAATAGTTTAGAACTTAGTGTACAATTTTGAAAAATACAAAAAGAAGCAGATCATTTTTACTTACCACATTCAAGGTATAAAATAATTAACCTTGAACTGTAACCAAATGCTAAGCACAAACCTTTCTCGGGTTTAGATGACCTCCTCGTCAGGGAGTCACTGAAGCCCTTGACAAGTCTCCCTTGCAGTTAGCCTTTTATCCATTTCAGTTTTCTTGATTAGGTTATCTTGAATCATTAGGGGGTTTATTTATTTTAATAGACACTTATTGGATTCATGAAAAGAGAATTTGGTGACTAAGAAACAAGAGCTGAATATTATCTGGCTCATTTCACACTTCAGAAGAGTCTCAACCAGCTGAAGAGAAATCCTTTCACAGTTACAAAAGTTTGTTTGGGGACTTTATGTGCTTCCATTTAGAAAGCGACTGTCTGTGGTTAATAATATGAATTTTCTTTTGAGACACTCAGAAAACATTTCCTTTTGGTTACATATGCTGACATTTTCTGTATTGAGGATGTGGGTGAGTAAATGGCCTTTTACATTTCTGTGCAAGAAGCTTTGAGTCATTCTCCTAAAGAACTGTTCATTTGCTGACTTATTCATTCATTGGAGTTCCTAGAGGGGCAAAGGCGGGGTGTGGGGGGTGTGGTGGCAGTGGGGGGGGGGGGTTCTTACTATTTCTAGGCTGAATTCACTTATCAGCTCTGTGTTAGGCCCCTAGGGCACATTACAACAGAATGACTGTGACAAGGCCCTGCCTTCAAGGCAAATACAACCTTACTTACTTACTTACTCACTCACTTTCTCTCTTTGTAGATCAGACTAGGCTGTAAACTTGTGTTTGTTGCTAAGCAAATGCTGGTTTGTATTTATTCTTAAATATTTTAAAAACTAGGAAAGTTGTCATCAACACTTAAACTTTTTAAAACTTAGACTTTTTAAAGGAAAAAACATGGGGCCTGGGAGAAGTTGGAGTCATTACCAGTGTCCTGGGGTAGGAAAATCACTCAGTACACAGTGACATTTCAGTACCACGGACAGAAACACTGCTCTTCCCTTTTGTTTCCCCTCCCCCATCACTTCAAGGGAAGGTTTGGAGCTTATGGGATTCAAACCCATATCTACTGGGGTCCACACTCAAACACTGGTCATATTATTGTTTTGGGAAAGACCTCCCTGGTTATTTGGACATTCTCAGCCTTTGGTATGCAGTTTGCAGAATGTCACTCTGTTGCTGTCTACCTGAAAATTTTAAAACTTTAAAATGTTCTATAAGTAAAATAGATACTGCCCTTCTTGGTTCGTTTTTTAATCCAAGAAAGATGTAAAAAAATTCTCATGTGAATAACAACAATAAGAACACACACAGAGAGAAAGGAAAATGGTTAGAATAATGAGAACAGATTTTTTAGAATTATTGATATAGTGTAGTATTTATGATATATGTCATTTTTTGTGTGAGAATGAAAACTCCTATTGGGTGAAACATATGAATTATGTACTTTACCATTACCAGGTCATTGTGAGTCCTGATTTTACTGTCGGGGAAAAAAAATATCTAGGCTAGGATAAGTGATGTTGACTTTATTTATCATAGTTTTTTCTCTAAGGACTTCCTGTTAGATACGAATGAGGGAGGAAGGAAGGGAAAGAAAAGGGGTATCTGGATGGCTCAGTTGTTTGAGAGTCTGACCCTTGGTTTCAGCTCAGGTCATGATCTCAGGGTTTGTGGGTTTGAGTCCCGTGGAGGGCTCTGCCCTGATAGTGTGGAGCCTGCTTGGGATTCTCTTTCTCCCCCTATGTCTTTCTCTGTCCCTTTCCCACTCACACTCACTCTCTCTCTCTCTGAAAATAAATAAACTTTAAAGAAAAAAGAAAGAAAGATTAATTATTTGTCATATCATTTAGAAGCTTTCTATAGCTCCCATGGCCCATACGATTAAGATGAAATTTCTTTGCATGTTATTCTTTATAATCTGACCCCACCTCTGTTTCTAGACTGCAAAGTTGCTTCTGATTCCTGGGGTGTGATAATTTTCTAAATCCATGCATTTGCTGGTAATGTTATCTCTTCTGATTACTTCCTCTCCCCACCTAGTGAAATCCATCTTTATCTTTCAAGATCCACCTTTCATGTCATCTTCTCTATGATGATATTTTTCCTGAGCTTCATAGTCCAAATACTCACTTCCTTGCTGGTGATCTCAATTCACCTTTTTAATAAAAGTAATCAAGACAAATGATGTATGTAACATACCAGCACATTGTATGGCACATAGTAGATAGGTGCTCAGTATAAGATTACAAACTGAATTAATATTCTGAGAGACCTGTCATTATTTGCATTTATATATTATATATAACACATTAATATATAATGTAAATTGGATCATCCCATTTTTATTGTATTCATGCATTAGAGATGGGAGAACAATCTTCAGAACATTGACAGGGTAACTTCAGAGAAATAGTGCCCCTCTTCAACGATACCTCTTTGAATTTGAGGCTGTAAAACATGCCAGTAGGCTAATTTCTATGCACTCAGCTAATTTCAGTACATCTAATAAGCATTTATAAAGTGTCTTTTTTGTGTAAGGATCACACTGCTCTGAAAATGCTAAAATGAGCCAGAAACCAACTTTTTCCCTCCGCCCCCATCAAGAAGCTGACAATTCTTTTTTTTTCTTTTTCTAATTTTTTAACATTTATTTATTAAAAAAAAATTTTTTTTAACGTTTATTTATTTTTGAGACAGAGAGAGACAGAGCATGAATGGGGGAGGGTGAGAGAGAGGGAGACACAGAATCTGAAGCAGGCCCTGGGCTCTGAGCTGTCAGCACAGAGCCCAACGCGGGGCTCGAACTCACAGACTGTGAGATCATGACCCGAGCTGAAGTCGGACGCTCAACCAACTGAGCCACCCAGGCGCCCCCAACATTTATTTATTTTTGAGAGACAGAGAAAGACAGAGCATGAGAAGGGGGCAGGGCAGAGAGAGAGGGAGACAAAATCTGAAGCAGGCTCCAGGTTCTGAGCTGGCAGCACAGGGCCCGACACATGGCTTGTACTCATGAACCGTGAGATCATGACCTGAGCTGAAGTCAGACACTTAACCAACTGAGCACCCAGGCACCCCAAGAGGCTGACCGTTATCATCATCATCATCATCATCATCATCATCATCATCATCATCATCAATTGTAGAAGAGTATAAGCAACATGGTTTGGGGTCATACAGGAGTGACCAAACAGTTCTCACAGATCAGGTGAGGCCTTGTCAGCTGAGCCTTGGCATGTACCTTCTCATGGGGGACAGAAGGTTGAATATGAGACATTCCAGCCAAGGGAGTAACATGAGCAATATTAGCTGTGCTCAAAACGCTTATGATTCACTTAGCCTCCCTTCTGCCATACTAAAAATCCTCAAGCAACTACAGCCAGCCATTGGTTGAAACCAAAGAGAAATCACAGATGGGTAGGTATATACCCCACAGCCCATGCCTGGAGGTGGGAATACCAAGTATCTTCAGAGTCTGGGAGTAATTCACCATGGCTGGAGCACAAAGTCAATAGAGAAATTGATAGGAGACGAGACCATGAAGGAAAAACGGGAGCAAATGACGGTTCTTATTGTTGCCTTTTTAAATGCTTTTTGAATTGGGAAATAGGGATGTCTCATTTAAGTAGATCTTTAATTAAAACTGTCCATTCACTGAAAGATAAACTATGGGATTATTCATCTTTTAAAAAGAAACAATGGCACATTCCTTCAAGTAGTAAAGATTCCTAATACATTTACAACATGATTTGCTTTGTAAATTTAGATTGGCAGGCAACTTTTCCGGAACATATGGATTGTAAACAAACTATATCTTGAATGGTATGAGTGTCTCCTCACCTGCATAGTTGGAAAGGGTGGTCAGAGCTGTGTTTTTGACTGAAGGAAACATTTGTTTAAAAGGCTGATTAGATGGCTAAAATGAGATGTTATAGATACTTATGCATTGAATGCTTGGGAACTCTTTAACCATTGATTACAAGGATGCAGACTTTAAACTTCTCTTTCTTCTCTGGATTCAGAGTTTGAAGGTAAAAGAGTTTTAATCATACATTCCTTGTCATCATTACACTTAGACTCCATGGATATTTTTCTACGTAAGTTTTTTTTGACATTTTTTGTTTTTAACAAATTTTTTAGAGTCACAGAAATGTTGTAAAATAGTGCAGTTTCCATATAACCCTCACTTCCTCTGTTGTTAGCATCTTACATCACCACAGTGCAGTTATCAAAACCAGGAAATTAACATTGTTTTAATACCATTAACTAACCTAAAAAGTTTATTCTAATTTCAGTAGTTTTCCCACTAATATCCATTTTCTGTGCCAGGATCCCATCCAGGAATCACACTGCATTTGGTTTTTATTTCTCCTGAGTTTTCTGTAGTCTGTGGCCATTCCTCAGTCTTTCCTTTTTCTTTTCTTTTTTTTTTAGTTTATTTTTATTTATTTTGAAGGAGAGAGATATAGCATGAGCAAGGTGGGGGGCAGAGAGAGAGGGAGACAGAATCCCAAACAGTCTCCTCGATGTTAGCTCAGAACCTGATGCAGGGCTCAAACTCACAAACCTGTGAGATCATGACCTGAGCCAAAACCAAGAGGTGGATGCTTAACCGACTGAGCCACCCAGGCACTCCTCTTTTCTTTCTTTCTTTCTTTTTTTTAATGACAGTGCCACTTTTGAAGAATACTGATATGTTATTTTGTTGAACATCTCTCAATTTGGGTTTGTCATGATTCAACTGGGGTTATGCATTTTTGGCAAGACTTCTGCAGATACTGTGTTGTGTCCTTGGGAGTGCGTCATACCACAGGATTCATGATGTCCATATGTTATCACTGGTGATGTTGCCCTTAATCACCCGCTTAAGGTGGTTTCTTTGTACTTTAACCCTGATGGCTAATTATTATCTGCTATTTCTGACAAATAACAAGGTAACAGACCATGGAATGTGGAGCTGGAAAGGGAACTTAGAGACCATCTTTTGTAAACCCCTCCTTTTGCGGTTATATTCCAGAAGCTGTAAGAGGGTAACCACTTGCCCAACGGTAACCCAATCATTTAATGTCAGACCAGGAACTTAGCAGTTAGTCTCAGGGCTCAAAGTTGAAAATTCTCTGAGCTTCCTGGCCGTAACTCACTTTTTAGCCTCAGTTTTACCATACTAGAAAGCCTAACCTGACTATATGAATATGTAACTAACCTTTGGTCAGAATTTACAGCCAGACTAAAAGAGAAATTACAGATAGGTATATACCTGCAGTTCATGGTGCCTGCTCCCAGTGCTGACCAGGACTGGAAATCAGATAAACTTCTGTATCAGCATTTCTGAAATGAAAATAAATCTCCTGGAATTCTCCACACAACACGGCAGGGAATAACAACAAAAAACCTACTTGAGATTTTTAACAGAAAAAGGAGATTTGTTTATTAATAATTCATGAGTTCCCATTGAACATGCACGACAGAAACAGTGCTATTCAATAGAGAATACTGTCATCTGTCACTGTTTTATTTGACATTTACACTTTTTTTTTTCCTGATACTGCAAAACTTTCTTGGACGGCATACAAAAATTATATAAATGAAAAAAAAATCCCAATGTGGGGACTCTTTATCTCTTCTGTGGTGGGTTCACTCACAGTTTCATACATGTGTGTTCATGCAGCAACATGGCACTTTCTCACACATTCATTAGCCACTAAACAAGCTAATAAGAGACCCCCATTGAGAAAACAGAGATAGGCATCCTGAATGGGTCGGTGGAAGGATCAAGTAAATAAAAAGATGGAGGGTGAGATGGGAAGTGGGGAGGGAGAATAGATTTTCGGAAGGTAAGGCTACAAATATGTGGAATGAGTGGTGAGCCAGAGCAATAGGAAAGTAAATTATGGCTGCTGTGAAGAAAACTGACACACATAGATGGCCATTTCAAATGCAAAATAAATATTTATAAATGGCATTACAGGAGCCCCACTAGTAGGGGATATCGGCGTTCATTGGAACAGCAAGTCAGAGTTAGGAGCACCTTGCAGTTTTGTGCTACTGTAAGGCTCTCGACAGTCTTTCTGCTCTGTAGGTTAGTTATTATTTATAAAAATCACAGAACCAGCTGATACATTCATAAGCTAATTATTGAAGCAGCTGGGTACACATGGTGCAATATGTCCAAGGCTGTGAAGTATCACAGATTTCTTGGGGCCTGCTGTGGTGGGGGTGCACTGTGGAAGGCTCCATCCCTTAATCTGATCAGCCAAGCAAACACTTTGTGGGGAAACTAGATTAATAACCCTCTAAATACCATGAATGTGCTTCATCTTCAAAACCGGGTTCCCTTAAACATGCTATTAGCTCAGCTCCATCAGGGATTTGAGGAAGTTCTCTGGTTCCCTAAGAACAGGGTCTTGTTGGCTACCTCCCTGTGCCAGAAATTAATTTGGTTTGCTTATGCCTGCACACATGATCACACTTGTGTCTAATCTGCTCCCTAATAGCTTCAAGGTCAGGACCTTGCATGTCAGTGGGCAAATTGAGCACCACACTTCTTAAAGACTGATGGCAGACAGCGCACAGTCCATAACGAGGCCTGTAGTTTGTTCTAAGTGATTGTAATGAGTGCAGATTATAACAGCGCATATAAATCAAATGCAGCAATGAATGTTGTGCGAGACATTCCGAGTATCATAAGTGGAGATACCACTCAGCTGTCACCTGTCTCCTTTCAAGCTGCAGCTTCCCACAATGCAATTCACTCCTCAGGCGGAACAGCAGGTGCTGTGTCCTCCTTAAGGTCTGGGTCTCTCAGAACTTCATCTTTTAACAGATGTAGGTTTTTGTTTTTATTTTCTGTTAAATGATTGGTCTCTATGCTATAGCCTCCCCTGGGAGATGTTAAACATACCTGTTTGAAACATTTGAAAGAGTTCGGTTGGAGACTCATATCTGTTTAGAGATAGAGAAATAGGAGCTCAGTTTTCCACAGATGGTTTATTTTCCATTTCAAGAATTCTTTCCTTTGTACAAAGAAACCCTTGAGGAAACACTTTGGGACTAGGAGACTTTTTAAAAATATAGTTTATTTCCTGATAGGGATAAAAAATTTAATTGTCTTCAGTTTTCATACACGTTGCACCTTGAAAATCAGCATTTACCTGTCTCTCAATTGACTTGAAAGAAATCTATGGAAATACTTGGAAAAACATTTCCAAGCAAATGATTCGATATCTTGTTTTCATTCTTCCTAACCCTCTAACTCTCCCCAGCTCCCAGTTTATTGCAAGAAAAGATCAGGTCTGCGCAAATGTGGCCTCTCACTTGTAAAAACAAGGCAGTGTTGTGTTACAGATTAGTTTATAAATCCCCAGTGGCTTCACAGTTCAGTGCCTACAGCTGCTGCAGATGGGCCTGGGTTTTTGTCTCTTCGCGGTGCTGCAGCCGGCAGTTGAAGGAGAAAATGGAATGATCAGGTTATTAACATGGAGGCCGCGAGGAAGAGGCTGCACAATGAGAACAGCTGGTGTTGCTGTCTTGGCTGATGCAGCGGAGATAATCAAATCTTGCCTTTTTTTGGGTAAAGGCAGAAGACACAGTGGAGAGTTAGACAAACAACAGCTTACGATATTATATGGGGTTTTTATAATGCATGTCAGGAACTTTCATTGGCTTACAAGTTATGATATAGAATTTGTTGGGATTCGGGATTTAATTTTTACAAAGTCATTTGTGTTTCTTTATGCACCTTTTCAGAAAAATTCTTACTCTTTTGCAAGAGGCATGATGTGGGACAATTCTTGTTTTTAAAATTAGCGATGTAGCTTGGAAATGATGGGTTAGAAAGCTACTGGGTAAAATATTTTGACATGAGTCAGTGAGCGATGTTGACAGCATCCTCTGTATTATTTTCATATAATCCATCATTATTTGCATTACATTTTCTTTCTCGTGCAGTTTCAAGCAAGAGAACATCCGGATGCCAGAATTGGGAGCACATTTGCAGGTGTGACCCGACCAACTGCCTACCTTCCTGCAGGTGTGGCTGTGGCGGGACGGTGATGGTTAAGTGGGCCTAGGGCCCAAGGCATTCAGAGACTGAAAACACATATAACTTTTTCATTCTCGCTAAGGTTGTTGTTTTTATTTTGTGGAGTTATTGATAATTCTAAGACTATTTCCTTCCTAGAGAATTCGGTGCTATTTACACTTAAATGTTTCTCCTTCTTTAGAATTCACTATGTTGTCAATACATATTTGTTCATTTTCACATTTTTCTTAGAATGGAAAGTATCCAATTGGGCAGTCTTTAAAAATTGTAGCTGATCAACATGAAATGAATTTTTTTTTTTTTTGAGAATCAGATAACTGTAATCTTGCTTGAGTATCTTTTACAAAAAGGAACTGTAAATTAGTTGAAAATATATTCAGTAGGAAGGGTGATAAGATCATTAACAAGAATGAAGATTTTGGGACATTGGTGTAACCACCTGTGTGGTCATTGGTTGGTTCTTCAGAGTTGTCAGACTGTGACCTCAGTCAGGCTATCCTCTGCTGCTCTGCACCCTACACATTAACTCAAGTGACCTTCTCTCCCTCTAGGGCTGGCTGTGTGAACTGCTCCGCTGGAAGGAGAACCCCAGCCCAGAGAACCGCACACTCTGGGAGAACCTGTGTACCATCCGTCGCTTCCTGAACCTTCCCCAGCATGAGAGGGATGTGATCTATGAGGAAGAGTCAAGGCATCACCACAGCGAGCGCATGCAGCACGTGGTCCAGCTTCCCCCTGAGCCAGTACAGGTCAGCACCCCTTTCTTCCCCCAACCTGAGCGAGGCTGTTGATGCCAGCAAATGTCAAGGGTCAAGGGACACACCATGCCACCTCCCATTGGAAGGTGTCTCCTGCCATGTCCCTGAAGATGGGGCACCCTGTTCTCGCAGTGGACACAGCGTGCATGTGTGTGCACATACACACGTGCACATGCTCATGTGGGGAAAAATGGGTGAGGAGTCGAATCCAGAGGCAGCTGCTTTCCTGGGTGTGTTTTATTTGTGGGATTGTGAAGCCAGAGCACATGTGGCAAATTCAGTCTCCCAATCAGGAAACAGAGTTCATAGTTTCTATCAGCTTGTTTATTTTTTTAAAGAAAAAAAATCTGAAGTAGCTAATAAATTAATCTGAAATCCCTCAAGGGATGGTTGATTAGGCTGAGGAAAAGAAATATATCCACCTGAGCTAGAAAATACCAGTGAACTCAACTGAACCTTTGAGAAATTATAATAGGTTCTTAGTATTTTATGCTGAGTCTTTGCTGTTTTTGGTTTCCTCTCTGTTAGCAATCTGTGTTCATTTGGGTTGCATGTTTTGTTTGGTTAGTATTTACTCTCTTTGAGAGAAATAATATTTCTTTCTGAAAGCAGTTGAGTTTAGCCAATGAGTCTTGCTGCAGTCTAGAATCAGTGACTTTTAGGAAGAAATATTAACTAGGTTAATATCCCAAGGTCTGACACCTTTGAGTTTGGCCACAAATTTTTGTAGGTTTTGAGGTTTGTCCTATTGTCCACTATCACAGTCTCAAACACCACCAAAGAGGACCCTGCAGGGTTTCTGTCTGAACCTCCTTTTGTGTAGCAAGAAGAAAGCAGGAATGCATGCATGTGTGTGTGGGATGGAAGAGAAAATGAGGAGAATGAAGGAAGCATGGAGTGTGTTTCTTGATCAAGATATCAAAGGAGAGGTGGTCAAGGACTTGGCAAAATGCTCTACCCTGAGGTCTCCTTGACTCCTTTCACCTCAATTCAGTCTCACATGCCTGGAGGAGAAGCCAGAAGTCAACGGGTCCATTATATCACTTCTCATCCCAATACTGACATCTCAGTCAGTGCTTTCATGCTGTCATTGGTCATTTTCCAAAGTCACAGAGTGAATTGCCCAAATGATTAGACTCATGAATTCGTACTAGAAGCACCTGGAAGCAGCCTCTTAACATGGTCACAGTGAACTCAGAGCAGGTGGGTGATAAGAATACACAGCTAAGTGGTGAAGCCCGCTGTCCTGGTCTTAGACTTGGGCTGGGGGCAACTCATTCCCTGGAGGTGAGCCCCAGGGCTTACCCTTCAGGACCCACCTTCCCCTTTCCCTGTCCTGTCCTTTCCTGGCAGAGGCCTTGTCCAAGCACCAGGGTACCTTCCTATAGATAATTAGACAAATATCCTAAGTCACACAAAGCAGTGGTTTTTAGATTTTGAGATTTAGTAGAAATTAAAATTAAAGAGAAAGCCAATAAAAGTTCACCAACCTTGTCTTTTGAAAAATACATTCACTTGAAAAATTCAAGGGAAGCTCCAATTTATTATCCATATCATTTTATAAAGTAAACTTTTTAATGTCAACAAATTAATGAAAAGGGTAGCCTCAGAACAAAAAAAAATCTTACAAACTATATAAATTCAGCCATATGAAAAACTTCCTGTCACCCTTGTTTTTCTTGTTTTGATGTGAACTAGTCAAAACTTCTGTGTTGAAGCAACACAGGCCAAGGACTAGCTTCAGGGAACTACCAACTTTGGACTTTTCATTCAGGGTCCGTCTTAGTTCAGTCTAGGTGAAGTAGAAACAGAGCAGAAGTGAAAAACTGATTGATCGTAGACACTTATTGCATTCAGTTTTTATCATAACAGTTGGAAATTTAGAGAAATTTTAGATAAAAATTCTAAAACCATTATAATTAAGGATCTCCCTTCATTTGGATGATGATTCCTATACACTTTTCTCCATTCTTTGTTCAGAAGTTCTCATCTCTATGAGGTCCCTATGCTTAGGTAGCTAAAAGGATATTCAGTATAATATTCTAACTGACCAATTTGAGTAAAGTAAATCTTAGAAGCAGACCATCAATTGATTTATGAGTTTTATTATCTTTTATGTTAGTATGTCAAAACTAGAGTGTGCTAACAATATTTAATGACTAGGAAAGAGTCAGCTTGTAATTTTCCTGTAATAGCACTTCGCAGCTATTAACATTAAGTTCTGATATCACTAAGAGAATTCACTTATTATATAAAAGGCTATTCCTATCATTCAGATCTTAGCTAAAGAGTTTACAAATAAGGTAATTTTCTCTGCATTGACTTTGTCTTGGCCATTGATCTTGATCCCATAACTACTATAAAACTCTTCAATACATTACTGTTTTGGTTTTGTTTTTTTGTTTGTGTGGTTTTTTTTTTTTTTTTGACATCGTTCTAGTCTCTCAGTGACACTGCTTTGAAATCCTGCATTTGTTTGTCAGCAAAATACAAAACTTTGGATTAATTTTATATTACAGTCATGGTATAAAAAATGAAGAAAAATAAATGGAACTAACTGGCAGAACTCCCGAGATTGGAGAATACAGTTGGCACAGCTGCTGTGACTTAGGAGGGACTGTATTTTAAAAGATTTCAAACTACTAAAAAATGTTTATATTTATGAAAAAGCTAAGCCATTGGGCCCAGGGCTATGATTCATTTGTGCCTTTATATCAACTAAAATTTTAGGGAAATATAATTATTCACATGTTTGGGGAATTTTTAAATGCATACATAGGGTAATACTAGTTTGGTGATGTTACACTTTGTCTAG
This sequence comes from Neofelis nebulosa, assembly GCF_028018385.1. Classification (NCBI taxonomy): domain Eukaryota; kingdom Metazoa; phylum Chordata; class Mammalia; order Carnivora; family Felidae; genus Neofelis; species Neofelis nebulosa. Next base: position 36,523,619 of record NC_080783.1, read on the forward strand.
GCAGAAAATGCACCATCACTAAACCGTTAAGTATAGGTGAAATCAGTGATTATGAAGAGCTCCTGATATACTAAAATCATGCAGAAGTCTACTCCACTTGTGGTTATAGAAGGGTGCCATTTAAATTTCTTTATGAGTAGTTAGGGTATACCATTCCTTGATTTTTCTTAAATGGTAAAGATATGACCAATTGTGCATAATTACGCACCAGATTAGTCTGTTGACTTAGGGCCTCATTGATGTACTAGATAAAGGAAGGAGCTTCATGTCAGCATTCAGTGCTTTCTGTGATGTGAGAAGTACCTTAGAATCTGAGCCTCTTTGCTCAAGGAAGTGAGGACATTTTTCTTGTCATTTGTTTGCAAATAGTTTACGTATTGATAGTCCTATATTGCCTGCAGTTGTGTTTCTTTGTTTTAAGCCACAAAAGGTTTTAAAATTTTAAGCCTACACTTCCACATCAGGAGATTTGACATAAAATCCAGCTTTTGTGTAACAATGCAGAAAATTCAGATCTGACCCACTAGGCCACTTGGCTGGAGCTGATACTCTCTACGCAAGACACACAGTCACTCTCCTGCTGCAAGATCCCCCTTGCTCACACTGTGTATGTGCACACACATCCTGTCCACTTGATTCATTTAGACCTTGCTCCTGTCATGTCTGCCCCGGTAAGGCCACCTTGCCTCTGTGACTCCAGCTCTACACCCAAAGGTGCCAAACCAAAGCTGCACATGCCTTTGCCCATGGTTCTGATTTCTTCCATGGTAGCCATTATATGCTATTTATTTTTATAATTCTAATACCTAACAGAATCCTTTGCATGTTTACCAAGAGATGTGTGTTTGATGGAATTTTCCTTCAGAGATGAAGCTAGGTTATAGCTGAGATCAAGTTAGGCTTGGGGCCATTTAGGGGTGCTGTCAGCCCTAAGGCACTGTGGTCCTAGAGGAGTGAGGTTAGGAATCTATACCTCTCCAGGTGAGGTTCAGCTTTGATGTCATATGGGATTACCTGTTTTCTTCATATTCTTTCCAGTATTCTAAGCCTCTTCAGAAACTCATTTAAATCTTTGCTGTGTAGGGGCACCTGGCTGGCTCAGTCTGTGGAGTATGTGACTCTTGATCTCAGGGTCGTGAGTTCGAGTCCCACACTGGGACTACTAGAGATTACTTAAAAAAAAAAAAAAAAGTCCCTGCTGTGTAAAAGGTGACTTTTCAAGCCCTGAACACATGTTGTAAACTAGATCTGTCCATCTTTATCATGACCCTCAGGAGGGGTAATATTGCCTTAGGGAGTGAAAATGGATTCTTGGGGAGCATAGACATCTTCACTTTACAATAGTTTGTGGCCCTCCCAAGGGACACAGTAAATAAAGAGATATTCAGCATATCCCTGAATATTCCATGAAGCAGGGGAGATGATTGGGGGGTTGGGGGAATGCCTAAGAAGTTTCCTTCAGTGGTTAATAATGAAAAAAAAAAAAAGGTTGTGAAATACTGATATACATAATGTTTTCAGTCCTTGTATAGATATGGTGAGAAGACCAATATAGCTGAGATGACATGGGAAAGTAAAACATTCCATGAAAAAGATGAAATAAATTCCACTTTTTCATTCTAAAAGGTCAGAGACAAAATTATTTCTTATGGTTATAGTGATTTTCCCCCTAGTGGTTATTATGACCTGAGGCCCTATAGTGAATGGATATCCTCAACTTAGAATCAAAAACTAGTTAGGTCAGGGTATTCTTTATTACCAACTCCATTTTACAGTTGGAAAGACTAGAGCGGAGACATTGAACCTTGCTCGCCAGCTGAATGAAAACACAGGCATTTTTGGCATCCAGTGTTTCCTCTGACCACACTCCCCCTTTAATGCAGAAAGAAGAAAGGACATTGCTCATGCTATGACTAGGTCACTGAGTGGGTTTGATTGGGGAACATTTGCCAAATTGTTCATGTCTGTGTAGTTTGTGCTTTATTGCTTTATTATATTTCCACCACAGTGTTTCCATGGCTTATTTTGTAAGTTCAGGAATTCTGAGCTTGCTGCTGTGTGGTTTCCTGACAAGGAATTGTTTTAAAATTCCATGCAATACACTGAGTAAGAATGTGAGACCTGGTGGGTGACAGCTGACACCAGTATTGTACCTCTGCTTGTCTGGATTGCCGCCCACTCAAGAGAATTCTCAGCATTTTCGAAGCCAACAATCCCTTGTCATTGGTATTAACCAGTGGTTCTCAACCAGCGGTGAATTTGCCCTTCATGGGATATTCGGCAGCATCTGGAGACATTTTCGGTTATTATAACTTGGAGATGCTGCTGGTATCTACTGGGTGGGGGCCAGGAATGCTGCCGTCTACCCTGCGATGCACAGAACAGCCCCCTAAAACAAAGACCTATCTGTGAACAGTGTCAGTAGTGCTGGGGTGGGGACACTCTGGACTAGACAGACCACTCATTGCCTAACACCATAAGATAAAACAGACAAACAGGCAAAACTATAAGTACCTATGAGGATGATTCTGTGTTTCCTGTATTAAATCCAGGAATAATAACAACGAGGATGACGATGGTGTCGGTGATAGTTCTGATTCTTCCTTGGCAGCAGTTAGCCTTTTTGGGTGTGAGGCTCTCAAAATGTGAGATTTGTATATGTCTTCTTTTAACCTTATGGAAAACCAAAGAGGAGGGTGGTTTTTGCCTACTCTCACATGTAAAAAACTGGAGCATAGAGAAGTTAAGTAACGTGCTCAAAGTGAGACCTTAATTCCACACTTGTCTGACTTGTATCTGTGTGCTGGAAGGAACTGCCAACACACAGCAACCAGCATCCCCTGAACACATATTGTTAGGTGTCTGGTATTAGGCAAAGCCGTTTATGTATACCATTTAATTTCTAAGCATTCTACTGAATAGATTTAGTTTTGTGAGCTTTCTTCTTTACGGGAAATTTAACACAGTGAAACCTATAACTCACTAGTGTGATGTCACAGAACTGACGTGACTGAAATTTGCAGTTTTCATCAGCTTTTTTGAGATAGCTTTATTTAGAACATGACTCTCAATGCTAATGTGTAAGTGTACTTGAAATCTATCTTTAAGCTGTGTGAATTCAATCATGCCTTTCTACTCCGTCTGTATGGGCCATATCTTTGCTTCCAAAAGAACAACTTCTACAAAATAAGTAGGCTAATTAATTAACCAGTTAAGGATGTTTGCAAGTTCTCTAGCCAGGTTACTAGAATTTCTCCCCTCTTGGGTTCCTTACAAGCTGCTATTCAAGGGGTGCTAAGGGCGGCCCAGAGTTCTGAAGCCCTACTGTAAGTCTGAGGACAGATGAACATGAACGCTCCACCATTTTTAATGACATATTGCAGCAGTTGGTTCTAAGTAGGTCCTCCCTTGGGAGAACTTTTGGAGTTTCTTAACATCCATGAGGAGCCACGCTAACTTTTTTCATATTAACATTATGTCATCCTGCATGTATTTATTCAACTTGAAGAGCATTTTTAAAAAGTTTTTATTCATTTATTTTGAGAGACAAAGAGAGAGAGAAGGCACAAGCAGGAGAGGAGCAGAGAGAAAGGGAGAAAGAAAATCCCAAGCAGGTCCCACACTGTCAGCACAGAGCCTGATGTGGGACTTGAACCCATGAACCATGAGATCATGACCTGAGCTGAAATCAAGAGTCAGATGCTTAATCAGCTGAGCCACCCAGGCGTCCCTCAACTTGAAGAGCATTCTAGCTTTTTACCATGTTCAAAGTTTTCAATTTGCCATTCAGGAATATAAAGAGATTTGGAGGTCATTTACAACCAATTTTTTTATTCTAGATAAAAGGACATTTCCATCTTGAGACCATTTCTTTCAAAATATAGTGGAAAGGTTTCTTTCAGCAATGATGTCAGAAAGTTGAAGAAGCTCATTAGAGTTGGTAGCTAAGCGAGTAGATTAGACATTACCTATGGCTTTGTTCTTTTCTAGAGATTTAAGTAAGTTCGTTGCCTGCTTTTTAAAAGTTTCTTAAAGTTTTGGTTTTGTGTGGTGTGTGTGTGTGTGTGTGTGTGTGTGTGTGTGTGTGTGTGTGTGTCAAGACAGAAATTCCGGCTTAATTTTTGGAGATATATTAAGGGAAATTGACAGTGATAGAACCTGAAAATTCAGATGTATGGGCTATGAATGTAGTTAGGTTTCTCTACACCTGGAACTGGGAATTCAGCACTCAAGGAAATTCATGGGCTCATCCTCTCCTTTGCTATCCTTTAAATAACACACCTCTTCCCCATGTCACATTCCTTCTGTTGTCAAGCTTTTCTTTCCCATCGTTATCTGATTTATCACTTATATTTTTATCTATTTTATAACTTCTATTTGCTACTCACAGTTTCTCTGAATTATCATTCTGCCTCCTCAGAACTTGACCTGCCCATCCATGACCTCTGCTCTACCTCCTGAGTTTTTTCTATTTAGAAATCCAGCTTTTTTTTTTGCCCACTCTATATTCACTACCACTTTAAAATTTCATAACAAGAGAAATTGACGGGTCCACCTTACCCTCATGAAAGCAAACTGTCTTGACATTTTATTTCCAAATAGTAATACCAGTGCTTAATTTAGAAGGCACTGCGTTTTCAAGGAGGAACTCTGCTTGGGAAAATATTAGAATAAAGTCAAAAGAATGGGAAGTAGAAAGCTAACTGGCTATAGACCATCTGTACATGACCTGTGAATGGGTTGCCCTTGGGCCAGGAAGTTAGAGCCTTTTAGTAGATCACGGCTCCTATGACCCTGCATTTATCAGAGTAGATGGTTGTAGTAATGATTAACAAGTCTCATATGAAATTCTGATATCAAGGGAGATTTATATGACTTTTTAAATGTGAAATGCTATAGACATATAAGCAGTAGGAAACAAATGCCTAAGATTTATTTTAAGTTCTGTGTATACCAAAGTATTATGCCTTTTTATTTTATTGCAGTTTGTCTTACATTTATCATGTGGTTCCTTCCATGCGTTCAGGCACTGTGCTATAGATACTCATAGAAATTAAACGTAGAATTTTATAGTAATCTGGGTCTTCCTGTTTATGTCTTTAAAGTGGGTTCAACAATTTACTAGGCTTATGATTTTAATAATTGGAGTTAGCTTACTGCTTCTCATTCTTTGTGGGGTTGTTCTAGTGTTTTTGCCAAGCAGAGCTCTCCCTATGAGTGGCTGAACCTTAATAACACACCGCCTTCCAAATTAAATGTCCAGGGTTAGCTACTGGTTTGAAGTGAATTGTCAAACAGCTGGGTTCCCCTTCTTCCAGTCTTTTCCTGCCCTGTGGGAACATAGAGAACTTTGGTCTCTGTAGTAGCTTGCTCTTCTATGATTGCTATGTTTCTTTAAATACTAGCCTAATTTTGATATTTTGCATTTTTCAGAGGCAGCACAGTCCCTTCAGCTCATGCTTTTGGTTATTGATACAGCCCTTATTTTTTAGATGCTGAAACTGAAGAGAAGGCACTTTGCCTAACACTGCTCGATAGGTAAAGGGAAGAAAAAGGATCGACCGTGTCATTTCCATTGGTACAATAGCTCCTTGTTGATACAAGTGTCTGCAGTGCTCACACTCAGAAACCACTAAAAGCACTAATGTAAATGATCTCTGTGTCTGTTTTTTTCAAGTTTTGGGACAGCAGGATTCTCTTTGTACACATTGTCATAGTCTTTTTCTTCTGCTGATATTAAATGAAATGAGTTATAATATAAAACCTTTAGCACCTTGGCCAATACTTGATGTTCTTATAGGAAAATAAGACTAAAGATAATACTTTTGAACATAAAGCTTAGTTGTCTTTTTAAAAATATTGCTGTGGCATTTGTTAGGAGATATTCTTGCTATTCTACTAGCCAACTCATTGTGACTATTTTTTCCTCCCTCCTTTCTTCCCTCCTACCCTCCTTCTTTTCTTTTCAATAATCTGAAACGCTTTTTTTCTTTCTTTCTTTTTTTTTTTTTTAATCTGAAAGAACATGGGGCAGTGGCTAATTTTGTGAAGGGACAGACTGGTTAAATATGAGCAATGTGGAGCAGACTGAGAAAGAAGGAGACAAAATAAATAGCCTAAGGTAGTGTATTGGAACACATCCTCCCTTCTCCTCCACCCGCAAAAAACAATAAACTTAAGCTAACATTAAGGCACTTGTGGATATCGATATGTCATTGTTCTAATCAAGGGCCTCATTACACTTGATCTGTGAGAAGGAAAATACATTCCTTTATACTTCTGTAGATATCTAGCTAAGTCTGGCTTTTGGTAAAGATGATTAAAATTGTTTGATAAAACTGTTTTCAGGCCTCAAGTTATAGATATGATTGAAAAGTCTGGCTATTTTTATTCTCACATTTTTACTTATTTATTTAACAAGTATTTGTATAGCTCCTTCGGCATGCTAGGTATTAATTCTAGGCACCACGTGTACAACAGTGAATAAAACATATAAAATTTCACACAACATTGAGCAGTTTTCTCCTTCACTCAGAGTTGCATTTTTTTAAACAGATTTCATTTTCCCTCTGGCTACCTTAACTTAATTTAGAATTAAGACTATGATTTAATGGGATCCATAGGTTCTGTTTCTTTCTCTGGTGTTGACTTTGGGTACCATCTCTTCAACTTTTCCAGTTGTTTCCAGAATGTACTGGATAACATCTTTAAAACATGTTTAGCTTCTCAGAGATGATATTACCTTAAAAAAAATGGCTTTTTGAAAGTATCAAAGCAGATTTTCTGAATCTATTCTCTAGAGTCTGAAGTGATTTACATAGTTCTAGAAAGAATTATATATGTAGATTAGTGATTGAGTGGCATTTTACAATGTGGTTTTGGTGGAAAACGAATGGATAATACGATGACAACTCCTCCTTAATTTCTCCTCGACCACACAGACACACACTTCTTTTTTTGCCCTGGTCATGTTCATTGTCTCTGCCTAGGGCGACTTCTCCAAGTAACTACCCTATTGGCAGTGGGGTGTGGGCTAATTCATTGTTAGTACTTGAACCGAGTCCTTCAACTGAACCGCTCACTGGGCATGTGTTGATAAAGCTGTGGTCTGCGGAGTGTCAAGTGTCTCTTAATAACGAGCTAATGTGGCATAAAACACATACAGTTTTAGGAGCCTGCTTCACATTTTCTCCTTAAATTTTCTACCAGAGTGTTTCTCATTCATACGTAATTGTTGGTTTGAGAGGTATTCATCATCTTTACAGAGGAAACAGGTATGCACATGTGCAGAGAAGGGCTTCCCCGTGTGGATGAAATTCTCCTTATTTGGTCAGAGCAGACGTGCTCATTTCACATACTCTGATTTGGGCCTAATCACTCAAACAAGTTCATAAATCTGGAAGGCAGTTGCAGCTGAAGCAGGGTATGAGGGTGGCCAGGAAAGCCCGGTCCCAGTGGCCTTTTTGAGACTAAGAGGCTTCATGCTGGGAAGCTGATGGAACTGACAAACTTGACCCACAGATACACTAATACAGCCATTTTTGTAAGATTTTGGGCTGCCTGATTCAAAAAAATTTCAGTAGAAAGTAAAATATCCAAATGAAAGTTAGATTTCTTTTAACCTCCTTTTCTTTCTTTTGAAACATAAGCGATATAAATTGTCAAGGAGCTTATCCGAGTTGATCGAAACCATGGCTCTGCCAGAAGCTTGAGGAGAGGGGGCCCTGGACCGACAGAAGAGCTGGATGTGGATTCCAGGGCCACCACTGGAATTGGAGCACTCTGGTCTTGCAGAGACCACTTAAGTTTTCTGCAAACAGCAACGATCCCAAATCTTTAGGATTGAGATTTACATGAGAAGGGGATTGCATGGAAGGCACCTGAGAAATAATAATGGTATCTTAGCATTATTAGTATGAATAATACTACTCAGAGAGAGAATTCTACTCAGAAGAGTAGTGAATAAGGGTATAATTCTGCTCAGAAGATTTCAGAGTTGAACCAAGGATGATGTCAGCATATGATTCTGTAACTAGCAAGACACGAGAGCGTGCGTTGCCTCCGTTGTGTACACATTGTACACTTGTTTTGGGGCAGACTGAGAAACTCCGAGCTGTCTGGTTTCACCTGATCTTTCTACATTTCCAAACTCTTTTAAAAAAGTCATTATAAGTTACTTGAAAGTAAGTGAGACCTTTTCTCCTCAGGTCTAAATAAAATCCCTTTAGGGATTAAAAAATGCAATTGGAGGGGCGCCTGGGTGGCGCAGTCGGTTAAGCGTCCGACTTCAGCCAGGTCACGATCTCGTGATCCGTGAGTTCGAGCCCCGCGTCAGGCTCTGGGCTGATGGCTCGGAGCCTGGAGCATGTTTCCGATTCTGTGTCTCCCTCTCTCTCTGCCCCTCCCCCGTTCATGCTCTGTCTCTCTCTGTCCCAAAAAATAAATAAAAAACGTTGAAAAAAAAAAATGCAATTGGAGGGGCGCCTGGGTCGGTTAAGCATCTGACTTCGGCTCAGGTCATGATCTCACGGTTCGTGGGTTCGAGCCCCGCGTCGGGCTCTGTGCCGACAGCTCAGAGCCTGGAGCCTGTTTCAGATTCTGTGTCTCCCTCTCTCTCTGCCCCTCCCCTGTTCACGCTCTGTCTCTCTCTGTCTCAAAAATAAATAAACGTTAAAAAAAATTTTTTTTAAATGCAATTGGATATTACAAATGTAGATTGGTACTTTTTTTTTTTAAGCTTAAAAAAGCAAAAAGACCACTCTGCTTCTGCATAATCTCTGGGAGTTCTGCTGTCCTTCTTATCTTGCAACATATTAGGATCCACAGAGTTGTGAAGATGCCATGCAGTGATGATGTTTGAGTTTCTTTGGTCTAGTATTAAGTAAGCATCTGCCACATCAGCAGCTCTGTACTGGCCTCCAATGGACTCAAACAAGGGGAAATAAATTTTATCTGATCTTGAGTTGCTTAAAGACCAGCAGGGAAATGAATATAGACTTTTGCAGAGCAGGCTAGGTAATGATATGTTGAGCAGAGATGCAAAATTCTCTAAGATCTTAGCATACTTTTTAGTGGGTCCTTCATACTGAAAATACTAATGGGTGGTTTTCATGTAAGTGACTCAATTCCTACCATCACTAACTGGAATTCTACCTCTTTCCCTCCCACATATGCAAGTAAACAAGGGTGAAAGTATATATGATTAGTGTCATTGTAGAAGGAATATAGAATCAACTCTAATTTACCAAAAACAAAAGACAAAAAGTAAAATGCTTATAAATTTTGCTCTTGATGGTACCAAATTATTTGAAGTGCAGGTCACAACAAATGCATAAGTGATGGCCCCATGATCGAAAATCATAGGGTTAAGAATTTGATGATAAATACAACCATTTGATTTTAATTTTGAAAAATCATGATGTCTTGCTTATTACATAATGGTAGAAACAAACAAATTCTTTATTTGAAAGCAGGGCCTTCTGGTTATAATTTTTTAAAACACATTTAAAATAGATGATTGGGATTTGCTTAAATCTGAGTGTAGTATGGCATTAAAGTAAAAAGTTCTCAAAAACTTAAAATATTTCTGTTTGTGTTTGTTACCTGCCAAGACTTCCTATTCACTGTCTCAGGAACTAGAGCATCTTGTAAAGAATAAAAACTACTTTCTATCTCTGTTTTCAATGAACTGTTTTGATAAAATGGGTAAAAAGATACTGTAAAGCAAAGGGCCCTGCAAGTGGCATAGACTCTAGTCACTGGGACTGGGCATGTGACCTTGGATGATTGGTTTTATCCCTTAGTTTTCTTCTACTTTTTTGTAAACTGTTATAACATGGATTAGGGGATCCCAAAGACTCTATCTGAAACACTCATTCTATGAGTTGGTTTATTTATTTCTGATTCCCATTTCAGTATTTTAATGAAAATGTAGAAAACAAAAAATAAAACCATATCACTCCTGGGAGGATCAAATGTGTTTTGGAAAAACAAAGTAGCAACAAAATAACAGATGATGGACACCTTATATCTGCTCAGAGAGATCCAGTTGGTTTTCTTATGATTCATAGTTATAGCAATTGCAAGAGAAAGCCAGCCACTGAGTTTTAAACTATTGTAACCAAACCTACCTACCGTGGCTTCTCAGCTGTTTCTATTTAGTGTGGAAATCTAATGTGGCTGAAAACTACTGCTGATTTTTATTAAGTTGAAGTCTGGAACTTCCCCTTGTAATGATAGAAAAGCACACTTTCAATTAAAGGAAAACTGCCAAAGTTCTGAAATTCATTTATTTTATTATTACTCAGTTTAACCCTAGAAATGGGAGATCAAGCAAACTGGATAGATTTGACAGTTCTGAGGTCATAAGTTCAATTTCCTCACAAGTTGTTTCTAGATCTAATTCACTGCAAACCATATAACCCTTCACCTTTTGATATGGAGTCTCTTATTGAATTGTGTGTCACATCAGGATCATCCTAATCACTTTGGGGCTAGGAAACTGACAGGTAAGTAAGGCCAGGCAAAGGAGCTCCAGTGAGCAAGTCTGGGAGGCAGAAAAGGGACAGGTATCACTTTCTATAGCAGACTCAGAGTGTGCTGGAGTAGGCTTGCATTGGCTAGCAGTGCTGATTGTTGAATTTTCAGGAATTTTCAAATTTTGTCTCACCTTTAGTAGAATGGAGCTGGCCATGGTGGGATTATTCACACTATGAGAACAGGCCAATGATCCAACCGGGGCTTTTTTCTCTGGAGAGCCCATTGTTACACATTTGCTAGCACAACACTGAAGAGACTCCAATTAACTTTTTTTTTTTTTTTTTTTAAAGCCCTGTGGATATCCATGTATTTATTTTTCATAAAGACATACCAAAAAAGCATTGTATGAAAGAAAGGTATTTCCAGAACTGAATGGCTGATTGATAGTATACAGCTCACTTGATCACCCAGATATAAAAAATAGTTTGTTTAGACAGTCGTTGTTTCTACTCTTTCCCCTTCAACAGAGTTAATTTCTTAGATGTGATAAACTGAACGCTTTACTTCAAAATGGGAAGTTAGTTATGTTTTAAAAGGTACTCTAAAATTATGGAGCTGAAATCCATGATGTGAGTTCCTAAAGAAATACATATGGATATGGAAAGATCTTCTTACTTCTATTGTGATCTAAATGAACAGAATGTGCTAAAGTGAGCATATAGTATATAAGTACAATATCTACATGCAAATAATTTTTTAAATATAGTTTTTCTCATTTCAGTGTTTGGACAGTTTGTGTCAACAGTATACTCAAAGTGTGGGAAAAGAAGAGTAGAAAGGAGTTATGGTGGACAAATGTCAAATAGTTCCCTGTAAGGCATGATTTAAGGGATATACTCTTTTTTTTTTTTTTAATTTTTTCAACGTTTTTTATTTATTTTTGGGACAGAGAGAGACAGAGCATGAACGGGGGAGGGGCAGAGAGAGAGGGAGACACAGAATCGGAAACAGGCTCCAGGCTCCGAGCCATCAGCCCAGAGCCTGACGCGGGGCTCGAACTCACGGACCGCGAGATCGTGACCTGGCTGAAGTCGGACGCTTAACCGACGGCGCCACCCAGGCGCCCCAAGGGATATACTCTTGAGAGAAATCCTTATTTGAGTTTATGCATCATGTGAAACAAAAGCCTCCCAGAGAGGTAAAGCTAAACTAGTTAAGCAGTGTGTGTAGTTAATACAGTCATGTACTTAGTAATGAAAGGAGAGAAGCAAATTGACGAATTCTTTGGCTTGTAAAACACATCTGGATCAAATGCATCGGTATGTTCTATCAGTTGATGATTCTTTAATATATCTTCATATTAGAACTACTGATGTACCAGGGAAGAAGAAGTTTTCTTGTCATTTTATTTAGAAGAAATCAACCAATTTATTTGGAGCTCCTAGAACAGACGTATTAGAGACAGCAGGCTGTACTTTGATGGTCCCTACATACTTGCGTATATGAAGCAGAATTGTACAATACACTATGTGAACATGTCCTGTCATCTGTGTTCTGTGTTGCCATTATTCACATATAGAATGTGTATGTAATCAGTTCCTATTTTATGTCGTATTCATCTGCATTTGCAGCATTTCAAAGACTAGTCTGAAACATCTTGGCACAGATGGGAAATGCAGAGTTGCTTTATAAGTTCCAGAACTACAAAGACACAGATCTAACATGTGATATTAATAAATAGCTTGGATGGGGGGGGATTAAAAATTAGATTATTTATTTAGAAAGTTGAAAGTCTTCATTTGTGATCATTACTCTGTTCTTGAAAGGAAATAGGTGCTGGGTTTTGTGTTTTGTTTTTTTTCTCCCATCCTCACGTTTCCCTTCTCCCCCTTCCTCATGTTTTGAATTAAAATCTAAAGACAGACTGAAAGAGTGTATATATAACTGCAAGAAGGATGTGGTAAATCATGGCAGTGGTTTGTGATCTCACAGACATGGTGGTGTCAGGAACTAAAGACCAAAGGCGAATCCTCAGCTTCCAATGGATTTACTAGAAATCCCTTACCCTTGTAGCATATCATGGATAATAGCATATCATGGATAATTACATTTTTACAAACGGTAGAGAAAATCATTTTGACACACACATAGTATTTTCCAGCCAGACCAGCTTTTCAATCTTTTACAGCTTTCATGCATTAAGGCTCGTATTTTCTTTGTTTATTTTTAAAATATTATCATTAATAATAGGCTTGTTCTGTGGTCAGCCTCTGAATAGAAGACACTGAGGAAAACCCCTTCTTCCCTGTTGCCCCAAGTCAAACATTCGATACCTTTTCCTTTGTAGAAGTTTGTGCTCTTCATGTTTTTCATTAAGAAAGTTATGGCAGCCAAATTTTCATGGAGATTTTTAGGAGCTTTGGTCATTTTTCAGCTTATTGCTATGTGTAAAAGAATGAATTATGTTTAGTGGCAAATCACTGAAAAGAAAAAAAATTAGAAAAAGTCATAGAAGAAATACTGTCATCGATTTCTTTCCCACTACTGTGCAGTGGAGTGAATTCTGACTGGATAAACCTAGAAAAGGTCATCCCCATTAACCACTCAGCTGTATCAGAAGTCCAGGGCACAGAAAACATTGGGGGACAATATTCTCCTTTCTTAACCCTTTGGGATCAAATGTGGTATTTCATTTTGAAAATGAAATCCATTCCCCCGAGGCCTTCAAAACTTTAATAATACACAATAAATAAAATCATATCTAATAACTCAGTGGTTTCATCTGACACCACCATCATCTTCTAGATGTACAGCAACTGCAGAAACATAAATACTTGCAGGCCTCGAGCGCCCAGTTTCTATTTGCTAAATAAACTTGGCTTGCTTTAAATTCCTCTGTGTGCAGTCATTAATACAATCCACTCTGACAGCATTTAATTAAAGTGCTTTTCTCTATTAAATTCATTAAAAGTCACCCTCCCCCCCCCCCACCCCCACCCCCAAGTATAACTGCTTTCCAGATGCTGAGTGGCAGGGACCTATGAGCCTCACTTTAAATAACTTCTCATTCCTCTTTGTAAAGTGTTTATTACATTCAATTTAGAAACTGTTAAATATGGCTTAGAAAGAAAGTCAGATTCCAGGACATGTTCACCATCCCTTTAGCAATTTTTTGAAAAACAAATGTTAGTTTAACTCCTCTGAATAAGCATCTATTATCTGGATTTTTTTTTTTTTAACACTCTGTCAACACTTGTAGGCATTTAAGCTGGGAGGTAATAAAGATATGATTTTCCTCTCAGGGTTGGGGAATTTGCATCAGTTCTAAGCAGGTACTTGGCTGGAGTATCTTAGCCTGCAGATTCAGGGAGAGTGAGCGTAACCATCCAGTATTAATAGATTATTGACAGTTTAATGTCTTGGCACCTACTTAGCCCATGAAGTATAATAGCCAGGAAGCTGTCTGATATGAAAGCAGTCAATAGCATTTTCAATCAAAACCTTTCAGTTAATTGCCGGTTGACCTTAGAGATTTCCTTTAGGTAATGCCGTCTTTAGTTTAGACCAAAAGGCCCATATTGATTTGTAGAGTTTATTCAGAGATGATTATTTAATACCCAGTATTAATTCCTCCAGTATCTGTGGTAAATTTTGTCTTTTCTGTGTCTACCAAATGAATTGTCTTTTGGCAGTGCTTTTCGCAAATATTCCCTTTACCAGCTCTACTTTGAAAATATCTCATTAAATCTGTTCTCTTCTCAGAAATAGAAAGTTGAGAATCTTGAGGGAACACATGATCAAGTATTTTAATATGATAAGAGAATTTTGATACAATTTTTTGTTCAGTCTGGAATTATAATTCCAACAGAGACCCTGACAAAGCTAAAAACTATACTTTTAGTAAGGGTGATTATGTAATACCTTAAACACTACCCCTTAAAACAAAAAACATTCTTTAGAGCCAAATGCTTTTTGGTCTCCATAAGTATCAGTGTGATATCAGCCTTATATTTAGCTTCAGATTTTCTATACTTCCCTGATTTAATTTTAGTTCAATATTTTTATTTATTATTTATTTATTTATTTTTATTTATTTATTTTAATGTTTATTTATTTTTGAGAGAGAGAGAGAGAGTGAGAGCCATGGGGGGGCAGAGAGAGAGGGAGACACAGAATCTGAAATACGCTCCAGGCTCTGAGCTGTCCACACAGAGCCCAATGTGGGGCTCAAACTAATGAACCATGGGATCATGACCTGAACCAAAGTCAGATGCTTAACCAACTGAGCCACCCAGGTGCCCCAGTTTTAGTTGAATATTTTAAAAACAAATTTTAACAAAATCTAAAATAAGCCTACCAAAGCGGGTAGGAAACAGCAAAGGCAGTATCTGGCTTGAACTTTAAACCATTTGCCTTACTTTGGATTGTGTGGTGTTGGAGCTACAAAGATTGAATCAAAGTGGGGACAAAATTATAGACTTTGAATTGATTTTGTTACTTTTTTTGTTGGTTCTTCACACGTGGGTTAATGTCATTCGTTATACTCCAAAGATCATCATTTTTGTATTTGATTTAAAAAAAAAAAAAGACCTATAGTGCTTTCAGTAGTATTTTGTAGATAGGCAACATTCTTTCACATTTCACTCAGTTAATAGCCATTTTTGTCTCAGGCTTTTCTTGTGATACATATGATCCGTTTTAAAGCAAATATACCTAGTTTTTGTCTATTCTTTTTTTTAAAGGTTCCCCTTCTTTTGACTTTTGTATGGATTCTCTCATTGCTATTTGCTGTTTTCCCCTCTAGCAACTTTTTTTTTTTTTTGCCATAGAAACTGCTGTGGACCTTTTGAATTCTATTGATAGTAGAAATATTCTACAGATTGGGGAGGAGGAGAGTGAAGCAAACTGATGAATATATCAGTTTTGAGAATAGTAACCCACTAAAGGTATATCTCTGACTGTTAGTAATTTTCAGATGATTTGGGGGAAATTAAAGAACTAACATGAGCCACTTTATGCTATTGTTAGCCATATAAAGTGTATTGTGAATTTAACGTTTTTTTTTTTTTTTTTTTTTTTTTATTTATTTTTGGGACAGAGAGAGACAGAGCATGAACGGGGGAGGGGCAGAGAGAGAGGGAGACACAGAATCGGAAACAGGCTCCAGGCTCCGAGCCATCAGCCCAGAGCCTGACGCGGGGCTCGAACTCACGGACTGCGAGATCGTGACCTGGCTGAAGTCGGACGCTTAACCGACTGCGCCACCCAGGCGCCCCTGTATTGTGAATTTAATGCGTTACTACAAACTATTGGAATTCAACTCTTGTCAGTAATAACCATTTTTTAATGAGTGCCTGTGTGAACTTGCCCCTTTTTTTCCAAACCCTTAGAGCTATTAGATGTGTTCCAAATTTTAAGAAGACTTTTGGTTTGTATAACCAAATTGGCTATTACCAATACAGACAAATTCTGGACATTTTAGGATAAAGTTTAGGTTTCAACTGCTCACTCAAAACACAGTGCCTGACCCTGTGCTGAGTGTGTGCAGATGAACGTAACACAGACTCTACCTCTAAGGAACACATAGCTTCATGGAGAGACAGGTACAAGGACAGATGACTGTAATACAGTGTGTGAATACAGAGAAAAAAAGCACAGGGGGCCATGTTTGCCCTTAGTTGGAGAGCAGGAGGAGCCAGAAGGCTCCCGGGGAGTAGTGCTACTCAGGGTCCCTTAGAGAATTCCTCATGAGAGGAGCTTTCTGGATAAAGGGGACATGAGGAAGTGAGGGCACAGAGATCAGAGGGACCAGAGGGTGGGGCTCCAGCTTTAGAGCACTGCCCAAAAGGCGAGGGTTGAACAAGGACAGGAACAGGAACAAAAGCTAGTCAGGTCACAGAGCCCTCTTGGATGTGCAAGAGGCCTTGACCCATCTTACAGTCACTGAAGGCCTTTGGCAAGATGCTCTGTTAGCCATGGCAGGTGACCTACTGGGAGGAAGTCGTAGTAATTCAGATAAGAGAGATTATAAAGGACAGAATAACAGCAATGGGGTACATAGAAAGAAAAAATAATCCAAGAACTGTTTAAAAGCAATAATCAACAGCACATGGGATTGACTAGATGTGGAATTTCAGATGAGGGGGAAGAGTCAGCAAGAACTCTCAGATCCTGGCTGAGGCAACTTGGGTTGAGGAGGTCTTAGGGCACCAGCTGAGAGCATTAATGATTAATTCCCTGTGAATGTCATTTGTAAGTATGTTTGTTTTGTACTGAGTTTTCAGCTATTAAAGTAAGTCCTCCTCTAAGCAAATTCACATTTGAAAGTATAATGATTTGACAGTTCTTGTGTCTGAGGACGACCTACACCGAGGTAAGCAAGTGTGTTTAGGAAAGCTAAGGCCATGTGACACAGAGACAAGACTGGAGTTGCTTTGTGAATCTGGGTAGATAAGGATGCTGCATGACTGGCTTCTGGAAATATAATGGTTCCTCCCCAGCTTGGAGACTGGAATTTTCTTGTGGGAAAAGGAATTGCCAATCTAGTTACTTCGCCCCAGGGAATTAGGAACTGTGATTTCTCTTCCCAGTGACCATCCTTGGTATTCTGGGAACAGATTTATTTTCTTGAGGAAACCACTGTCTAAATAAGAGTGCCTGGTCCTGTCTGTTTGCCACCTCTCACCCCATGTACTTACCACAAAGTTTAGAAGCAAAAGTTTCCCCATACCTGGTTTCAGTTAGTAAGATCATTAATGTGGAGGATGTAAACCCAGTGTCCTCGTAATGGATTATAAGTGGTTTAGAACTTAAAAGAATACTCTAGAATTGACCTTTGGGAAGTTTTACCTCACATCATTTAATTTTTCCATATTCTTTTTCTCTTGAAAGAAAATAACACCAGGGAAAGCCAATCTCCAATGAAATTAAGTAAATGAAGTTGAAAACTTAAGGTGTCCGATAAGCTCTCATTTGACACCTTTTCATGGGTAAACCACAAGGCATTTTCCGTAGAGATCAATGGCCTCCACGTCACAGTCTGAGGAGAAAAAATCCCTCTTTGATCATTTGACTTTGTTTACCCAGTTTGGACTTTAGGGTATAATAAACCATAACATGTCAGTGGTGTGGTAATGCTAGATATTTTGTCTTTTACCAGAATGGTTGATTATAATGCACTACTTAAGATTTGCTTTCTATAAAAGGAATATTTGTACTTTTATGTGTTTGATTCACACAGTACAGTTTTCTCAAGTCCTGTTATTAAGTGGTTACATTCAGAAAGCAAAAAATATGCTGAGGTAGTATTTTATTGGCGAACATCTAATATTTTCACTAACCATAACTGTCAGATTGTTCTGACTTCTGAGTGCCCCAACTGTAAAAATTACACACAAAATGTGGCCTATCATAGGATTCTAAATAGCCCATGTGAGGCCTCAAGCACATGGATTACCTTCTCTCTTCTTCCCCCCTTCCCCCTACTTGTTAACAATCTAATCCATACACCCTCTCTCCATAAGTAATTTAAACCCTCTTCTTTCAGAAACTGGAGAACAACATAACTGCAGTGTCACGAGTTGTGTTAACACATAAATGCCATCACAATTAAGGAGATTTTTTTTTTTTTAATTTTAAACCAAGTCCTGGCTGAACTTTGTCAGAAAGAGTATCTCTTTTTTATACCAGCAAATTTTGACAAAATTGGGTATGTGCTTTTTCAAAATGGTACACACAAAAAAGGTAACAATCCCTTTATAACCCATGCAAAATTAACATTTAGGAGAGGAACTTCTCCATAATGTATTCTAATTTTTCCCAGCTTCTTTGTCTTTACTTTTAACTCTACACTTGAAAACTTCAGTAGTATCTTCCGCCATTTTTAGTGTCGTTTTTATACTTCAATTAGACATTTATTCACACTAACACGAATTTGTGTTAAAACTTTCATTTAAACAGAACATAGTTTTGCATGTTTCTCCATTTACCAGCTAAATAGCAGGAAGCATGTTTGTTATATGTTAGTCTCAGGGGTTGTGATTTGGGGGTCAGATCTCAATTTCATATATTCATTTCCTCCTCTGAAAAATAATTGCAATGGTAGCCATCAACATTGTGAGATTAATTTGTTGTTTTTAACAAATAAGAAGTCCAAAAGATAGTAAGCACTTTGATAATATCAAAATTACAGGATTTAAAGAATTATAGAAATTTGACATATGACTACCAAGCTGCATTATGTAATCTGTATGTAAGTCAAGGAAGAGTGAGGCTTTATTTCAGTTTGTTGGAAGTGGCTTGAATTTACTCTAGTGCTTTACCTTAGGAATCATTCTATAAGTCTTCATTGACATAGTCCTTGGCTGGCTACATGGTGTCTGTTCTTGCAAAGTACGTCTATTCTCTACCTTCATTTAACTTAACCTGTTTTCACTTAAAAGGAATCAGAACTCTGCTCTGGTTAAACTTATTGGTTGATATTTATTTATCTGAAAGAGTCTGTAACCTTTTCTTTTAAGCTTACCTTGAATTTCTTTTAAAAAATCAAATTTCAGATCTCCCTGGGTCATGTATTCCTGGCATCTGATGAAGTTGTTTTCATTTGGGCTGCATTTTACTTTACCTGAGACTTAGTTAAAGAATTTTAATGGATTGTTTTTATTTTGGACCCTTTGCACATCTTTTTCTCTTGGTCTTTTGCCATTGATGAGGTATTATGAATTTCCAGGTTGGTTCTTTTAATATCATTATGAATTCTTGGTACTCAGGTCATCCTAACTTTTACCCATTTCAATTAGTTACCCTCGTGTCTTTAACCTGACTTAAGCTCCTCTTTCATTTGTACTGGTGCAAAAGCCACTCTCTCGATTATACCAATGAGACAAATCATGCATTCATTTAAAAATCAGAACTCCAGAGGTAACTGCCAGCTCTGGTCACATCCAGTAATGCTACTCTTATCTCATTGTAACTCAAATATAAGGTCTCTAAAGATACTTTAGTACCTGTACCTTGAATCTGGTCTGTAAGAGACCATCTCTGTGAATTCTTAAGCTAAGTTTTGTGTTTCGAGAATACATTGTGAAAAGTAGTGGAGGTGTATGGGAACGGAGAGGAAATGAATGCTCATGAGTGTCAAATGAGATTGGGGTGGATGGGTTGGGAGCTGGTTTCTCCCAGCCAGAAGGACACATAGTTGTGGACTGGACCATCCTAAAGAGTTCGTTCTTCCTGGAACCTCTCATGGATTATATCTGTCACGTTTCCAGAATGCTTTGGGTCACGTTCGGCCCTAAATGAACAAATAAACTTATTCAACAGGTAATAATGATGAAGAGAAAGATATCATTACCATTAGGTTCAATATATGGCCACATCTTACCTTTGTTGGATTCTGACAGGAGAGATGATTGTTTTATATTGGTGTGGTGTCTGTTTGAATGAGAGAGTCATCTGGAGCCTGCTTCATTTACTCTCTGTCAGCTCATCTCCTTATATTGAAGAAGCAGCTCACCCAGCCACCTCTTCAGTGTTTGCAGATTCTGGCCACTCCCAATAGTCATATTAATTATTGCAACACTCTTCCCCACCACTCCCCGCAAACCATACCAGAGTTGTTGGTATAGTTGTTCTCAATTTGTTACCAAAGAGGAAATGATATAAGCCAAAGGCTGTTTTAAGAACTATGCTTCCTCCATCCCCTAAGTTTATTTTAACAGATTATTGTGTCACAGCGTTTTTATGCTTTTATCTTTGACCAAAGTGTTTATTTTGAGAAACAATTATTAAACTGCATTAAAAACATACACGATGTTCCAATACCATCTTGGTTACAATATTAAAGAAAACGCAGACTAAGGCTGGATGAAATTGAACACATATTTCCATGTCAAACTTCTTACCATTTTGCTTGTTTGTATTGATTTCTCTTGACGTGGTCTTCTTTTATTGAGCACCACTCTTTTTTTTTTTTTTAATTTTTTTCTTATTCCCTCTCTTTTTTTCTTTTAAATCCCTTTCCTATAGCTGTATGTGCTAAGAGCAATTGTAAAAGGAAACCAACTTATATTAAACCTGCCTGGAGTCAAAATGTAATCTAACACCTGTAGTCTGCAATTTGTCATCACTTCATGGATACTTTTTTTTTTTTTTTTTTTTTTTTTTTTTTTAATAACAGATTTCCTGAGTTTTGACCTTAGGATACTGTATAATCCAAAAAAAGCAACAAAACTAAACCATGGTTTTTAATAAGTCTTATAATAGTGTTAGGATGTGAAATTACAACCGTAAGAGTCAACTCAAGTCACATCATTTGAAGTTAGAAATAGTGCTGAGTTGTGTATCTAAAAGAATGTTTTGCCTGTGAAAATGTCTTTGATAAAATCAAGAGACAAATCATAATGCACATGTAATTTCTCTTACACTCATTCTCTAAGACCTTCCTTGGTGTCTTGGCTCAAATAAGGATGTTTTTTAACTGTAGGGTACATTTTGCATTTTATATTAAACACTTTCTTTTCATTAGGAAAAAGACAGGGCTATACTGAGTGTGATTCATATAGTTCAGAGTTTTTAAACTTTTTTGGTCTCAATATCCCCTCTCACTGTCACTATTGAGGACTCCAGTATAATATATATCTATCAATATTTGCCATGTTAGAAATTAATTCTGAGAAAGTCTAAAATGTTAATTTAAAAATGATTGTAAATATATGTACATATGCGTAAACAAGACATTTTAATGAAAAATAACTGTGTATGCAAAACAAAAAATGAGAAGAGTACCATTGTTTATATATATTTTTTGCAAATATTTTAAATGTTTGGCTTAATGGAAAACAACTGGATTCTCATAATTGCTTCTGCATTTAACCTGATGCAATATGTGGCTTTGGTTGGAGTAAAAGAAAGTCAAGCCTCACACAGACAAGTGATTAGAAAAGGGAGGAATATTTTAATCTTTTTTTTTTAATGTTTATTTATTTTTGAGACAGCATGAACAGGGGAGGGGCAGAGAGAGAGGGAGACACAGAATCCGAAACGGGCTCCAGGCTCTGAGCTGTCAGCACAGAGCCCGACGTGGGGCTCGAACTCACAGACCGTGAGATCATGACCTGAGCCAAAGTCGGACGCTTCACCGACTGAGCCACCCAGGCGCCCCAAGGGAGGAATATTTTAATAGCCTCTCTAGGTAAATGTGATATTTTTCTTTGGTACTACAGGAAAACTTTGCCAGTGGTAGTTTCTTAAAAGTTTTTTAAAATCAGGGGTGCCTGGGTGGCTCAATCACTTAAGCGTTGGACTCTTGATTGCAGCTCAGGTCGTGATCTCACAGTTTGTGAGATCAAGTCTCGCATCGAGGCTCAGAGTCAGCACTGTCAGCACAGAGCCTGCTTGGGATTCCCTCTCTCCTGCTCTCTCCGCCCCTCTCCTGCTCTCGCATGCGAGTGTGCTCTCTCTCTCCTCAAAATAAATAAACGTTAAAAAAAGTTAGTTGCAAAGCGGAATGTAAATTCATATTGATAAACTTTCAGACTTTATAATTCATTGGTCTGCCTTGCACTTTGAATGGATCTTTTACCTATTCGTGATTTTGTAATGTCATGCGTTGGTCATTTGGAAGATAATGATCTGCCAGATGATGCAGACCTTCCAAATGCTGACACGTTAGTATGACATATTTTAAAAATTTTGTTAAATTGCCACCAATATCATCAGGAGCGTCTTTAGTGTTGGGAGCTGTTAAGCTTATAGTAGCAGCTACATGTTTTCCAAAATTCTAATTTTCACTTGAAAGGTCAAATATTATCATTGGCAAAAGTGCTACCAGGTTATTTTCTTTGAAGTGGCAGGATCACTTCATTTTTAAGAAAACGTGTGCCAGATACTCGAGTCTGAATAACCATAGTTTGTCTGTTGTTCTTTCAAGTAAAAATGATATTCCATGACAAAGGTGTCTTGATTAGCTCGTGTATCACATACTCACACAAGCACTCTTTCTCGCGACAGCCATCTCACTGCAGTTGTCTATAGTTCTCTATGTGTACTTCCCTTTTCCTCACACAAACTCTTAAAAAGGGGTATACTTGGGTTGAGATTTAATATAATCAATAATATATGACTGCATCATCAAGGGCATTCTTAAACGAAAGTGGCATTTTTACTGTGTGCATATGGCAGTGAAGACCTACAACCACCAGCACAGTTTGGTGCCATTGACTTCATTTATTTCAACAGGCCAGCGGTTTTCCCACCCTTGCTTTTGTACCATGAGTACAAATTTCAGCATGACCAAAACAAGCAAATACGGTCTTCTTTTTGATGTCCTAGACCTCTTGGTGGGGAATCAGGATTTCCCCAGCGGTCCGTGGATCACATTTTGAGAGCCACTGTTAAAGCATGTCTTCCTAAAAGGATCCTAGGCTGTGCATATAGAAGGTGTCACCTTGAACGGATCTATGACTATGAGAGATAATTCCACGTGACAGATGCTTAAAAGGCAACTTCATGTGTTAGGTGTCATGTTAAAGAATGAAGAGGTATGTAGGATATAAGTGAAAGAAGTAAGAAAACTTACCGGTAGACATGCCCATTTGTAACTCTCAATCTTTGGAGTGAAAAGTACAGACAGATCTCTGAATTTGTTGCTAATTTTTATAATAAACATAACTGATAGAAAAATACACAAGGCATTATACTACTGATTCTTACATCCCCCTCTCATTGTTTAAGGGTAGTTATTATTTACAGGGATCCTGCTTATGACAAGCACTCTGCTAAGTACTTAGCATGCATCATCTCACTGAATCCTCATGACACTAGAAGGAAGATTTTACAGATTGGGAGGCTCAGAGAAACTAACTTGCTCAGAATTGTAAGGCTAGTAAGAAGATGTGCTTTTTCAGGGTAAGAACTGGATTCACAACCAAAACTTTGTGACCGCCCCCCCCCCCCACCCCCCAAGCTCCTGCTCACAATTTACATATCATGCCATCATTTGGGTTATACGGTGCTTAAATTTTTTTTTTTTTAATGAAGGAATGGTAAAAAAAATATACATATTTTCTCTCAGATACCCACTAGATATGTGTCTATAATGAATAACAGTTTATTTACTTTTTAATGTAGTTTTGCTAAAATGGAACAATAACAAGAAAAATAATAACAAGTTATGCAAAATAAGAATAATAACTGGTCTGAAAATAAGAAAGAATATGGAGTTAATCCAGAAGAGCAGAACAAAGACATACTGACCACTTACTGTCTGCCAGACGTATGGTGTGCTGATATGTAGCTCACAACCTAATAAGTGAGATAGATGTATAGTGGTTACATTAATATTTATATTAGTTAGCAGTCATTAATGCTAAGTTCTTCCCACTGAATTTTTGAGAAAATTAATTGTCTTAAATGCTGATTTGGGGGAAAAGGGAATATTAGGGGGTAGAGCTAGGTTGTTGAAACTTGAGACAAATATCTCCATTACATGATACTTTATATATAATCTATTCTTTAAATAGCACCACTCATTCATTTATTTACTTAACAAATTCTAATTGAATTAGGCACAGGGACTTTTCAGTTGTTCCAACCAATTGTTCTCGTTGCCTGTGAAATATATTTTCTCAGGACTTTTAGTGGAAGCGTGTTTTCCTTTTTGGGATCAAATATTTTATATTCTGTTGTCATAGATGAGGCAAATTAGACAAGTAAAAATAATTCTGATATTAACTCAAAATAAATGGTGACAAAAGTCATCTTGTTCGTGTTCTCATCTCCTGTTGTTGAGCATCACCACTTAGGACCTGAAGTTCTGGGTAAGGCTCAGTCCTCTGGGTAAGTCTTGTCATAGAGAGGTGGATGTGTGCATCTGAGAAGCTTCTGTTTTAACCTGTTACCACCCTGGATCAGCCACCCTCTACAGTCACCTTCCTAATAATTTCTCATTTTCTCTATATAAAAAAGACCACAAAGTCTTGGCTTATTATAAGTAATCCAGTTCACCCCATAATGATACAGTGAATTATATACTTTCCTGAACTTAATCATTCAAGATCTCACTTCCTTCCCTGCAGGCAAAAACCATTATATTTTACACATGGCTCCCAGCTGGTTTTCATTGAGGCCTTCAAAACCTATTTGAACACTGAGAGGTTTAAGAAGAGCTGCTTTATCTTTTCTTGGTAGACTTTTGTCATGGTACCATTTTGTCCTTGTGTTTTCAAACTTTTCAGTTTTGAAGGCAGAGAAACGACATGTGCCCATATTATGGTTGTGCTTTGTCACGGGGCTAGGAAATTTGGGGTTTTATTTTGAAATTGATGTCTCCTTTGAATATATTTACAACTTTTATTTCTTCATCACTATCTTTATGTCCATTTATGTACATGTATGTCATATTTCAGCCTAAAGAGATTTCAGCAAATAAATAAAGAGTTTATTAGACTTTTAACTTCCTGTTTGTTCATATCCTATCCACAACTTATTCATCAACACATAATTGTTGGAGATAGGAGTATGTATTTAGAAAGCTTTGTAAATTAATACATGCAAACATGATAATATGATAGACATTCCATAAATACTTGATAAATCAACATTCTTTTTTTTTTTTTTACTCTTTTAACCCAGGGTGGATTGTCTTCAACATAGTTCCTTTTAGACATGATAAGCACCTCTGAAGAAGGTGCCTGAGGAAGGCAGCCATCAGGCAAATGTCAATTAACTATTCTCTTGAAGACAGAAGTACCAATGCATCCTTCTAGTTGTTTTATGATAGTGTTGCTATTTGTGATAGTCTGTTGAAAGTCCAGAAATATATTACAAGCTGAGGTTTCCTTACTTAGTATGTGACTATATGAACATTTCTCTTTTCTCTAGTAATAGTGGCAGTTTCAAGTTCTACTATATTTCTGGCTAAATCAGATTATGATTGCATTTCATTGTGAGGGCATCCCATCATCTTGAGGGTAGAATGCAGAGCCTTACGTGCTTTGGCCCTGGCCACCTGACAGTTGTCATTTCTCTCTAGCATAGGGCTTTTCAATACTACTTTCTGTGATGATGGAAATGTCCAATATGGTATTACACAATGCGGTAATCAAGCACGTGAAATGTGGCTAATGTGACTGAGGAACTGAGTCTTATTTTGTTCTGGTTTTAGTTTTAATTAATTAATGAAATGTAAATAGGCACATGTGGCTACTGGCTGCTGTACGAGGTGGTACAGCTCTAACATGCTGCCTTCCTTGACATTCTTCAGACACACCGAGTGTATTCCTCCCTACTGGCCTTTTGCTTGCTGTTGCCTTTGCCTGGAACGTTCTTCTGCATGGCTTGTTCCTCACTTCCTTCAGACCTCTGCTCACATGCTGCGTCTTTAAGGAGGCTTCCTTGAGTCACCATATCAAAAATGGCTTTTCCTCTCCCCAGTTCTCCTCTTTATGCATTACTTAATTTTTTGCCCATAGAATTTATTACTTCCTGATATTTTACTTCTGTTCTGTCGTCTCAAAGTCTAGAGACTTTGTTCAGTAGAAGGCAGGAGAGCACAATGTTTAAGGGCATGGGATTTAAAATCAGACAGATCTGTTTTAGAATATCAGTTCTGCCACTCACAAGCTATGTGGCCTCACGCAAATTAGGTATACTTGCTGAACTCCAGTTTTCTTATAAAATGGGGTGAAATACCTACCTGCAGGATTATTGTAAAATAAATAAACTTAACATCGATAGCATTTAGGCCAGTGTTTGGTTCGTGCACTTTATATGAGTTCTACTACTGCTACTCCTGCCACTACCACCACCATTATTATTGCAACCACTTAGACACTTCAGTGCTATGAACACTAATTGTCATATTGAAAAATCCACAAGAGAAACTGTGAACTAAAACCCTTTGGAGAAATTATCAGAAATGAATTCTTGACTAGAATGATTTCAGTTCAGTTGTGACGGAGAAAAATCTAAACCGAAATAGAGCTAGAATGAATGGTAAGGCTTCAGTTTGCAAAGGTCAAGAGTAAAGGGGTGGACGGCTGTCTCTACAGAAGGATGTATTCTGTTATTTAGGAAGATCACATGAAGAGAGATGGTGGATGTTACAAATAGAAACAATCAACTACTGGACCCATTTTGTAAAAGAGGAAAAAGGATAAGACTGGAAAGTTTGTGGACTTGGGCAGTTTTTTGTTTTTTGTTTTTGTTTTTGTTTTTTTTTAATATATATATAAATACTGGGAAGATACTCCATTAACCTTAACTTAAAGAAAAATCCCAGGAAACAATAATGTGGTTGTGTGAAGAACTCGTTAGAAAAGAACATAGATCTCTATTCAATTGGCAGGGCATTCTCCATCTTGGTTAAAGTAATTATAAATTTTGTGGTTTAAAAAAAAAAATCATCAGCCAGAAATAGATGCCTGAATTGTCAAATGAGCTGAGGATCAGGAGAACTTCTAGGTCCATCAAGCAGGAATCAGTGGCCTGGCCTCACACTCAAGTTACTAAGGGTACTTGCTTGAAACAGGAACCAGAGTTGATTCATCTAGTTAACCAACAAGGAATTTTGAGCATCGCTGAGAGCTTCAAACAGAAAAACTAAAATTCAGTTAAGCGGAAATTCAGAAACCTATCCTACGAAAAAGAAGCTAGAAGTGTTGACATTACTTACTTTAGATGTAAGAAAATGAATGGGATGCCTGGGTAGCTCAGTCGGTTGAGCAGCTGACTCTTGATTTTAGCTCAGGTCATAATCTCAGGGTTGTGGGATCAAGCCCCATGCCAGGCTCTGCCCTGGGCATGAAGTCTGCTTAAAATTCTCACTCTCTGCCCCTCACCCCCACTCATGCTCTCTCTCTCTAAAATAAATAAAATGGTGAAAAAATATAAGAAAATGAAGAAAAGTTCCTACCCCTGCTGTTTAGATGGGAGGTTTTTAAGAGAGGATTGTATTGATCTCCTTGTCTCAGAAAGACTGTCTTATAAGCATTAGGCTCTACTCTATTTTTGTCTAGAGTACTTAACACCACTGGAAGGAAGCACTGCATGACATTAATTCCTTGACTGTTGGGGCACATGGGTGGCTCAGTGGGTTGATCGTCCAACTTTGGCTCAGGTCATGATCTCGCAGTCTGTGAGTTCAAGCGCTGCGTCGGGCTCTGTGCTGACAGCTCAGAGCCTGGACCCCGCTTCAGATTCTGTCTCCCTCTCTCTGCCCTTCCCCCATTCATGCTCTCTCTTTCTGTCTCTCTCAAAAATGAATGAGTGTTAAAAAAAAATTCCTTAATTGTCATAATAATAAGCCCTTGCAATTGGTTAGTGCAGAAATCTATGCAGGTTTTTTTTTTTTTTTCTTTCTAAAAATTGTCTAGAGACAAACAACTTTCTGCTTGGAGTAATTAGAACATTTGGGGGAAATGAAGATAGTTAGGACACAACCTGGAGTATCTTTGTCTCAGGTCTTACACATACTGTGGTTGACAGAGAATTACAGCCAAAGAAAAGGGGCAGTGTGACTGAAAAACTTCACTCAGGCCCTTTTGGTAACTTGTGAGACAGTTTCACTTGAAAGCTTCTCACTTTGTCATTCTCTATTTTGACTGCTCTCTCCTTTTGTGCTTCAAGATGCTAGAAATGTCACTTAATCTTCATGTAAATATTGTCATGCCACCCAATTCATTATAGAATATTGTCTGACCTGAAATAAAACATTTCTCTTTATATATCATTTCTTTTTAAAAAAAGAATTTAATTTTGTATTTTTATTTTATTTTTGAGAGAGAGAGAGTGAGCAGTGGAGGGGTAGAGAGAAAGAGAGACAGGATCCAAAGTGGCATTGCCACTGTCCCTTGGACACGTGCTTTATCACGCTGACAGCTCCCTATGTGTATAATTTCCAATATAAAGGGTTTTCCTGAGATGCTGCATGTTTCCAGGTTATTCTTGATCCAAATAGCACCCTCAGGAGGAACTGTGTGCATTGAATAAACTGATCTGTGTAAAGTTCTTAGAACCGCCTGGCACATAGTAACATTCAGTAAGTGGTAGCTATTCTTGTTCCGCTATTTCATGTGTGGCTTCCCTACATGTGTGTGTTAGGACTGCTAGAGTCCGGGAAAGGGGAGGTGAAGCAGGCCTGTGGGTTGGACCCAGGAGAAGAACAAACCCTATCATGCAGAAAGATTATAGTAACTTCAAAGTATAGTTTTGGAAAATCTCTTTAAATCTAACCAGTGCAAAATGGAAAACCCCTAAAGAACCAATCTAATTATTTAACTAAATGGAACCATTATGCTGACTTTTACTACAGAAGGCAAGCATAATTTAGAAAATGGGGCATTTTAATTCTCTTTTGTTTTCCAATTAACACAATTGCTCTAATAGAGGGTACTCGTGCTTGAGTATATGTATGTTCTTTGAGTACATATTTCATATATAATTTCAGTGTCTATCTTTCTCTTTCTCACCAAAACCCCCAAAATCCTCACCTGTTGACATAGTGGTTCATTTATGACAATGGCCGGGCGGCCCAGATTATGACCTCAGAGCGAATATCTTCTGCCATCAAAGTGCCATGAACAGGCCCACAGCACGGCTCTATGTTCCCTTCCGGCTATAATTAGGATGTTGAAGTAACAGAGCTCTCATGTTTTTGCTGATGCCAGCTTACCACAGCAGACCACATGAGTTTACTCTTAGTTGAAAGTAGTAAAGAAAATGCCAAGAACATTCATTTTAATTGGCCAACATTATATGGACCTTTAGTGCCACTGTTTTATGGTCCTGTATTTTAGATTTCTTTCTGCCACCAGCCGTCAGCTTATTATGATGGATATTCTTATTTCCTTTTGATTATCCTTTTGATTATTATCTTGATTGTTACGTGATTACTAATTATTATTTGAAAAGTTTCATCCTCTTCTGCTTGTTGTTACCTTACTTAGGTAACAACTTCATGGGTCCTGATATTTATTAAATTCCACATAAAAGGCTGACATTGTCACATTGGTAAGAAGTTATTTTTTTCATCAGGTGGTCTCTGAGACTGAAATAGATGGCAGACATTTTTTCCCTTAAACTCTTGCTTTGCTATTGATATTTCTTAGCCCGAGAAGAAGAGAATGGGTCATATGAGGAGTGTGTGGTGGTCGTAAGAGGGGTGCTGGGGATGGTGGTACCACTGATTCTTTAATGTCACCAGACATGTGTCCTTGTGTGCTGATTGGATTGATTTCCCCCTGAATTCTGGAAAATGTTTAATTTGTTGCTTTAACATGAAAGAGACTGCATAAAATATGAGAGAATAGTAAAAGAGAAATGTGTGTGTTTTAAAATGGGAACTCACTATCCGTAAAGGCTTTGGGAGGACCCAGAAAGTTGTTGCTGATGTTATAATGTCCGAGCAGTGGCTAGGCTCCTGTCCAGGATCCAGTGATCCTCTCCCCTGTCCAAGGAGCCCATCTCACATGGGCCTATGATGGCAGCAGGAGCAAGTCGTTGGGACAGTCTCCTCTGCATAGCTTTCTTTCTTCGGTCAGATTGAAGTTCATTAAGTTAATATTAAAATGGGAAATTATGTCATGCAGAAAGATGATGTTGAAGATCAAGAATAAGCTTGCCTAACTAGTGTCAAATGGCAAAACTAAAGTGATTTAATAACGAGTTTGGTGTCCTTTATTCAAGGAAAACAATCCACAGGTTGGGGGAGTACGGTGCCTCACAAACAGCGGAACACTCTTCCTGAGGCATTCGGGCAAGATCAGCTTATATAGATCATTAGAAGTGGCAATACAAACAGAGCGTGATTGTCTGGGGTTGCATATCTGACTTTATTTAGAAAGGTCAAAGAACAAGAAAATAAATATAGAGTATTGGGTTTGGGGATTGGCCCACTGTACCATGTACTGTGCTTCTGGTCAAGTGGAGCATTTACGGGAACTGGGAAGTTCAGTCGGCTGATACAGCATCACAGGCAAGAGCATCTCTATCTGGGGGCTAGAAATTTATTTAAACATTAGAGTTTTTTGTTTTTATTTTATTTTATTTGTGTGTGTGTGTGTGTGTGTTTATTTTTGAGAAAGAGACAGAGTGTGAGTGGGGGGGAGGGGCAAAGAGAGAGGGAGACACAGAATCCAAAGCAGGCTCCTGGCTGCCGGCTGTCAGCACAGAGCCTGATGGGAGCCTTTAACTCAAGAGCCCTGAGATCATGACCTGAGCCTAAGTCAGAGGCTAACCTGACTGAGCCACCCAGCCATCCCTTTGTTTTTTGTTTTTAAATGAGTGGGAGATATGTAGAGATAAAGGAGAAATTTAAATTAATTACAACTAGAAAACCTTAACGTTAAGGATTAAAAAAACAAAATAGGGAGTGTGTGCAAACAGAATTTTAATAGTTTATAAAGTGATATTAAGAAGGCCCATCTATGAGAGTATAAAAGTCATTTAAAATTCTTAATTTAAGAAAAATGTTGTATCTTTAAATTAATTTGGACGTTTTTATATTTTAAAAAAATGTTTTTAAAAAAATTAATGTTTAAGGGTCAATATCAGGGCTCAAAGACAATAAACACAAGTTCTTTCTAATTTTAAGAAGTATTGATTTTTCTGGCCAAAATGTCAACTCTTCCTCTGTTATACTCTTGAGTAATCATGAGGCTGATGGTAATAATTGCTATCATTTATTGAATGTTTGCCCTGAGCTTGATGTGGACAGACTGTAGCCCATGGCCAAATCTGATCTGCCACCTGTTTTTGTAAATAAAGTTTTATTGGAACACAGCCATGCTAATTTGCTTGTATATTACTTATGGCTGCTTTCACACTACAAAGATAGAGTTGAGTCATTGCAACAGAGACTGTAAGGCCCTATAAAGTCTACAGTATTTACTATCTGGCCCTTTACTGAAAAAGTTTGTCAACCTCTGATTTAAGGTAAGCACTATTCTTTACATCCGTTTTGTTATTTAATTCTTACAACATCCCTAGGAAGTCAGTGTCCTACCCTTCTTTTATAGGTAATGAAATTGAGGCTTAAAGAGGTTATTCTCTTATACAGGGATATCCAACTAAGCGAAAGAGTCTGGACTTGAACCCATGAGGTCTGATTGGAGAGCCAGTACTTCTCACGGAGTCCAACTGCTTTGCCATTAGGCTTTAGAGAGGTGGCCTATCATGCTGGTTAACAGCAGGGAAGGCTCTGGAGCCAGATTGTTTGAAAGCAAATGACCTTGGGCAATAAATGACTTAACTTCCTTTGCGCCTCAGAATATACACGTTAGCAAACTATTTTTAACCTCTTGTTTTGTAAATGAGACTCTAAATCACCAGAAATTCTTTTACGTTTCCAAAAGACCTGAATTTCCAAATGACTATGTGACTCCAAAGGTAGATAGACAACACAATTTCAGAGGAATGATGGCTTTTGAAAGGTAAAATCCTGCGTCAAATGTTAATATATATATATTTTTTAATTTTCATTATCAGGTCCTTCATAGACAGCAGTCTCAGCCAGCCAAGGAGAGTTCCCCTCCCAGAGAAGAAGCTCCACCCCCACCTCCTCCGACTGAAGACAGTTGTGCCAAAAAGCCCCGGTCTCGCACAAAGATCTCCCTGGAAGCCCTGGGGATCCTCCAAAGCTTTATTCATGATGTGGGCCTGTACCCTGATCAGGAAGCTATCCACACGCTTTCTGCTCAGCTGGATCTCCCCAAACACACCATCATCAAGTTCTTCCAGAACCAGCGGTATCATGTGAAGCATCATGGGAAGCTCAAGGAACACCTGGGCTCCGCGGTGGACGTGGCTGAGTATAAGGACGAGGAGCTGCTGACAGAGTCCGAGGAGAACGACAGTGAGGAAGGCTCTGAGGAGATGTACAAAGTAGAGGCCGAGGAGGAAAATGCTGAAAAGAGCAAGGCC
Source organism: Neofelis nebulosa (assembly GCF_028018385.1). Taxonomy (NCBI): domain Eukaryota; kingdom Metazoa; phylum Chordata; class Mammalia; order Carnivora; family Felidae; genus Neofelis; species Neofelis nebulosa. Next base: position 36,556,016 of record NC_080783.1, read on the forward strand.
GCGCCTGCTGAAATCGACCAGAGATAATGTGAACTCCTACCAGGCAAAGCAATACATCGGTCCAAGGATTTTCTGTTTTAATTTCTTTAAAAACTTTTTTTTTTTTTGCTTTATTTTATTTTATTTTTGTCTGTTTTGTTTTTCTTACCTTTTTTGACATTTTTTGTTGCACAGGATACACCTATAGACTGAATAAGTTCAGTATTCCCGAATCAGACATCGCCTTGGCAAAGACACTAAAGTGTTACACTTTTACAATTGACTGGATCATAGTAATTATAATCACAGGAAACTCTGCCTTCATTATCCTTGCACTTACGGAAGAGACATCAGGCAAGTTCCAGGACGAAAAGACCTACGAAACAAATGAAGGAAGCTACAAGTGTGTGTGTATATGTATATGTATATATCTATATATTTACATATATATATTAAATTGCATGGGACAGAGAACTTTACAATCTGAAAGAATAGACTGTGAAATGAGTTCTTAAAGAAGAGACTTGTTTATGTATTAAAAAAAAAACCACTTCACAGTGAGTCGCTTTGGCTTTTTGATAAACTGCGGCCTGCTCTCAGGGTGGGGTGACTATTTTTGAATTCCTATTTATTTTCTGTGTTTGTCCCTGATTTTTTTTTTTTTTTTTTAATTCTATGGCTTCCTATCTGGCAGCTTGATGGGTAATTTTTGAGGTATGTATTTAAACAAAATAAATCAACACTGCCAAAAAGAAAGAAGAAAGGAAAGTGGAAAAAAAAATCAGGGCACCTTAAAATGATACAAGTCAAATTGCTCTTAAGACACAATGCACACTTAAAATGACTCGACGTGTTCCGTTATTCAACTTGTCATTACTGTAGTGAACAGATGCATTTCTGTGGAATTCCAAATGAATAAAACTGAAATTCAGTACAGAGAAAACTTGTCTTGATAAAATGACGTTTTGACGTTGGACGTATGGAATTCATAGTATGAGCCACATTTTATTGTGAAACTTATTTACCTGTTCGTGGCTTCAGATCTTAAAATGAATAAGCCTGCTCATTTAAAAGTTGTTTGTTGTTGCTGTTTTCTCTTTTTCTTTTTTCTCCTTTTTTTTTTTTTAATAGAAAATAGTTCAATGTAATGTTAAGTTAGAAAAGAAGTTGCCGCCCAGTTAAAGGGGTTCCCTCTCAAATAAACCTCCATCCTTCCATCTCCCAAAAGATGTTTCCTATTTCTGTTTCACTTTGGGCTTCCTCTTCTTCGTCCACATTCCATCCACCTGACCAAACTTCTAGAGTCCCTGCTCTCACATGCCTCATCCCTTCCCTGGTATGGCAGCCCTAATAAGAACCTTTCTTTGAATCATTGTGCAGCTCCAGGCAATAGAGTAAGCGAAGCGATTTCGGTGGAATCACCTACTCATCGTAAACGGAAACATTTTCTCAGTTACCGACATAGCAATTACCTTACGTAAAGCAGAACTAATGCCGACTGGCTGTTTAGTGGAATGAGCATTAAAGCTGCAACCTACTATAGCTCTCCAAACCTCCTGTAGCTTCCTGTCAGAAGCACCAGTAGCATTTCTTCCCACTTGTACTTAGAGTAATTGCAAGAGGTGACCTCACCTGCAGGACTGGCCTTGCAAACCTAACCCATGCTTCACCTTGGCCGCCAGACAGTCCCACACGGTTGGATTTTTTTGGAGTTCTGCTCTCATGCAACCTTGTCAAAGACCTCATGCAATATCACTTTGAAAGTTATTTTCTGTTTACTACACAGACATTGTAATATAACTGTTAATACTATTTATATATTTGAAAGGTATAAAAGGTAGGAGTTAAAAAAAAAACAAAACCTCTATGTGTAGATATTAACTCAGAACTTACAATATACAGGGAGAAGACATGTTGCAATACAAGCTAATTCTAGCTGCTCAGTAACCTCTGGAGTTTTTAAAGGGACATTTTCCTGTACTTTTTCAAATAACGATGTTGAAAAAATTATCTTGACACGAGCGTCACATACCTTTGCAAAAGGATGGTTGTTTGCAGTTAAGCCCCGGGCCCATCCTTCTGCTGCCGTAGTATGCTGCAGCTTTAATCCGAAAGTCCACGCTTGCTGCTTCCTGATCTCCGAGTTACTCTTTCCAAATTGTCTTCTTACACTGTTGCTGAAGGTCACTCTGTACATGTAATGGAAACTGATGTTGCCAAGCTCTTACAAGGTGGTTCATCTATCGATGGCATCCGCATTTGGTATCTTTTACACTTCAACCAAAAATTTGTTAGGTATTTTTCAATGCTAAGTCTTGCCTTTTATTTTTTAATTTCACTGCCAAGTTTGCAGTGATTCTAAGTGAATCTGTGGGCATTTTAGCCTGTGGTCTTGCCAGATCTTTGCGAATTACAATGCATATATGTCTATTTATTCAATATCTGTCATATAATATCTATTTGGAAGAAGAAACTTTCTCTTGTAGTGCCTCTTGACAAAGCACAATTTCCCGCCTTTTTTTTTTTTTTTTTTTTTTGTGAAATGAAAAAACAAATTGTGTTTTATTGCGGTATCAACAATGTGAATAAGGATTAACATATTGTAAATGTTCTTTTTTCCATGTAAATCAACTATCTTTGTTATCACTAAGTGATAATTAATTTTTAACTTATGTGCATTGTTAGGCTGTTAGAATTTTTTGGTTGTTAAAATAAAACGCATTCAATAAATATGACTTCGTTTGTCAAGTATTTTACTGGGCATTGCCTTCTTTCCCACTTAAACTTTCGTGTGGAGTGAGACCTGGTGAGTGTAAGAAAAATCTGCTCCCTTAGTTTAGAAATAAGGCAGCAGTACCCATAACTGCAGATGTTTGAGTCCTGTACGATGCATGGATTTAGCTGTACATGTGAATTTACGTACATGTCTGTGTGTTTATAAACGTATGTGTGCTCGCATTCTGAAGCTGGCCAAGGGGGAAAGCCGTGTATCCAAACGTTTTGCCGTATACAAACAAAACTCCAGTGTATAGAGATATATTTATGGGCTTGCTTCTTTATTTTTCTAGTGAATATTTTCTGTTTATAATTAAAAACCCACAAATGACTGCGTGTCAGGAAACTTTTGGAGCACATATGTCCATGGTTAATGGACATAATAAAAGTCTTTTATATTTAGAGCTGGGGTACCATAATGTGCGCAGAGAGGAATGCCGGAAGGATTGATATATCTGAGAAATGTGTGAAAATGATTTTTTAGAAAGTGCTTACAATGGAAAATATTGCTCAAAAGACTAAAGTTAATAAGGAAGGAGCAAGTGCTTAACTTCAGAACTGGCAAAGAGAAAGTCAATTAAAAAGTGATTTTGTTTTCTTTTGATATTGTAAATTGTCTTTTCTGTGTGTGTGTGTGTGTGTGTCTGCGTGTTTTGCATTTGGTTAACATACAGATGTAATTTTTCTTTCCTTTCTTCCTTAGTTTCATTTGCCATAATACTTTTTTATTCCATGATACTTAACAGCTCACAGGTCATGTAGATAGGTTTTACGGACAGATGCTGGATATTTGCAAAAAAGCAGACAGACCCAAAGCACAGAGTTCTGAAGGTTCGTAAAGAAAAATTGGAGGCTCAATACAAAGCAAAACACATTACTTATGCAAATGGGAGTGATTTCTGCATTTGGGATACAGACTTGAAAGCACGTGTGAGAGGATGTGACTTGAGGCACAAGTAGCTTCTGTGTGCATGAGGTTGTGTTTTTAGGGGTCAAGCTTCATCATAGGTGACAAACTCCAGAGAAAGAGGCTCTGCCCACACATGGATTGGTTTCTGCTAGAAGGCGGGCTCTGTGAGAGCAACTTCTGTTCCCAAGAAAGAGTAAGAGGTTTCTTGACTTAATGCGTCGTCGTATTATAGCACCTCAGAGCCATCACTTCATGGGTTGAGTTTTGTCTTTTTAAAATTTTCCTTAGAGGAGGTATTTTCCTTTACACTGTTACTCCCCTTTCTGTAAAGGTTTGAACCAAGACTTCAAAGTCCCTGCGTTTTTTTTTTTTCTACAGGGCCATGACGGCATAATCAGAGAGTAAATATTTATTGAAGATGTATTCTATGCCAGATAATTTTCTAGGAACTGAGGTGACAAGAGAACATATGTGACTTGATGTTCTCCCCTCATGAAGCTTATAACTTGTTGGAAAGGTTTAATATAAGTAAAATAGTCATACGGTGGTTGACTATTCAGAGATGTATTTGTTGAGTGAGCAGTACAAACCCGTGCTGTGAATTTGGAAAAGAAAATGATAACTGTGTGTGAGCTGGAATGGTCCTGAAAGGTGGATCACTTAGGAACGGCTGCATGTAACAGAAAAAAAATGACAAATATTGATACAGACAAGGTAAAAGTTTACCTGTTTCTTACAAGAAAGAAATTGCTGAAGTAAGCTGGCTTCATGAAGTTGTCAGGGACTCACACACTGCCAACTTCACTTTTCCTGGTGTTGCCATGTTTCTTCTTTCTCGTGGTCCAAAATGATTGCTAGAGCTCTCACCATCACACCCACCTTCCAGACACCAAGATGGAAGGAGGAGTAAAGAATGGCATACCGCCTTTCTGTTGTGGAGACTTCTTCAAGCCCTACACCTGAATGCAAGGGAGACTAGTAAAACTTTCTAGCTGTTCTATTAATGCCACAGAAAAGGAAGGAGAGATGGATATCGGGGTAGGCAGCTAACAGCCTCTTGCTGCAGAGGGTGTGAGGGAAGTTGTTGGGACATGATAGATAGCAGGAAGGTAAGTGAAACGGCCCATTTGCTCTGCTGTTACTCGCTGTACCTTGCAGGTCTTCCTCCTCACCACCCTGAGCTCTTTCCCTGGCCAAGTTGAAGGATGAACCCAAGCAAGCATCATTTCTTCCAGGAAACCCTTCTTGATCTGCCGCATCTGCTCTGCCAGTGTGGTTACAAATAATTTCTGTGTGTTCACAGAATTCCCAGGGTATCTCACCGTCACAGGACTGTCCCAGAACTTGCGGTTCACTGTGGTTGCGGTCCCGTGCTTGCTCAGCAGGAACGTAGGAAGTCTTTCTTTGCATTTGCCCACGCAGAGGACAGGGGTGGGCAGCTGGAGGTGACACAGGCCCTGTGGCGATAGGTGTGACGGTGTCTTCTCTGGAGGAGCATGTCCCCAGGACTGACCTCTTGAGTCAGAGACAGAAATGAAGACTGAAATGTGCAGTAAAGGGATGTTGACTTCGAATGCTGCCGATTCGGCGCTGTCAGGAAACAGCAGTGCCGGGATCGAAGGCCAGGTTTGCCTGCTTCCACAGCTTGCATTTTCTCCCTCATCTCACACCACCTCTCACTGCATGTCTTAGAATGTCCTAGAAAGGCTGGATGAACTGAACACCAATTTGTTGGCCAACATACTTTATATGACATGGCCTTTTCACTTCTCTTTACACACTTTTTCATAATCTTATCTGAGAATGACATTTCTGATGGAATTTTGTTCTGAAAGAAAGCTCTATTAAAAAAACAAAACAACAACAAAAAAAACCCACCATGCTCTGCTACTAAAACTGCCCCAGAAGAATCTAGAAGCAGCTTCTTCGGTAACACTTTGAAAGGCTTAAAGTGTTACCTTCACATATCGAGAAATAATTACAAAAATATCCCATTAACACTGTAATAAATAGTTCAGAGCAATGATTAATTAAAGAGGGAACTATAATTTATTCACTATCCATTAACAGGCATAATCCTATTTTAACATAAAACAGCAGAGACTAAAGGAATTCTGGGAGGCTCAGTGACAGCTTTGGAATGAGCAGTCCCAGGGACCCTCCCTCAGCTTAAGAAAGACGTAAGGGGAAAATTCTTTATAATTTATCCTGTCTCCAGTTGATTGTGAGGGGGCAGTGAACTATCCTAGTACCTATTGTCACCGGTTTTGCAGCTTATTTTTCAGACCCACAGTTTCCTCTGTGGGGAATGGAGCTGATCATTCGTGTATCTCAGAATTGTTATTATTAAATAGGTAGAAGCATCTACAACAACGTCTTCCTTTCTTTCCTCCACTCTTCTAAGAGAGAAAGAGAGAAGCAGGATACTATAAAATGCTATAAAGGGCTTGTTAAAACCAATTCAGATGAGTTCGAAAGTGGGATCCACTCTGATATTTTCAAAAGTCCTTGTTACCCCATCTCAAGCTTTTGTGCCTAAAGGCTACTGTGCGACAGCTTTGTCTCTCATTTCTCCCTCCATTCTCATTTATTGGAGCCTCTTCCCTTTCCGCCTCCCTTCCCCTCTCCTTTCTGTCAAGAGCTAGAATATGGTTTTCTTTCTTAAGGAGAAACTGAATGTGATGCGTCAGTAGCCTTCTGAAACCTTCAGAATTAGATAGATGTCGAAGTACGGACGGCACCCAGCTCTGGTTTTCCTCCTGCTACTTTCCTGCTTGTTTCAGTGTGTTTGGCTGATTCTCTCTTTTCTGTCCAGTGCCTCAATGGCCAGGGTACTGCGGGGTTCCTTTCTGGTCCTCCTTTTCCTGGATCTACACTCTTTCCTCGTTCACCGTCTTGATACTTAGGGTACCCGTATGCCGACAATACCCAGTGTGTCTCTGCAGCCTAGACCTTTTCCAGATCTCCAAATTGTTAGGTTCTATTGCCCACTCATCACTGCCACTTGGATGGCACACTTCACACAGCTCAAAATGACCTCCTTCTCTTCCCAAATGTGCCCCACCCAGCTGATGGCAGCTGCAAGCTGCCTGTTGCTCAGATCAAAACTTTGGAATTCTTCTTTATCCTGTTTCTTTAACACCCGACATTCAATCTGGCAGCAAAGTTCCTGGGAGGGTCTGCCTTCAAAGTATATTCACAATCTTACAACCTTTCAGCTTCGGTACTGCTCCAAGCTTGGTTGGAGCCATCATCCTCTTACCTGATCTGACCCTCCCTGACCTCCTTCCCTTCCACTCTCCCCCTGCTTCGGGCTCCAGTCACATGAACCTCCTCGCTGCCTGAAATACGCAGGCTGACTCTCTCCCTCGCTTTTCCACTTCTCTGCTAAAGCTGAGAGCTCCTCCCCTGGATAGCCATGTCTCGCTCCTCCATTCCCGGCTGTCTGCTCACGAGTCACCTGTTCAGTGAGGAGTACTCCGACTCCCTTATTTCAAATTCTGGGGTGCCTGGGTGGTTAAGTGTCTGACTCTTGATTTCGGCTCAGGCCATGATCCCAGGGTCGTGGGTCTGAGCCCTGTGTTGGGTCCACGCTAAGGGTGGAGCCTGCTAAAGTTTCTCTCTCCGCTCCTCCCCCATTTGTGCACACACTTTCTTTCAAAATAAATAAATAAATAAATTTTTAATAAAATTTAAAAATAATGGGGTGCCTGGGTGGCTCAGTCAGTTAGGCTAAGTGTCCGACTTCGGCTCAGGTCATGATCTCACGGTTCATGTGTTCAAGCCCCGCATCGGGCTCCGTGCTGACAGCTCAGAACCTGGAGTCTGCTTCCGATTCTGTGAATCCCTCTTTCTCTCTGTTCTTTCCCCATTTGCACTCTGTCTCTCTCTTGTGCTCTCAAAAATAAATAAACATTAAAAAAATTTTTTAAAGAAATAAAAAAAGAATAATAAAATTGCAAACCGCCCCCACCTCTGCTTCTGGGTCCCTTTTATCTTATCATACTTTACTTTTTTCATAGCTTGTAACGTAATCTATAATTTACTTATTTTCCATGTTTTTGTCAGTTGTTTCACTCCAATGAAAATACCAGGAGGACACAGAGCCTGTTTTTTTTTTTTTTTAACCAATAAATGTTTAAGTGGGGTACATTTCATAGTTTTTATCTAGTTGGATTTTTCAATTTTGAACTTAAGCGGGGATTAAGGATTTAAATTACTCTATAGAGATAAACTTCGTCTGAATATTTCTTTTTTTTTTTTAATTTTTTTTTAACGTTTTATTTATTTTTGAGACAGAGACAGAGCATGAACGGGGGAGGGGCAGAGAGAGAGGGAGACACAGAATCGGAAGCAGGCTCCAGGCTCCCAGCCATCAGCCCAGAGCCCGTCGCGGGGCTCGAACTCACGGACTGTGAGATCGTGACCTGAGCTGAAGTTGGATGCTTAACCGACTGAGCCACCCAGGCGCCCCTTTCTGAATATTTCTTTAATGCATTACCAGGGTACTTGACACCTCAGGAAGCTCTAAGGCTGACATTTGTAAGCCTACATCCGGGTACTTCATTTGGGTCTGTGATTCTCTGCTTTCTTGGAAGATAGAATCACTGTAGCACAGATTTTGCTGTCTAGCACATCCTCTTATTCAAACAGAAATCCTTTCTCACGTTGGAGGCCTCGTTGGCCCGAGGCCACGCAGCATTGTCCCTCCCTGGTTAGGAGCTAAGGCCTTTGGGAATCAGCCCATTCCACCTTTGCTCAGCCCTTCTGTCCCTGAGCTCTCATTGGTGCCATCCAAGACTGCATTTGCTCTCCTAGTAATCACCTCACATATTTGAGGTCATGGTGGAGCAAAATCCCGTAAGTTCTTAGGTTTCTTGTATTAATCATGTGATGTGACTATCCAGGAAGCTGATGTCATTCAAACCATATGAATACAGCTTAGATCAAGGGAAGTGATCATCCTACCCTCTTCAAACTAATCAGGCCACATTACAACATTATCTCAGTTCTAGATAATGTGTTTTGGAAAAAAAAATATTGGTAAATAGATGTATATTCAGAAGACAGAAGGTAACCATGATGGTAAAGGGCCTTGAAAGCTTATTTTCCATTAATTTATTCTTCCTATTCATCAACCAACAAACCAAATTTATGAAATGTCTATTATATTGAAGTCACTGTCAGGGGAACAAAGTTAGGATCTTTAGTTGACAACAACAGAAATAATTCAAGCTACTTAAGCAGAAAAAGGAATTTACTAGAAGACCTTAACAGTGCTCAGAGAATTCCAGGGAGAGTCAGAAAATCAGGGTTAGAAGTTAGAGTCAATGTTCCAGACTTCTCTAGTGGAGACCACACTGCTTCCCCATGGGACACAGATGTTAAGACTTGGTCCCCTGATCCTGAGCATGGATGCTACCTGTGGAGGCTCTGTGCCTCCTGCCTCTGAAGGCTGGATGACTCTACCATTTCCCTTGACAGAATGGAATCCACATGGCACGCTTTTTGTTATTGTGCTCCCTTCCAAATCAAAGTGTCATGCAGGTGTAACTGATTGAAGGCGTCTAAGTCACGTGCAGGGAGGATTGGGAATGTGAATGTCTGTCTTCTATCTTGGGGAACTATAGATTCATAGGTGGGAACTTCGCCAAATGTAGGAGACATAGTCAGAAGTACTCCAGGCTGAAAAGCATGCCAAATGGGACTGCTAGACTATGAGCTCTTTGAGGAAAGAATACTGTGTCTTATTCAAACAACATGGTGTTTGGTTTGAAATCAGAAAGATCTGTTGTGAATCCCGACTACTCCACTTCTTAGCTTTCTATGACTTTGGGCTATTATTTAATCTGAATCTCAGTTTTCACATCAATAAAAAGAGGAAAATAATACTTACTTTGCGGTATTTTTGTGTATGAGAATCAAAGTTAAGCATCTAAAGCATAGTGTCTTCCTGTAAATGATGAGTTTCTCTCAATATCTTTGTATTAATATTACCAAGGATGGTGCCTGGTATAGTGGTCAATTTTGTAAAATGTGGGAATGTTTATGGAAGTCATGGTTTTTGCCTTCAAGAAAAATGTCAGTGGGTAGGTAACATGTAAACCTCAAAATACTAAAACCCAAGGAGGAACAACTTACTTATTCTACTGTGGATGGGAAGGTCAGTGTCCCCCAAGGTGCTGATGTTTGCTTTTATTAGTGGAAACCAGGAGTGGCTTCAAATTATATTCAGTCCTGATATTTTATTACTGTAAAATATGACTGAGTGTGAACTTGGTCAAGGGTAAAATCACATCCATCGATCAGTCTTCTTCCTTTTTCTGTATTCAGTTGGATATTACTAAATATTTCCCAATTGCAGGCCAGCTCATTAGAGTATCTGGGAACACATTTTATAAATAATTCCATAGTGGGCAAACATCGAGTTTGGGTACTTGAACATCAGAAGGATCATCAAAAAATAAGAGAACTTTCTCTAGATCAAAGACACTGCTTTGAAAGCCTCCAGACTCAAACAATGGAACAATGGGGTTTCAACCAATTATGGGTCAAAATACTTGCATGTAATCAAAGTTGCTGCAGGTGGTCTTGAGGCCCAGTTCTGGTGCCAGTGAGGAGGCCTATTGCATTGGGAAGTGGGAAAACTCTGCGATTTTCAACATCAGCATAGAACAGGAAGACTTATGTCAAGCCTTCATCAAGTATGCCTCTCAACTATCTGCTACTTTGGAAAATGCTATTTTGGGAAGACAGTCCATGGTGGCATCACCAGACATTAGGACTTTGTGGACCAGTAATGACCCAATGCCCCAAGATGTAGGGACCAATAGAGAGCTGTCAAGTTCATATTGGCAAATGAAATATTCAACAAACAATATTAAATATAAAATGACCAACATTCTGGTCAATGCTGCTGTACCAACATTATATCAGAGGAAAGAATTTTAACCCCTATCAAATTTGGAGAGGCATAATCTGAGAATAAAGTATAAGGAAAGTTAACCAATTTGCACTGAAATGTATATGTCTCGGTCTTCTTTTTCTTCTTTCTCTGGGGGAACAGCGAAAACTCTATCACAGCCCAGAATTTGACTGCAGGTGACCTTTGAGAACTGCTGGTCTGAGGAATACACTGGGTATTTACTTCCCCAGATACCCTTTTGATTAAGACAGGCACTAGAAGATCCATACTTAAACCAAACTGAGCTCAGCCTACTAAGAATGAACTCAACTGTGCTTTGCTGGTATCAAGATTTGTTACAAGAAACCACTGCCACGTGGACCGTGCCATTTCTTTTGCTGTGAAACTAATGATGCAGCTGTTGCCTGTAATGTCTGTCCCTGGCAACCAAGTGAAATTCCACTTGAGAAATTTCCTTTAGAGTTGCAAGTGAAAAAAGTTGTTGTCCCTCCAGTGGAATGGGTACGTTATATTCTTTTGCTGATAATGAGCACAACTGAACTTTTTGAGTTGCCTTTTTTGCCCTAGCTACTAGGAAGCTCGGAGTGAACTCTAACGTTACTCGTAGCTACTGAATTAACCCTCTACCTCTAAATAGGAAGCAGGTGACACCTGAAATTACCCGGCAGCCTGAACTTAGAGAGGACAGAGCTTTTAGTAGCAAGTTATTTAAAAACCAATGAAATGTCTTCACACAGGTAGATCCATCCTTCTGGAGTGACCAAAGAAATCCCTGAGTTCATATTCGGGACTGCCTCATAATGATTATGCGGGTTGTTCACAGCACAGGCGTGCTGTATATCCAGGTAAGGAGGCAGGTGGAGGCTCCACAAACCGTGTGCTCTGTTATGTGGTCTGCTTCCATCCAGAGACAGAGGCCCTTCTTTCTAATTAGCACCAAGGTGTAGAATGGGCCGTGAAGGCTTCTGCCCACACTCACGCACAAATCCATTCACACGTGGGGGTCCACTTTTATCCTCTGATGTTGGAATCCCACACCTAGAGATCTTGTGATTTGTGAGCAGGGAGCTTTCTCAGGCTGCCTTGGGCTTTGCGTGGGCGTGAGGCCAAGCTACATCTCTGCGTCAGTGGACTCTGTGCTACGACAGAGCTTTGCCTCAGTAGAACCTCCACCTTTTTTTTCTGCCTCTAAGCTTTAGTAGAGAGGCCAAGAAACAAGAGAGCTACCAAAAGCAACAAAAAATTGTTAGTCAGAACTTTTGACTGATTGGTGCCTCCAATTTCCCCCAACATGCCAGATGTACAGCTTTTTACTGTATGTAGTTACATATGTGTCCTTTGCATAAAGCCTCTCTGGCTAAACCTCAATCCCTAACTATTATATATTCTGAATAAAAGTGAAACATCTCAGCATTTGCAAAAATTCAAGATTTATCAACATATTGAGCTTTTACTAAGTCATGAATTCTTGATTTGTATTCACAGTGCTTTTACATATTCATAGCCCTCTTTAGCCAAAGATCTTCAATATTCATTTACTATGGAGTGGTAAGTATATATTATTCAACTCCATTTACCAATGGGTAAACTGATGCCCAACTGAAGGCCTGATCAGAGAAGCCGAATAAAGAGCAAGATGCTCTTAGCCCCTCAGAGAGAGCTAGCTCCAGCTGTCTCCCTCCAGAAATAAAGGCCCAAGGCCTGCTTGTGATTCTCACTTCTCAAGCATCAGGGGAATCAGAATTTTTCCTTCTGGATTTGTTGGAATGTCTTGGGTAGAGTTTTCTCTTAAAGTGCATGGGACACAAGAATAGCCCAGGGGAATGAAAAATAACCTTTTTTCCAAATTGCTTCAAATCCATGATGGCAAAGGTTAATTGAGCAGATTAGTTCCTCTTAAACTTGGGGGAGAACAGGTAAAGAGAATCATTTATTTGCTCCAATAACCAATTAATGGCATTGATTGGGTGAGAAAGATCCTGTCTCTCCCACTTTCATTAGAGAAACAGAGGTCAATTTTCTTAATACCTTCCTCTAATACAACCTATTTCTTTAGTTTCTGAATAGTTTATTGAGGATTCTAACAACATATTTACCAGGTACTGATTGAAGGGGTGTTTAAAGCATAAGAAAAATATTTCTGGCCAGATTTAGAAAACTATAAGAAAGAAACTGGAATGATCCCATAAGAGCAACCAGCCTCTAACATGCCATAAAGGAATGCCAAGACTTACTATTATTTTTGAAATTATACAAATAATGTACTAAATACATTAATGTATGGAGATAGTATTTTGCAATACATTTTTTTTTGGAAGAATGCCTTGTGTGATATTGGAAGGAAAACTATCTCAAAGGGTTAATTTGAGGGAAAAATGACTGCCCTACTCCTTAAAATGTTAACTTGAGAGCTGGTAGTCAAGGTACAGTTGCTATTTCACCCCAAAGCAAATAAAGAAAATGTAATTATTCAAGATTTCAACCACATGAAGGTCTGTTTTTACCAAAATGTGTTGCTCTTCAGATGGCAAGAGGATGATACATACCGTTATTGTTGATTTCTATTAACAAGTACATAATGTAAACCGAGCTCATAATAATCTAGAACAAAACTCCCCAGTGATAGAAATGTTCTATGTCTGCATTGTCTAAGTGGTAGCTCCTTACACATGTGTAGAGTTGCCAGAATTAACAAAAAAAAAAGAAAAATTTTAAAAACAGGATACATAGTCGGGCACCTGGGTGGCTCAGTCTTTTTTTTTTTAAATCTAATTTATTGTCAAATTGGTTTCCATACAACACCCAGTGCTCATCCCAACAAGTGCTCTCCTCAATGCCCATCATCCACTTTCCCCTCTTTCCCACCCCCAACAACCCCAGGTCATGATCTCGCGGTCTGTGAGTTAGAGCCGTGAATTCTGTGCTGACAGCTCAGAGCCTAGAGCCTGCTTCAGATTCTGTGTCTCCCTCTCTCTCTGTCCCTTCCCTGCTCACAGTCTCTCTCTCTCTCTCTCAAAAATAAACATTAAAAAAAAAAAACAGGATACATAGCTAAATTTTAATTTCAGATAAACAAATTTTAATATGCATATGCAATATTTGACTCAATAAATGTTAGGTATTCCCATTTTTTTTTTTTTTAATTTTTTTTTTCAACGTTTTTTATTTATTTTTTTTTTGGGACAGAGAGAGACAGAGCACGAACGGGGGAGGGGCAGAGAGAGAGGGAGACACAGAATCGGAAACAGGCTCCAGGCTCCGAGCCATCAGCCCAGAGCCTGACGCGGGGCTCGAACTCACAGACCGCGAGATCGTGACCTGGCTGAAGTCGGACGCTTAACCGACTGCGCCACCCAGGCGCCCCTAGGTATTCCCATTTTTGAAAGTGATTATTAATTCATTTTATTTGTGTTTGACTAGAAAGGAATCCATAGATATAAAGTGCAAAAGTCAGGAAAAGAAAGTGCTTTGAGGTGATAATGGAAAACGGTGAAATCAAAGTCGTATACAGTGGAATACAAAGGATCCCATTTTCTTCTGGACTCTAGGTTTTAGTAGCCATTTAGTAGCCAAAAACTATGGCTGGAGACCAGCTGTAGTTAAAGAAAAAACAATTCTTTTTTAATTTTTAATTTTTTTGTTTAACATCTAACTACAATCTGAATTTCCAGGCTACTTCAATTGATGCAACAAGTGTGTCTCCTGAAAAGTTGCTTTAAGTCAGTTTCACCTGAATCGAGTAACTCAGGTGTTGTGCTCTGTTTAAAGGAACACTGAGAAGGGAAAATCTGTATATCTATATGTATACACCCACGTATAAATGACAAGTTATCATATATAACAAATAATCAAGCCCACCATTTAAAACATTTTTGATATGCCTATCTAATTTCTTTGAAGTATGGTGTTCCCATGAATATCTGGGCAGGGAACCAATGCCACATGCAAAGTGTTTAACTAAAATGAAGTTAATGAAGGGTCTGTTTATCGAGGGGTGGTTACGGTTAAAGGAACCAGGAAGCGATGCTGGGCACGCAGGCAAGGAGCATCAGGGGAAGCTGTTACCATGTGTAGGTACTTAAGAGGCCAGGCGTGGAGGGGTAAGAGGCACTGTGTGGCTGGATCTTTGGCCTCAGACGCTGAAGTCCCTTAGACCACACCAAAGCATGGGGTGCTTGTTCTGTGTTTCAGTTCCAACTTGTTCTGTGTTTCCATTCCAACTTGAAGCCAGTGGCCAGAGGGCTCTGGATGATGAAAACAGTAGAGGCCACCCTTCCGGCACAGGGCAGGGCAGTGGAGTGTGAGGGATAGAACTGTAGGGAAGAGAGAGAAGAAGCAGCACAGATAGTACACATTTTTTATCAATTTTTTTTTGAAACTCAAATCACATGTTCGTGAATATTATGGAAATAGACTAACTCCCTATTCGTCTTGTGTATGAGTTTTCATTACTAAGTTAGTTTGGAAGATTTTATGCAGAATTAAGTCAGTCTTAGGATGTATAGTCAGTTTTGTACATATAAGGAGACTTGAATGTTGGAGTCAAATTATTTATATGGAACACACACAAGAATTTTGCCCTAAAGTTGTATTCTGTGTGATAGGAATATCAACCACACTAAAAGCAATTATTTTCACATGTTGCAATATATCAAGATAACAACAGTTCTCTGTCTTGTTCTCAGGCTCATGTGCATATAGTCTCTCTCTTCAGAAGAACCACATGGTTAAACTGAAGATAATCCTCACAGTAATTGGTGGTTTCTCATAAGATTTTATTGGGGGGTAAAGGAATATCTAATTTGTTTATGGAAATTTGTGTTACTCAATGCTGCCATCTTTCTCCTTGTATAGTAAGGGAGTATTTTTAAAAATTAATAAAGAGTTCTTTTCTTTGTCAGGAACTATTATAGATATTAGATTAAAAAACAAAGGGGCCATGCACCATGCTAATAAATTTTTCAAAATTTGAGCCATTAAAAAAATTTACCCTTTTGTGTACCTGCTCCCAGAGACACCCTTCTTGTTTATCAGGTTTTCCTTTAGAAATCCTAACTCCAGATATTCCTAAAAAAAGACCTCTCCATAATGGAAATGTCATCTGTATTTATTTAGAGTGCAAATATTAAAACCAAAGAGGTCAGGTTCAGAAATTTGTTGAACCTCTCAGTATATTCATTTACTCATCATCTTTGAAATAGTTGTAGTCATAGTATCAATCTCAATGAGTTGTAGGGATTTAATAAGTTAATATTTCTGGCACACAGAACTATTATTGAAAACTATTATTCATTAATTTCATTTGTTTTTGGGTAGAAAGGAACTTACAAGTATAAAGTACAAAGGGCAAAAGAATAGAGTTCTTGGAGGTGGTGATGGCAAACTGTTAATCAGGGTTCTATAGCTTGAGTAGGACATTTATATATATATATATATATATATATATATATATATATATATATATATATATAAATGTTTATTTACTTATTTATTTTTGACAGAGGCAGAGCACAAGCTGGGGAGGGGCAAAGAGAGAGGGAGACACAGAATCCGAAGCAGGCTCCAGGCTCTGAGCTGTCAGTACAAGAGTTTCATGTGAGGCTCGAACCATGAGATCATGACCTGAGCCAAAGTCAGGTGCTCAACCCACTAAGCCACCCAGGCACCCTTTGAATAGGATATATTTTAAGAGATTACCTTCTCTAGCCACTAAAGCCCAAAAAGTTAAGCAGTTCACTTATGATCTCTTGGCTAAATTCTAGGGCCCTTCTTTCCACCATGGTTGTTCCTTTCCTCCTCCACGCTGCCTTTCAATGGCATGCGGGAGCCTAACTCAAACCAACTTAATGGCTGTTACATTTTTTGGAATGCTGTGAGCTAGTGGCTAAACATAGCCATTATTAAAAATTAAATTATATAAACTTACAATTAAATGAATTAAAATAAATTTATACTCAAAACTTATCACCACGTAATTATTGTCCAGTGTTACCTAGGCTCTTGAGTCATTTCCATCTGTGTATGTGGAACACAGTGTGTATGGTGGAAATAATATACTGGTGGAATTATATATGGTGGAAATACTATATAATGCTGCACTGTTTGTTTCCTTCCCCAAGTCTACAATTGGTGATGTCATGTTGGTAGTTTGAAATTGGTCACAGTGGCAGTATTTATATCATACAAATTGGCAAATACTACAAATCAGCGCTCCCCCCCCCCTTTTTTTTTTTTGAGAGTTGGTTTTTAAACATTTACCACTACACCCCTGGTTGGACATTGCTGGTTTTTGTTAGTGCAAAAGTGGGATAGTAGGTATTAAAGTGAATCAAATTTATTAGAAAGCTATGCTGGACAGATGATTTCAGGGCCATAAAAGTCACAGAATGGGAAATTGATTTAAGCTGTTAATGAATTCTAATGAACAGCAATGCTAGAATACTGATCTCCTGATGTAAATTGATCGCTCACAAAGGGCAGTTTAGATCAATGGGTGAGGCACTGAGGAGAGATGAGGTGGTTTCTTCCAGAACCCTCCTTGGTGAGAGCATGTGCCAGGGAGGCGGCAAGGAAGAGTGAACACAGCGGAGTTCCTGAACACGGTCCTCTCCCCTATAGTTCCCAGGAAAGAACAATTCCCAGAAAGTATGTGCTATCCACAATGAGAGAAGCAGGTAAACGCCATTTTTGCTGAAGCCATTAGGTCGGCTGGCCTGGAAAAGCAAGTCCCAGGGAGGCCTTGTCTTCTCACCATCACCGGGAGCCTCTCCCTGAACAAGAGTGTCTTCCCTTTCACCTTGGAGAGGAGATCAGGCTCTAATTAGGCAGGAACATTAAGACCCTTAATTTAATGCTATGTCAAATTAATTACCTTGTTTGTCTTTATTCACATTCTATCATCCCTGGTCCCAGGAAAGCTGTGACTGAACAGTCTCTTCAATACTCTTCAGTATTTTTTGTGAATTGACAACTCATCTTTTAAATGTCTTTTGTCAGGGGTGCCTGGCTGGCTCGGTTGAAAGAGCCAGTGGCTCTTGATCTTGGGGTTACAAGTTCAAGCCCCACTTAAAAAAAAAAAAAAATATATATATATATATATATATATATATATATATATATATATATGTATGTATATAAATGCCTTTTGTCAAGTCTTCTGTCTGTAACTTGAATGAGGTCAGGATGGGAATTCCAGACCATTAATCAGGGGTGTGAGACAGATCAGGGGACCGTTGTGCCTGGTGGGTGGATCTAGAAAGGCTAGTAAGGCTCTAGAGTCGTCCACTTAGGATCTGAACAGAGTTGAGGAGATCTAGCCGCAATAGTAGGACTTCAGCCATGAGACAGACACAGAGGCAGGAGTCCAGTGCCTGGGGTGACTGGTCAGGACAAGGCAGGGTCTGGTGAAGGTGTGGCTGGAGAGGAGGGATTGATTATGCCAGCCTGTGTCCTGGAGCCTGACTTTTCAGGTTCGAATCCTTGAGTAGGTATAAAAGCTCTCTGTACCTCAGTTTCCACGGGTAGAAAATGGTAATAATTCTGTCTCTATTACATGGCTCTGAGAATTAATTGAGTTAAGACATGTAAAGTATTTTTGAAAGTGGTTGTCTACTATTATTATTCTTTGCTATTTGACGGCCATCAGGTTGGGCCTTTTATACACATTATGTCATCAGTTTTCTCAACAGTATTATGAATTAAGAAATGTGTTTGTCTCCAGTATGTAAAGGCCTTGGAGTCATCACGAAAAGAAAAACTAAAAACCCATGACTTTTATTAGATTCCTCAAAGAATTGGGGTCACAGGGTAAACTGCCCCCCACAAAACTAGAAAGAGAAGAGAATGCAGAAAATGACAGCTCAGACGACCTTGCTGGGAACAGAAGCAGTTGGGCCAGCAACTGACAGGAACACGTTAATGGCAGTGGAATAGTTGCTGGAGACCGAACGTGGACTGAGATTTAAAACCCCCAGAGGCCCAGACCTGGCGGAGAAAGGAAAAGCTTTTGTGGGATTTACATCCCCCCAAAAAACCTCTACCAGGTTCTTGAGGTGAAGATGGGAGAAAAATTCCCTCCTGCTTCCAGCTGAGGGAGGGGAAAATAGCCATTTTGAAATACGCCCAGAGCACTCTCCATAACAAAGGCCTGCCCCTTTAGGGAAACTACCTGACTGGAGCCTTCTCTGACCTTATCTGATCAGGGAAAGGACCATTAGACAACTCCAGCCTCCTATAGCTTTCTTGTTTTACGTTGTGGAAGAAAAAAAATAAGGCTAAGAAATTCTTCTGAATGTCACAGCTCAGGGCCTCAGACCCCCTGAGAAACTTGAGATTGAATTATAGAATAGTAGGATGCCCCCCGTCTCTGACACCCTACCAAGGGGGCTGTGGTATAATAACAGTGATTCCAGCTGAGAGAGCTGAGAAACACACACTCTATTGGAAAAAGAGCTTCTTAGGGAAGCTTAAGGGACAACCAAGGAGAGGAAGACAACAATGAAGAAGCCAGAGGAAACTGCGGTCTCTGGCACCTATCACCACAGCCAAGTGTTCGCAGCCAGCCACTAGCCAGATGAACATAAAACCCTACGCTAAAAGCCTGATTGCCTCGGTCCTTATTATCAGATACATTGTGTCCTGCCTCCAACAACAACATCATCATGAACAACAACAACAACAAAAATTACAAGGCATGCCAAAAGGAAAAGAAAAGAAAAAACATAGTCTGAAAAAAGAGAACATCCATCAAAACCAGACTCAGATATAACACAGGTTTTGGGATTATCTGATAGGCAATTTAAAACACCTATGATTAGCATATTAGTGTTTAATGGAAAAAGTAGACAGCATTCAAAAGCAGATAGGTAATGTTACAGAGAAATGGAAACTCTGAGAGAGAACCAAAAGAAATGCTAGACATCAAAAAACTGTAATAGAAATGAAGAATGCCTTTCATGGGTTCCTTACTAGATAATACAGGCCCTAAGGGGGGTGGAAAATCAGTTGAGCTGGAAGACAGGTCAACAGAAACTTTGCAAAGTAAAATACAAAGAGCAACAAGAAGGAAAAGAATGAAAGAGAATATCAAGAACTGGAAGACAATTCTAAGAGGTGTAACATACTGATAATGGGAATACCAGCAAGACAAGAAAGAGATAAAGGTGGGGAAAAAATATTTGAAGGCTGAGAATTTTCAAAAATTATTGAGGAGCTTGAAACCACAGACCCAGGAATCAGAGAACACCAAGCAAAATAAATACCAAAATTTCTACCTGTAGGCATATCATATTCAAATTGGAAGGAAAAAAAAGAAAGAAAGAAAGAAAGAAAGAAAGAAAGAAAGAAAATCATGAAAGAAGGCAAAGAATAAAAAACACCTTATCTATAGAGGAATAGGGATAATAATTATATCCGACTTGCTATGCAAACAGAAAAGGAATAGAGACAAATATTTAAAGTGTTGAAAGGAAAAAAAAATTAGAATTCTGTATTTAATGGAATTATCCTTCAAAAGTGAAGGAGAGACACACAAAACTAATATAATATTGTATGTCAATTATACTTTAGTAAAAAGAAGTAAAGAAGAAATAGAGGTTTTCTGGGACAAAAGTGAAGAAATTTTGTTACTAGTACGGCCACTTTGCAAGAAATGATAAAAGAAGTTCTTTAGGGAGAAGGAAAATGGTATAGATCAGCAACTCAGATCTACAAAAAGAAAGGAATAGATGAAGGTACAATAAAATCCATTAGTATTCTAAATTACTTGCACAGATGATTGTTCAAAATAAAAACTACAGCAATGCATTGGGTGATTATGGCTCCTGGAGAAAGGAAACGAATGACAGCAATGTTACAAAAGATGGGAGGGGAGATGGGGAACACTCATGGTATATGGTGCTTGTACTAACTATTAAGCCAAATGTTACTTTAATGTGGATTTAGATGAGTTGTAAATGTATACCGCAAATTTTAGAGTGGCCACTAACATTGTTTTTAGAGAAATATAATTGATCTGCTAAGAGAGGAGAGAACGGGAATCACATAAAATGCTCAAATAAAAACAGAAGACAAAGAGGAGAGGAAAAGATAAAAAAGAAATAAAAACAGTAAATAGAAAACAATTAGAAATGTAGCAGATATTAATCCAACTGTATCAGTAATCCCATTAAATGTGAATGGTCTAAATATAGGAATTAAAAGACAGACCATAGGGAACATCAATGAAACTACAAGCTGTTTTTTTTGAAAAAGTAAGCAAAGTAGACACACCTTTAGCTCCACTCACCAAGTAAAACGAGAGGACTCAAATAAATAAAATCAGAAATGAAAGAGGAGATGTTACAACCAGTGCCACAGAAATACAAAGAATCATAAGAGACTATGAACAACTAAATGACAGAAAATTGGACAGCTTCTAAGCTGGACAAATTCCTAGAAACATACAATTTACCAAGAGTGAATTATGAAGAAATAGAAAATCTGAACAGATCAATTACTAGTAAGGATTTGAAACAGTAAGTCAAAAACTACCAACAACCAAAAGTTCAGGACCACATATCTTCACTGGTGAATTCTATCAAACATTTAAAAAGAGTTAATACCGTTTTTTTCTCAAATTTTTTTCAAAAAGTAGAAGAGGAGGGAACACGTTCAAACTCATTTTACAAGGCAAAACCAGACAAGGACACCACAAAAAAAAAAAAAAAAAAAAGAAAAAGAAAAAGAAAAGAAAAGAAAAGAAAATCACAGGCCAGTATCCCTAATGAACATGGAAACAATTCCTTAATTATAACAAATATACCATGCTAAAGCAAGAGGTTAATAATAAGGGAGGGTGTGTATGGGGAGGTGTATATAGCAACACTCTGTACTATCTGTTCAATTTTTCTGTAAATCTAAAACTGCTCTAAAAAGCAGTCTATTTATTTTTTATTTTATTTTTTATTTAGTTATATTTTTTAAAAATTTTAATCCAAGTTAGTTAACATATAGTGTAATGATGATTTCAAGAATAGAATTTAGTGATTCATCACGTACATATACCACAAATGTCATATCCCAACAAGGGTCCTCCTTGATGCCCATCGCCCATTTGGCCCATCCCCCCCCCCCCCCCCCCCGCAACACGCCGCCAGCAACCCTCAGTTTGTTCTCTGTATTTAAGAGTCTCCTATGGTTTGTCTCCCTCTCTGTATTAATTTTTTTTGTTGTTGTTTAAGAAATGCATCCATATCAAAGAAATCTGAGAGATCTGAGACTCAGGGCTCAGAGAAGTTAAGGAGCTTAATGAAAGCCACGCTGGGAGCAATTGCTGTGAAAGTATATTACCCAGGTGGGAACTCAGGAGCCAAGGCACAAAACAGGAACCGGTTTCCTAATCTGGTGCAAATGCAGGACTTGAATAGGTGTATTCTGTTGTGGTATGAATGTGGGGTTCCAGAACTGTTTCTTAACAAGCCCTCTAGGTGATTGTGACATGTAGTAATGTTAGAGGACCACTGTCCGGGCGAATCAGGAATAGAGTGGAGGCAGGCTCTCTTTGAGAGCATGGAGGAGTGACTGGGGCTCTGAATGAAAGCTTGTCCACCCCAAGAGATCACTCTTGGATGGGATGTGAGAGTGGTTGAGACTGCCCGGGCCAGGGAGGATGCCCGCAGAATGTATACAGAAAATAGAATATGTGCCCTTCCATGCGCAAAAACTTGTCCATGGAATTTGGGAGGAAAACACTCGTTTCAATCCCATTTCTTTGCAGTGAGAGTAAGAAGGAAATACATAGTTTTCTTCATCTTCGTAATTTGATATTGAAGTGGAAACACTTTATGCTGTTAACAAACATTTATTGAGTATCTACTATATGCCAGGCATTATTTCAGCCCAGGGATACAGCTTGAACAGACTATACAGGTCTCTTGCAACCTTCATTCTCAAGGGGACAGACAGACAAATAATAAACAGATTTTGAAAAAACTCAGGTAATTATAGGCTTTTTACCTCTAATATAGCTGGTATTTTGCCTCTCTCCTGAAATGTGTGGTGCGAGGAACCTCACAGGAGACCCCTCCCTCAGTTCCTCCATGCTCCGTGTTTTATAGATCTAGGGTGAGCAGATGTCCAGCATTTCCTTCCATGCAGAGAAGAATTATGTGCTTGAGTTGTTGCTGAATTCATTCTCCGTGTGAAGAAGAATGTACATTTCATGTTGTTTTGAATATTGAATGACCAAAAGAAGGAAAAGAAAATAAACCATACAAAAATAACTGCATGACATTAATGCTAAGGATTTAAATTCACCAAAACAAGGAAATTCCAAATTAAGTCCAAACATTCAGGACCACACTGCCTTTTTAGCCACATTGATGTGAGCGTTACCGACCAGGATTCTTTCTTCACCTGGTGTTTTCTTGGCTTGTCATTTTGACACTCAGCAACTTAGTCACAACTCGGAGAGAAATGATCCCCATTCCCTCAGGTTGTCCTCTCTGTTTTCTTTGCTCGGGTTGGTATTTAGAAGAATTTTTATTAAGCAACTTCAAACAGAAGGGTTTGTTTGCTTCAACGTTGTTTGAAAGTTGATCTTCCTTATTAGAAGTTGTGGCATTGCAAAAGAAAGATCAGAATTGATTTCAATAATGTTTAAAAAATATCTCCACTCTAAATAAAAATCAAAGAAAGCCAAGGAGTAAACTCCGAAAGAAAGGAGGCTATTAGGGAAATTGTAGAGGGAGTATAAACCTCTGACTTTGCACGACTGTGTACTGGAATATATCGGGAATTGCCAGTCCAAGTCTGTGCCCTACTGGAGAGAAAGCAAGATATCTTCATCCCTATTATTATCAGAATTTTCTCCCCTGACTTGCTAAATCTACTCAAACTAGCTTTTCTAAAGCTCTAAATCAGTAGCTTTCAAAACGTGACTGCATTTAGAATCCCGTGGAGAACTTTTAAAAATCCCAATGCCCAGGCCACACACCAGACCAATTACATCAGAATTTCTGAGGATGGCATCTGGACATCGGCATTTTTAAAGCTCCCCAAGTGATATCAGTGGGCCACCAAGTTTGAGAACTAGTGCTCTGAGTAACTAGCTAGTAAGCCTCACACTTGGAGTGATTTGCCAAAACTGAAATAATTGCTATTTGTCAGAAAAGGATGAATGAATAGATGTAATTGATCTAGTTTCCTACCTTTTCATCGAAAGGAGAAAATGAAGGGGCACCTGGGTGGCTCAGTTGGTTGAGCATCCAACTTTGGTTCAGGTCATGATCTCAGTGTTCATGAGTTCAAGCCCCACATCAGGCTCTCTGCTGTCAGCGCAGAGCCTGCTTCAGATTCTCTGTTCTCCTCTCTCTCTGCCCCCTCCCCTGCTTGTATTCTCTCTCTCAAAAATAAATAAAGCATTAAAAAAAAAAAAGGAAAAAAAAGTTAAAGGAGGTTCTAGAGAGATTTGGCTCTATCAATTAAAAATAAACAAACTTGAATGCACTTAATAAATGTAAAGCAGAAAGTGAGCTAACTGGTTTTTCTTCTCAGTAAGAAGGGATGTCAGTCATACTAAATGGAAGAAATTCACAGGTAATGGAGATGAGGAATTAACATGTAACCCTATGACAGTATTTAGCAAGGCAAGAATGACAGGGCTTCCATTCAGGTATGTTTATTACCAGGTAGATGAGGCAAAGTGGGGAGTGGGGAAGGCACATTACTAATGGATGGCTCTGTGCTGGCTGGTAAGAACGGCAGAGTGAAGGTCCAGGAAAAGAAATTGCTGAGTTTTTCTAATTGAGGTGCGACTAGAAGTAAATGAGAGAATATTTGAATAAATAGTACTTTCCTAGTATTTAGTGGTGGACTACAGGGGCTATGTTATTATTAACGAGAATAAAAGGAAAAGGAAATGGTGGTGGTATTAGCACTTCAAATGTGTACAGTTGTTGATATTAACACTTGAAACAGGCAGGTATCGTTTACCAATTGGTAAACTGGGCATAGAGACAATTAGGGCCTTTTCTGGGGTGACGTGGCCAGTAGTAGGTAACCGAATCTGAGTTTAGTGGCATCCACAAAATAACTTGCTAAGCACTGATGTGGTGACAGCCCCAAGGATCACTTTGGAGTAAATGTGTTTTTGACTAATGAAAGTATTACTTTTGATATTGCCATCAAAACGTATTTACTGTTGATTCCCTCAAAGTGATATTCCTAATTTGTCGTTGGGGAAGATGATGAAGTGAGGAGAACTGAGTGATTTTTCTGGTCATTTTGGATAATCTCGATTTAAAACTCACAGATTTTCCAGATGTGGGATTATTTAATGAGAAAATTACAGGCATGATTGATGGTAACTTTTCTCTTCATTTTGTCTCTAGACCAAAATATTTCCAGATAGAAAAAATGATTTAAATGGAGTTTGAGGCAGGACTCCAGATGCTGCCTGGGTGACTAAACTACTTTTTTATCTGTCCCCCAGGTGAACACCTGACAGTGTGGCGAGAGAACCAAGATGGTTAAGAGTTAGACTGTCCTCTGCTAAAATTCTAGTGCTGACTTTTGCTGGCTGTGAGGCTACCTACCAGCAAGTTCTGACATCCTCTGGGCGTCAGGTTCTCTATCTGTAAAGTGAGAAACTTACAATCAGTTTTTGTTTTTGTTTTTGTCTTTAATTTGAGAAAGACAGGTGGGGGAGAGCAGCAGGGAGAGGGAAGAAGGGCTTGAGAGAGAGAGAGACAGAGACAGAGACAGAGAGAGAGAGAGAGAGAGAGAGACAGAGAGAGAGAGAGAGAGAGAGAGAGAGAGAGAATCTTAAGCAGACTCCATGTTCAGCAGCAGCCCCAATGTGGGACTCAGTCCCATGACCCAGGGATCATTACCTGAGCCAAAATCAAGAGTTGGACCCTCAACTGACTGAGCTACCCAGGCGCCCCCTTATGATCAGTTTTGTACACAGAATGCCCAGTATTAAGTCTGGCACGCTGGTTGAGTAGGTACTTAACCAATGTCAGAGTAGACACTCGACCGATGGTGTCCCTGTTGTTTTGTTGGATTGTTTATTCCTATTTAAAGAATCTCCCATCAAAGTATACTGCCAATAGATGTAATATTTCTGTACAACAGAGTTAAATAGATCCAGAGTTGGCCTGATGTCATGAATCAACAGAGACCTGGACATGTAAGGTATTTGTTGGGCATTTGTTGTAAATTTTATTTTGAGCTCTTTATCATAGAGGAGAGTGGTAACTTTATTAATTAATACCTATAGCTGGCCTGAAGTCAAAACCAACTCTCTGGGTGCTTTTAAGTATACATAAATTATCAGATGATGCTGTAAATAACCTCAATGGACTCAGTGAGAGTTTAGAAATGAAGTACTTCAAATGAGTGGAGAAAGGATGAACACCACCCAGTGACGACTCGATTTTTGTTGGGATTTACGCAGAGCTCAGAACTCCAGGTGGACTGGTTGAGCAGGAGAGCTTTTAGTCTAAACAGGAAGCATCCAAGCATCTTTGTCACAGCATTTAGCCTCATCTAAATGACATCAGAGGTGGAAATGTCTAGCAGAGGAGGGGCTGTACAGTGTTGAAGAGTATGGGACTTTTAGGTCAACAAACCAGGGCTCAGATTAGGCCCCTACTGTTCCTTCACCTTCTTACCTTGAGCAAGTGACTTCTATCTTCTGATTTTGTTTCTTCATCTGCAAAAATAATAGTATCTACCTCAAAAGACCATCATGAGGCTTAAACGCAGGGAAGTGCATAAAAGATCCGGCACGGTGGGTGGCACGTGATACGTATGAGCTATTATCACTGTTCTTATAATCATTATTCTATCAGATCCAGGGACTCTTTCCAGGGCAGAGGAAGTTGAAGGGAAAAGGAAATGTAAAAATTACTCAAAAAGAAGAAAAATGAATAACTGAGTGTATACTCAAATATACTCTAACTGATTGGCTTAGCATATGAATTTGACATAGGTTGTGATGTGGATGTGTATCTCTCTATATTCTGACCACACTCTCCATGTGAAACTGTTTTAACCTTATAAAATTATGTTAACTTTTATCATCACAGAAAGATCAAAGACCTGCCTCGTGACAATTTATAACCTCATAACTAAAGTGAACATACAACAGAGGATTGTTACCTCCATTATTTTTGGAATTTCGTTTTGTAATATACAAAAATAAACTTACGAGCTACTAGTTCTGTTCACGTGCACAGCACATCTCATAACACTGCAGACAAAGTCCAGTGTCATTGCTGGAGTCAGGTTGCATTGACTGAATTCACGTGCTGCCTCATGTGTCTGAGGGAGGGATCCCGTGGTCGGTAGCAAAGCAGGGCAAGAGGCCACGAGAGCTACCATGAAGGCCTCAAATTCCCAGGTGTATGGTTCCTGAGGGCTGCCTAAAAAAGTACCACACGCACGGTGGCTGAAAACAACAGAAGTTTGTTGTTTTACTGTTCTGGAGCTGGAAATATGAAATCAAGGTGTTGGCAGGGGCCATGCTCCCTCTGAAACCGAGGAATCCTCCCTTGCCTCTTCTTAGCTTCTGATAACTTGCCAGCAATCTTTGGCCTTCACGGCTTATTAAATACATCACTCCTGTCCTCTGCCTTCCCATGGTGTCCTACTTGTATCTCTTCATATTGTCTTCCCTCTGTGTGTGTCTCTCTCTGTGTCCAAATTTCCCCCCTTTTATAAGGATACCAGGCATACTGGATTAGGGCCCACCCATCATACTTCATTTTAACCTAATTAATTCTGTAAAGAATCTATTTCTGAATAAGGTCACCTTCTGACTTATTGGGGGGGGGGGAATCAGGGCTTCAATGTATCTTTTTAATGTTTTTTATAGAAGAACACATTTAATACCATAACACCAGGAATGTCCTCAATATGTCCTAAATATGTCCTCATATTTAGACTGGATGGATCTCTAAGGGTCTACATACCATTTTGGGAATTGAGAGAGGACAACAGGCATTGGAAAAATTTAAATGTCTCTCCAACCACAGGGCCATACATTTCAATTTCTTAAAAGTAAACCATGTCATGATATTGTGAATGGCACACTGCCATTGCAATTTTTATGTCAAAAATGTAAATTTGCAAAGGGCCAACATCTAGAATTCACTATCAATTTTGTGATCCTGTTGCAGCGTTTCTATTACATCGGGAGCCTCAACAAATGAGTGTGGCCACAGCCTGTGAGCGCAAGTCAAGTGTATCCTTACAACTTAACGTGATTTGAATCTCTTTTTCCAGGATTTATCCTGAGGAGGAGGCAGCTAACTTCCTTTAATGTTTGCTTTTCAATAAAGAAACATCCAAAGAAACACACAAAAATATGGCACACACATCGTTGTTAAGATCAATTTCAGGAAAAGGGAATGCATAATAGTTAATAAGGGTCCCAAGTTCTTATGCGTGTCAGGCACTGTGCTAAGTGCTTTCCTTACATTATGGAACCCTGCACTCGTTGTAAAGTTAGTGGAATAATTATGTGTAGTGGTGAAAAACTTATAACTTATAACTTTGTTGACTGTGTGACTTTGAGAATAAATATGGAAAGATTGCTTTTTTAAAAATTCTTGGTTACTTAAAAACTTAACATTCTGATTTTTTCCCCCTCTGCTGCTTTACTTGATTGCCTTGTATGATGTACTGTTTTCACTGAGTCTGTACTTCTCCTTCTCAGAGTGCAGAAACAGGACTGAAGAGGAAGTCAGTTTCTGCCTTCCTAACACCTGACATATGTTGAATAATGGCCAGTTGGCTGTATTTAAACAATGAATACATTATTCGTGCATTTTATTGAAGCAGATACATGTTTAAGCACTGTGTGAAAGTGTCCTTATGTATCCTACTTTTACATTTACTTTGAAACTTCCTAGTCCTTGAGGTATTTTTATGGTCAGGCACATATGCATGCAATGATTGTATGACCACCCTTGGATTATGTATTGCATCTAATGAAATTAGCTTTTTTGCTCACCCCTGGGCAACCTTTGGAAATAAGACAATAGTCTCAGTTGTTTATTTCCTGGAGAAATGTTAATGATTAACTTGAAAAAGGAAGAATTTCTTTTACCCCACTGCCTAATTTTTCATAATTCCGTACAATTGCTGTGTACCTTATCTTTGTTTAATATATCCCATGCAAGATATTAACTTGTATAACATTGGTGTACATGCATTTTTGGCTAGAGAGAAAGCACTACCGTACCTAAAGACTTTAGTTCTTTCCAGTTGGGGTGATTGTTTTTTTATATTAAGCCTTGTCCACAGCCAGAACATGTTGAATTCAGGCTTTGCTTTAATGGTTGTAAGATAAAGCATCAATCTGATTTATTTGGATACTAACTACCTTTTGCCTGAATCCACATAGCAACTAATGTTTTCCACATGTGCCCAGCAGATCTTTATTGGTGTACTCCAGCACGATGTGAAATCCTAAAGAAATATGTGTGACTGCAACTAGGCTAAGAGTTTGCAGTGTCTGGGGAGTGTTCTTCAGGATAGGCCTAGGTGGGCAACTCAATGTAAAACTTGGGAGACACCTACTGCCTTGTGGCAGATGAAGCATTTGGCTTTTAACCATGGCTGTCTGCAGGATAATTAGTGGCAGGTTAGGTCCTCTGTTGGACTAGGCCTTGGTCTCTGGGCTAACACAGGGGTCATCCCTAGCAGGTTGGGCTGAAGTTTGCTTGCTTGATGGCTTGATGTCTGAGTGTCCGGATTGGTACAAGAGTGCTAGAAGCATAGCACTGAGCATTGTATCTTTACTATCTCTTTCCATTTGCCTAATGGTACTATTAGGTAGATCCTAGTATTCTCTTCCATTTTATTATGAGGAAGATGAAGGGCAGAGAAGTTAAATGCCTTGGTCACAGCGATAGCAAATGATGGGGGAAAGATGTGGACCCTGACAGTTTGACTCTAGGTACCCATTTGTTTGGTGTCTGCTCTTTATAATTCCCGACGCAGGCTACATGATAGAATGGAAAGGGCATAGGCTTTATGAATAGAGAGTCCTTAGGTCAAATCCCAATTTTGTGCTTAATATGTAGATGTCTTGGAATCCATGATCTAGCCTCTCTGGGATTCAATTTCATCCTCTGTAAAATGGAGTTGCTGGGAGGATTAAATGAGATAATCCATATTAATTAATGCCCAGTCTGCCAACTAAATGTTCAAAAATGCCAGTTCATTTGCCTTCAAACTACTGACTTATATTCCTTCTGGCACCTTAAATAGATCTCCCAATGTGATCCTTACTTACCGTGCTGGAAATGGCACCACAGTCACACTGCTAAGCTACCATCACTCCAATAGACACTTCTCAATTTGGGGCCTTGGCCAAAGTTCCAGGAGTTTTGTTTCCCTTCAAGCAGAGGTAAATCCATCCAGACATCCTCCTTTTAAGCACCAAGGGCTGCATCTGTTTTAGACCAAAAATAATACCTTGTGATTGGAAATGTTTCAGTAACATCATTTGTGTGTTTTATTGAAGCAGAGGTTACAATTATTAGCGACACCAGGAATTTCAGACATTTAAACACAGTTTTGACTTCTCCAGAGCAAACCACATCCCTGTGCAATTATTAGTTTATCTAAATACCTTCCATCTGAACCCTAAACTGGAGCTGGCCTCTGTGGGAGTTGGTCCCTCTGAGGACACACTTTCCACTGCGTCAGTACAGGCAAAGCTGGAGCTCAGCTGGAGGTTGCAAGAAAGGTGACTTGGTTCTTCTAGCTAGTAATTTGCTCCCTGGCTTGGGTCACTTCCTAGTCACAGCGAATTTGGGTAGGTTATTCCAAATCCCTATTTGAAGCTGACCTTAAGAATTTAAAAGAATTAAAAACAAGGTTTTCCCTCCCTTGGAGTCCACTCCTTCTGTCACATGATCTCTCTGTAGCACCCATTTCAGCCAGCCACTCATAACCCAACCTCTGTGCAAGAGAAAGAATTCAAAAACCAGCCTATCCTTCAAAGCCTCAGCATCTTACTTCCAGCTGTAGTGTAAACATTCTTGTTGTTATATTTTTTGCTTATTTCATTTTAACAATAGTATTTAACTAGAAAACAACCATAGTGCCTTCTAAATTTGAGGTAAGTAATCAGAATGGGTGGCCATATTGTGTTAGTAGAGAAGAGGAATTAGGTTTCTTTTGAAAATGACATGATTACCACTTGACGTATGATGTAGGGATTATGATCTCCACCTACAGATGAGGAACGAAGGCTCACAGTAAGACATGTGTACATGATCACACATAGGCAGTGGGGCCAGGATTTGAACCATGTCCATGCCATCCAAAGCCTATAGTTTTTCACCCACTTCCTGCTGCTTAAGTTTGGGAGAAGCAAGGAGACAAGGTCTGCAACTCAACCATGGACCCTAAGCACATGTCACAGAGTCACAGACTCTGACTGGCCACTATTTATTGTTGTTGTTGTTTTAAATCTGTCTATTCTCACTCAAAAGTGAAACACTTAGTTGGGTCAGTTTTCAAGTTTCTAAAACACTGACATTCAACAGGAAGTTGTTGAGCATGCCTGGTAGTGCACTGGGAATGTGGGAGACATTCTCAGGAACCAAGTCAAAGATGAGGAGCTACTGAAGATGTTTTAGCTGGAGCATCATGGGAACCTACTTAAGGGTTGGGAAGATGGTCGGCAGCAGTATGAAGATGGATTAGGAGGACTGAAGATGAGACACTTCAGAGGGCATTTTTCTGACCCAGGCATGAAATCGTGAGAGTCTGACCAATACTTTCTCACACCAAAATTAAAGAACAATGGAGGCCTTCTGTGGGTCGTTGTACCTGGTGGGGTTTCTTAGCAAGCAGTCCCAATATTGGCCATGTTTCTCTCTTCAGCTACCTCTCATATTCCAGAACCTTGGGGGAGGGGACAGTTCCATTCTGGAGTGCTGCCTTTCCTTTACAAGGCCTAACTCATTTGGTGCTGAAGGCAGAAGTGGCATGTTGGATTACAGGGAAATGCTTCAGCAAGAGCCTTACCTGGTAGATGGATGGATGGATGGATGGATGGATGAAACAACCCTACCCACTGAGAAACTGGGTAGTTTGTGTGGCTGGAGCAGAGGAAGCAAAGGAAGAGTCTTGGTGAGAGGTAAGACAGTGTCTAGATCACAAAAGCTCTTCTAGGCCATATGTAACAGAGGCTCAACCATACACCATCAGGCAATGCAGAGCCATAAAGAGGTTTTAAGCCAACCTGGGTGAAAAGGTGGAGTAATGTGTGCATTTTCATTTTGTAAAAATCACTCAGACAAAACTGGAGGCAGGGCGACCAGTGAGAGACTATTGCAGTAATCTCAGAAAGGATAGTGAAAGCCTGAACTAAGGTAGTATTTGAAGTAAAGGGGAGGGGAGGATGGAAAAGAGAGATGTTAAGGCCATAGAATCCATTGGCCTTGGTGACTGATTGGATGTGGTGTGGGAAGTGGAATCTAAGAGGGATCCTAGGTGTCTCCAGAGTTCTAGATTGGGTGATATTGAGCTTCCCTGAGATGTGGGACAGGGAAGGAGGACTTGATGTGGGAGGATAGTCAGGAACTCAGTCTGGGGCTGTTGCATTTGAGGGTCTGTGGGACCCCCACCCCCCACCCCCGAGTGGAGCTTGAGGCCTAGGAGGCAGATACATGGAAGGGGCTCAATCTCACAAGGAAACCTCAGGGCAGAAATCCTCTGAGCACAGGTGTCAGTGGAAGAAAGAAGAATGAGACTGGAAGGAAGAGAGTGAGGAAAAAGAACCAGGGCATTAGCAGCTGGTTTTAGAAGAAAGGATGTAAAGACTCACCTGCTTTTCTTCTCAAAGGCACTCCATTGTGAGGTGGGATATGTATAATGAACCTTATTTTCAAACAGCAGAGAATTATGTCCAACTCTCAGGTGACTGATTCATTCATTCTTTATTATTCCAGTTTTTTTTTTAATTTTAAATGTTCAACCAAAATGTATCAAACCTAATTTAAAATTTAAAAAATCTTTATTACTCTCATCACTCAACTGTACTCAACTTCTTCTATCACAACCCCAGCAAAATATTTGAAAAGCCATGTGCTTTACTCCAGATGTCATTCATTCATTCATGCATTCTCTTTTGCATTTTGATTGTCAACTTTTCCTCCTAAATGTTCATTGAGCACCTCTTATACGTCGAGTACTGCTCAGGCCCTCAAGGTATAGTGGTACATGATGGACAAGGCCCCTAATCTTGTGGAGTTTGCATGGTGGTGGAGAGAGATAATAAAAAAATATGGAAGCAAGAAAATTTCAGCATGTCCACTGAGATATTGCCATATACCTACATTATCTCATGAATTTAATTAAAAGGAAAAGACTTGGTAGAATTTTGACATGTGTGCAAGTAGTAATGGATTTCTGGGCCCTTTTAAATTTTTTTTTTCCAACGTTTTTTATTTATTTTTGGGACAGAGAGAGACAGAGCATGAACGGGGGAGGGGCAGAGAGAGAGAGGGAGACACAGAATCGGAAACAGGCTCCAGGCTCCAGGCTCCGAGCCATCAGCCCAGAGCCTGACGCGGGGCTCGAACTCACGGACCGCGAGATCGTGACCTGGCTGAAGCCGGACGCTTAACCGACTGCGCCACCCAGGCGCCCCTCTGGGCCCTTTTAAAGTATGTTTCAGTTGGTAAAATTTCTGGAATCTGGTGACCTTCCAGGTGAACACTTAGGTGCCTTTGATTTGTTGTTGCTGTTGTTGTTGTTGTTGTTGTTGCTGTTGTTATGGTTTCTGAACAGACTCCCTCCACCTCCTCTCCTAATAGCTGTCTGCCTCTGGTTCAGGTGAAGGAGGAAACAAGGTATGACATTGTAAGAGTGCTCAGACTCTCCCTCCATGGGCCCGAATGAGGCTCCTGGGCATGTGACTGTAATCCACTTGGGTGTGACTGTGCTGTTGCTCCCCAGGAATGCCCTTCTTGGAGCAGTGGGAGCTCTGAATGTGGAATGGACTTGCCTTGTTCCCCCAGCTATATTTAAGCAATCTCTTCCTTAGTGACACCCACATGTAGTCCTGTGAAAACAAAGTTCTTCAAATTACAGAATCAGGTGATCATACATTGAGGCAGTTGGGCCAGTCAAAACTGCACTTGATGAATGAATAATTCGAGAGCTTCTTTATAAAAGTGACGGGTTTTTAAATGGCCACCATATGGGGGCAGGCAGGTGGCTGGCAAAGGTTTCTGTCCTGCTTTTGCTAGACAGGCTGCCCTCCAGCATGCTGTCAATGAAGGGCACTGATACAAAGTGATTCCTGAAGCCTCGTGCCAGGCTGTGTCTTGACAGAGGACACTCCTGCCTGAGCAGGCGGCAGGTGCTGGACCCGGCTAAGCCCTGAGCTCGCCCGCAGTTATGCTGTCAGCCTCTTTCAGCTCTAATGCTTCGTGACAACTGCCTACCTGGACTATGATAATGGCAGAAAACCTCTGCAAAATTGATGGGGAATTTCACACAGAAGAGTGGCTTCTCGTGTTATGTGAGGCAGAACACTCTGGTTCTCTTTGCCAGTGGGAGACAGAAGGTTAGGGTCAAGACCTGGGCAATGGTGTAGCTTTGAAAATCCAAATTTGCGGTTGACTCAACCTCCTCCCTGGCTCTGCGTGTCACATGCATTTGTTTTCTCTCGAATGCATGAGCCTCAGCTGTTCTCGAAAAAATGTTACCAAAAGATTATCCTTGAACTGGATTCCTCATGACATTAAGTAACATAGAAGGCTGACAGTAAATGTAAGGAGTCAATGCTTCCACTCTGGATCAAGGAGGATCAAATCCCGCATTGTCCTCGATTGTCTGGATTAAGCTGAATGTTTTGCGTGAATTATACAGCTGATTGAAGCTTATTCAGCGGTTCGTAGTCAGCCATTTATGCCTTGCAACTTAACACCCTTCTTCTGCACAGATTAAAAACACATTTTTATCTCAAAACTCTGCTGTCAGTTGGCTCATCGAATTTATTAAAACTAAAGTAATGGACTTCATTGTTTTCTTTCCTAGCCTGTAGGAGTGGGAAAGATACAGCTAACCTGAGAGACCTCGGAGAGCTGAGTGGTAATCAGAGAAGTAAAATAGACCCTACTTATTGGAAAATCAAATGACATAATGCACGTAAAGTGGGCATCGAGGTGCCTCTGTGAATGTTAGTGCTCGTTATTCATTATAATAAAAAATTTTAATTGTGCTAGGATTTGGGGCATTTCTGTCATTGTTCAGATGCTGATAATTAATCCCTCTTCCTCTCATCTTTGTGCCTATAGAGGTAGGAAAGGGGCAGCGGGCTGGTCGCCTTGTATCCGCATGTCTGTTAGAGTGTTAGCAACCGTGTGAATGTGTGGGGCATGCTTACAGACAGGTGCCCTGGAAAATATACCTCCGCTGTGTCTCGAGAGTATACCAACCTTTAAAACACGTGAGACTTCAGGCTATTTCTGATATTAGATAATTGATAGAAAGACTGTGTGATTCTGCCATAAAGTTGAAAACGGACTCCAATGAAAACATATGCCCGAATAAACATTTTAAACTGATACTTTCCACTTCTTTCCTCACCCTTCCTCTCGTCGGAAACTCTTGGCGTTCCAGAACTGTCGGTGTCACAGCCTGTGTCACGTCTATCAGAGCATCATTTTCAAATAGGCAATGGTGAACCTGTTTTGATGGCAAAGATCATTTTAAAGGATTAAAAAAAATTCCATGACATCCCGGATATCAAAATTTGCTATGGTGTTCACAGCTTTAACTACCGATCTTATACTTATTTTATCTTATTCTACTTTATATTATTTAACACTTTTGTCGCATTTACTCTATAGCAGGTACTATGCTAAACACTTTCCAAGTGAGTCAATGCTCATTTAATCTTCACAAACCTTTGCGAGGTGAGTACTATTATTAACTCCCTCTTACAGATGATAAAACTGAGGCGAAGAGAGAAAGAAACACACCCTAAGTCTGTGTTCTTAATCACCGCACCGCGTCTGTAGTCAGTGTTTCAGGACAGCCACACTGTATTTCAAAGAGTACATCAAGCTTTGAGGCTAATTTTTCCCATATGAATTTGGGTGTCTTGCAGGATATCTTACTAAACTTCAGAGGAGTTTTAATTTTGTAGTTTTCTCTTAAAAATTGGGCATTGCTCCTCACTGATTGTTTTAGCTTTGAGCATTTCAACTTTTTTGAGTGTAAAAAAAGCTTTCTTTAATAGTGAAAGCTTTGTCATAGTCCTCACGGACCCTCATCCCTTGAGATAATTTTGAAAGAAAAAAGAGGAAATGGCAGCCTTACACTACCCATGACCACAGTCTTACCCCTGGGACCCCCACACGATATACTCAGCTTGAAAAGAAACTCAGCCGCTCTAGATTTGGGATCCTTAAGAAGGTCAGGACCTGGGGCCGAGGGGGTTGCAGGTGCAGGGCACTAATGTTTCCAGTGCCATGGGTGGCGGGGAACCTTGCTGCCGGGCCCTGGGAGGAGAAGGCAGACCCAGTGGCTGCTGCAGGAGGCCCCTGCTGTCAGCACAGAGGCCCTTGCCGCCTGCTGGCACTTCCACGGAGAGGCCTCCTGGAGGAGAAACTCCACCCTTATTTCCCACAGTCCGCCAGTCTCGCCCTACCCTGGCTCCAGAAGCCTGAGCCGCTTGCTACTTGCGGACCTACTCCATGACATGAGCTGGCAGAGCAGGCAAAGGGGTCTCACTGGAAGATGAGATACTGAGCTGCCATGCATGGGTGAAGATTTTAAGAAAGAAGAGAGCTGAAACAACAACAACAAACAAAAAAGAAGGAGGATTGCTTTAGCAATGCTTTGGGAAATGCTCTAGAACCAGACAGCAGAACCAGAATTTTCAAATCGGAACAGTTCGCCAGTGAAAGGGAGAAAGAACCCATCCCACTGAAACAAAATGAGTGATCTGTAAGCTCACATGGAAGAACAATTTCGAGCAAATAGCAAAGAAACAAAGTGGAAGAAATAAAACTCATGAGTGAGAAGGTGGGATAAAAAATAAGAAAGACAAATCCAGGAGCTCTAATAACCCTTCCTGAAGGAGAAAAAGTACGAAATGGAAAAGAAGCAGTTACGGGAGTGAGTGCACGGACACACCCGTGCGTGTGTGCATGCCCACGTGTATGTGTGTGAGTCCTTGCGCTGAACAAACACTTGAGTTTTCAGATTGAAATGGGTCATCAAGTCTCAAGAAGAATTAATATTAAAAATGCTCTCAAGGAAGCATGTAATTTCCCCCTACTTCCTCTGTATTATGATCTACTTTAGATGAGTACACCGATAGAGGAGGGTTTTTTGTTTGTTTGTTCGCAAAGAAAAAATCCAGTTAGTTCCAGTGTAAAGCACTTTTTCGCAAGGTGGGAATAATGACAATGACCAGAACAGATTCAATTCCTGCCTCAGAGCTTACAGTCCAGTGGGCTATACCAATAAGTATTAAAATGGTATGTTATATACCCATGATAGTAGAAACCTGGGGAGCTGTGAGCACACAGGTGAGGACCACCTAACTCAGATTGGAGTGCTGTCTGCCCTGAGACCTGAGGAGGAACACAAGTTAGCCAGAAGAGGAGAAAGTGTTCCAGGAGAGGTGAGGGAGAGTGTGTTGCAAGAATTGGAAGAGATCTCGGTGGCAAGATTCAGGGAAAGGAGTTGGGGGCCGGGGAGGCAGAGACAGAAGAAGGAGAGAGTTAAACTGGTGCCAGATCAAGTATCAAGCGCTTTCTATGTTTTGGGCACCATTCTGGGTATTTAATCCTCATGATGGTCATATGATGTAGGTGCATCCCCATTTCTCAGATGAGGAAATTGAAGCAAGGAGAGGTTAACTAACTTGATCAAGTTTACCCAGCCAGTTAAATGGCGGAGCCAGGCAGTCTGGCTCGAGAGCCCACACCCTAAGAATGTTGACAAAGGAAGGATTTTATTTTTCAGTACTGGTTGACCTTAGGAACCGTATCTAGTGGTTTCAGACATAAGAAGATAGTCTTTGCTAAACCACCCTTGCACAGCCCCACTGCAGTAGCTGACACATAGGCCTGCCTGTCGCATCTGTGGACTTATCTGAGTGCTCTTAAACCATGGGTAAATGATCCCCAGGCTGTCTTTAAGATAATTAGAAACAAATGGAAAATAGTTCTCCTATATTATCAACAGCATATCAGCAAAACTTGTGTCTTAAAATGTGCATTCAATTTCTAATATTAAAAAACATAGTTAAAGCCATATGTTGGGTATTATCACGCATCTTTGTGAAATTAGTAGGAGACCCATTTGAATAACCATTTTGTTTAGATCAAACTTACTGGAGGATTTTTTTTTTAAGTCTTTCCTCCCTTTTCCTCTGACCCCTCTGCAAAGCTAAATATGAAAGAAAAACTCTGTGTGTATGTGAATGTGTGCATGCGTGTGCGTATGTGTGTCCGCATATGTGGGTGCCTGCAGTAGGGATAGAGCATCAAAAAACAAAGCCATAGGTATGGGAGATTGTAGTTTGGAGAGATGGTTGAAAGGTGGGGAAGCCAGAAACTGTTCAAGAAGAATATAGGTTGTTGGTAATTAACACATCGTGGACCCAAAAGAGCTCTTCCTTTTCTTTTATTTTCTTTTTCTTTCTTTAGCCTGGAACTTTGGTGGAGGGGAGTGCTGGTCTGTTTTGTCTAATCTTCTAGTTATTCCCCTAAAAGCCTAATGACCATATCATGTAGCTCTAGGAGAAAGCCTTTTAAAATCTCTGCCCAATCAATGCTTGGGAAACTTTAATCATTGTTGTTTTGCTAATTTCCCCATTTAAGGTCATCATACGTAAGTAAACACTGGGTAGACTGGATTTTCTGAAATGAGCAGTCCCTTGAAAGATACGCCTTCAATATTACCTTCTATTTCTAAGGAATGAGAATCATGAAAGGAGTTACACTGATATATTTGGGAATACAAAATGTTAAACAACTGTTTCATACCAACCAGTGAGACATCTAAATGTTGTGCAGACATGAATTCATAGTGGGCCCTAATGAATGCTGGGAAGAAAATCCATCAATATCACCAACCAGAATGTTAGAAGGCAAGAGTACTGTGGATTCCTGCAAATTAAAACAAAACAAAACAATACATTTTGTAACAAATTAGTTGGTGTTCCATAGAAGACACAAGCAAAGAAGTAGATGACTTAAAAAAAAATTAAAGGATGAAAGCATATTTCTGATCACGGAAACTGAAGAGGGCCTTGTAAAACACAGAGTTTAGCCAAGGTAAGAAAAACAAAACTCAGGAGTAAACATGAAATCAGTTGATTTAGTCTGCCTTAAGTAAAATTGAACAACAACAGAATCTCTTGATTGTAGGAGCTGAATCAGCAAATAGAAGAAAAATCTCCCAAAGAATCAACCCTATATTTACAACCCACTTGAGGTTTTTCACTCTGACAGACTAGTCACTAAGTATAGACGGTCCTCCCACTCTTGGTTTGTACAACTTTAAATTTGTCTCTTTCTTTGGTCTGGGCCCCAGGATATATTCTAAGGTCAGACTGTGTCACCTTGTGCTTTTTAATTGATGCTTCATCTATAACAAAGAGGCTAACATTTTCCATGAGAAGTTTTCTCACGCAGAAATGTAGTGGAAACTCACCTAACTCTCATTGCCTAATAGGGGCAAACATAAAGAAGGCCGGTGGGACTAAAAGCCATTGAGTTTGATAAATATGTATGGGAGATCTACTTACATACAATATTTGGTTAGATGTGGCAAGATAAGCAAACCTATCCCTTACCTTCGTGGCTGTGTACATACTAGTGGGAAGCTAAGACAGGTGAATATCCCAGTGTGAGACAAGAAGGGCTAGAAAAGAAACAGAGCTAATTTTTTTTTTAAACCTAAGTATTGTTTGTGTTCAAAGCAGGAAGCAACAGCATTCCAGATGAGGCAGTTGGGGAGGGTGGCATTTTCCTTAGACTCTAGGAAAGGGAGAAGATTTTGAGAGGCAGGCAGTCTCAGAGGAGAAGAGCATGGGTAATGACTCCCATGGAGAAGGAAGCTGTTGGTAGTGCACCGTGATGGGGCCAGCCGTGGGGAGGGGGAGCACAGTGATGGTCTGGCAGGGAGGGGAAGCAGGATGCAGTGATGGGGCTGGAGAGGGTTGTGGGGAGGGGGAAGGGACCAGTGATGGGATGGTGAGGAGGAAACAGGGGTGGGGCACAGTGACTGGGCCAGAAGGAGTTGGGGGGCACAGTGATGGGGCAGGCAGGGCGAGGGAGCTAGAGCCAGTTGGTGGGTTGGAGCTGTTGGTTCACAGCCTGAAATGCCTTGCAGAAGTAGTTGTAGTAGACATTCAAGAGCTAGCTATAGAGAAGATAGAGCTAGAATGACTCTCTACCTTGGCTCAGAGAATACAGCTATGTCAAAGAGGCACAATATTAATAGCCAAAATGTGACTTAAACTGAATACCAAACTCTGCTTGTCCTCCAAAGTAAATAAAAAGGAACTGATTCTTAATCACAGCCACCTCTCTCCCACCTTGGGTTTCCTTCTCCTCAAAGTCCTCATCTTTAAGCTTTTAGCACTTCCTATGATTCACCCCTATGCCAACTGTTTGGATTTTATTATCTTTCCTTCATTCTCTGTAGGCCTAGCTCTTTCCAAGCAGGCTGTTATCTCTCTCCCAAGTCTCTTTCCTCTGGCCCCTCTGGCTTGTCAATCTTTGCTCATTTTAGGGTGGAAATTTAATCTAGTGGTAGGTCTTTTATGTTCTCAAGTCCAAAGGGCATGAATGAGACCCTGAGATAGTGACAATGGAGAGAAAGGGACAGATCGAAGAGACCTTTAATGGCAGAACAAAAAATAGGATTTGGCAGCAGATAAGGTGAAGAGAAGCAGTCAAAAGCAGCATAAGGTTTCAGGTGAATGTTGAGTAGTTGCAGATGGACAGAGAACTCTGGGAGAGGAACTTTTGAGGGAAGATGACGATCATAGGCTCTGTGGTTGGCATATTAAACCTGAGATTGGTTTAGAAGAATATTAAAAATGATAGAATTTCAAGGATTGTAAGCATTTGTCTAGTAAATGCTCAGATAGAAGTTTAATAGGTAAATTTTCACAAAGAGTCTGGGCATTTGGGTGGGCATGATTTTTATTTTATTTATTTTTTGAGAGAGAGAGAGCATGAGCAAACAGGGGAGGGGCAGAGGCAGAGGGAGAGAGAGAATCTCAAGCAGGCTCCATGCCCAGCATGGAGCCCGTCATGGAGCCTGTCATGGGGCTCGATTTCATGATCATGTGATCACAACCTGAGCCAAAATCAGGGGTCTGATGCTTAACAAACTGGGCCACGTAGGCGCCCGTAGGTGGGCAAGATTTTAACATGTGTTGTTATGAGTAAAGATACTATGAAATAGCTGTCTGTGATATTTCAGCTTTATCCTACAGGCAATGAGAAGTCACTGTAAGTGTTTGAACTAAGAAGTAACTTGAAGACAATTTTTTTTTCATATGAGATAAAAAAGACCATTTGGAAGGAGGATAGATTGGAGTAAGGGAGAAATGCAAGGAGATTTTTGCAGTAATAAAAGGGTGAGGTAATGGTTTATGAATAAAAGGGGTTATGAAACTATGTTGGCAACTGTGGAGTGGAAAGGAAGAAACAAATAGAGATGTTTAAAGGAGGGAATATGTCAGTTAAGAGTGTGGTTCAGGGCTCCAGAAGATCTGGTTCAAGTTTTGCTTCTCAGATGCTTCTTCTTCACTGCGTGACCTTGGGCAAATATATGTTATTCAGTGCCTCTATAAGCCTCAGTTTCCTTACCTATACAATGAATATGAATAGTGCACCATCACATTAAATGGTTATAAGGATTAAAGAAAAAAAGTCACATAAAGTTCTTAGCACAATGTTATAAAACTAGTTAAGAATGCATTTTCTTTTTTGCCCATTAACGCATTGTATTTGCACATATGTATTATATCTCTAGAAAAAGAATCCCAATGTTTTTCCTCCTGTGTGTTTTTGTCTTACTTTTCCACAGTCTGTGATGCCAGCTGAGGGTGTCAGTACAATGAAACCAAACTGGCAGGACAGGAGCAGATTATTCTGCCATTTTTCTAGATCTTCGACTTGTTCATCCAATCTAGGACTGATCACTCCACATTTGTTTAACCTGGCTGTGAGGCTCACAACAATATTCCCAGCTTTGTGATCATCAATCACCATACTTCATCATCATAGTTAGAAACCGGACAATGGCCTAATAAGAAAGTGACATTACCTCTCTTTTCAGCATTGTTAATGCTCTTGAGAACATCTGCTAGGACATTCATGTGCACCACTATTGTGGCATGGAAAGATGGCAGAGAGAGCAAAGAATGCATGTTATTACTAAAAGTACAGTCCTTAGCAACAGCAGTGATTGTGAAGAGTGGAAGAATCAACGGGACCAGATGCCTAATTGAGTATGAGTAAAAGGAAAGGGGTCACTGATGACAGGTTTTGAACTTGGGTTACTGCAAGTGAGACCACAGAAGCCGGGAAGTCGAGAGGGGAAGCTGAAAATGACCAGGAGGCTGGTTTTTGCCATGTGGAATGGAGGAGGTGGCCCTGCCCTCTGGCACCAAGGAGGAGACAGCCCCACCTCCTGAGCCTGCCCTCTGGGCCTCTGAACTGCCTTTGGGACATTCTTCCCTGTCTTGAACATGAACACATGTTCATTGTGGGATAGGTCTGTCACCCCATTTCCTGCCAGTAGAATCCCAGAAGTCTGACAGCCTTCTTTCATTTTGTCCTGACTTTGTCCCCTTCAGACCAGATTGGCACTATTTCTACTGAGATGGGTGTTTAGATCCACAAGTCACATGCCTAA
Source organism: Neofelis nebulosa (assembly GCF_028018385.1). NCBI lineage: Eukaryota > Metazoa > Chordata > Mammalia > Carnivora > Felidae > Neofelis > Neofelis nebulosa. Next base: position 36,598,516 of record NC_080783.1, read on the forward strand.
TCTCTGTGGCAAATGGTTATCCAGTGGCACTCTTGGAGCTGTCTCCAGAGCATGCTGTCATGTTTTTACAACATGGATCGGCTGAGTATTTTCCAAATCTTCGAGTTCTGGTTCCTTTTTGCTTCTTCAATTTATCTCTCTCCTCTTGCATCTTCCTATAAGCAGCAAGGAGACACCAAGCTGTGCCTTCAACACTTTGCTTAGAAATCTCTTCAACTAAATATCCAAGTTCATCACTTTTAAGTTGTACTTTCCATTCCAGGGATCACAATCCAGCCAAGTGCTCTGCCACTTTCTAGCAAGGACCGACTTTCCTCTAGTTTCTAATACCATGCTCCACGTTTCCACAGTGAGCATTCATCTTTCTTTCTTTCTTCTTTTTTTTTTAATGTTTATTTATGTTTGAAAGAGAGAGAGAGAGCGAGAACGCACAAGCCAGGGAAGGGCAGAGAGAGAGAGAGAGAGAGACAGAGAATCCAAAGCAGTCTCCAGGCTCTGGGTTGTCAGCACAGAGCCCGATGCAGGGCTCAAACTCACGAACTGTGAGATCATGTCCTGAGCTGAAGTTGGACTCTTAACCGGTTGAACCACCCAGGTGCCCCAAGCATTCATGTTTCTAGCAACATTCTTTTCAAGGCCATTAAGGCATTTTTGTCTTCTGCACCTAAAAACTTTTTCAGCTTCTACTTATTATCCTGTTCCAAAGTACTTCCATGCTTCTAGCTGTTTGTTACAGCAGCACCCCACTGCCCAATACTACAATCTATCTTCATTTGTTGGGACTGCCATAACAAAGTCCCACAAACAGCATGGCTTAAACAACACAAATTTATTGTGTCACAGTTCTGAGGTTGAGAAATGCAGGGTTGGCTCCTTCAGGGCTGTAAGGAAAGGGGTTGCTCCAAGCCTTTCTCTGTGGCCATAGGTCATCATGTTCTCTCTGTGAAGAACCATATTCTCTCTCTTCCCGTGGTATCTTCTCTATGTGACACCTCTCCTTGCATCCAAATTTCTCCTTTTTATATGGGCACCCATCAAATTGGATTAGGACCCACTCTAATGACATCATCTTAACTTCATTCATTCTGTTAAAACCCTATCTCCAAATAAGGTCTTATTCTGAGGTACTGGGGGTTAGGACTCCATCATCTTCTTTTGAGGGACACAATTCAACCCATAACAGTTAAATTGTGAGGGTTGATCAAGGGGTTTATAACCAAATTATGCACTTGCGGATTTTCTAAATTAGTCTTGTGCTTTCAGAGGATTACGGTTTTTGACATTTCTTATCTGTTTTGATGAGAGTCTCCAACTCTAGGAGAAAGCAGGCAAAGAGATAACATTATGCCTTTTGTTGATGATAGTAGCTTCACAGGGAGGGTGAGGAGAGGAGAGCAACAAAATGGTAAAACTGATTCATTTTCCAGCTTTGCCATATATGGGTCTTCTGGCTCCTAACAAAATGAACTTCCCGTGATGAACTGATTTTCCATTTTAGTGTTTTCTCTGCCAGAGTAGAAGCCCCTTCTGCATGAAGCTCTTAAGGACATATAGAATTTATATCTCTTAATAGAATTTAATCACAAGGCTGTCTGGGGATTTGCTACAGATTCTTTCATGTGCAAAAGTCATCATTTTTAATGGCTATTTTAGAGTTTATGTTGGAGACAACTTTATGGAAACGGCAAAATATGCTCTGTACGGTAGAACAGCAACTGAGTGCTATATGATTTTAAAGAAGATTCTAATCTATTAGAAAACTCCTGAAATCCAGTGTGTTTGTGCTCTCGTAATGATAGCAGAAATATTAACTTATGAGGCATTTTCCCCTCACACCATTATATTATAAACCATGAACCCAAATACTCAAGGTTTCTGTATGATACCAATTTAATTGTTTGTCGTTCCTTTATTTTTGACCCTCCTTCAGGTCCCCTTTCATTTTATTTTTTACTGTTCTATTTACTTCCTGTTCTATGCAAAAATGAGGCACTTGACCAGAAATATTCAAATCTATGCGCATGCACGCGGGAAAGAGTCTGCTTATTATCTATGAAATCTGGATCAGACGCTTCCTGATTGTCTGCAACATTTTGTCAGACTCTCCGTGAGTCCTGTCATCTGGCACAGATTCTTTCCTTCATGGAAGGCCTTCCCAAGCCTGTGTCTGGTTTGTCAGCTCCCATCTTCTGACTGACAGAGCCGACTTACTCTGCATTGATCGTCACCCCCTTTGCCATGCCAAGGAAACAGATGGAATGAAAGGAATAGGAATCAATAAGATTAAAAAAGTTTAATTTCCTTGGTCTCCCCACAGTATGCCACCTTCATTCCAAAGCAAGAGTTTCAAAGGAATGTAATACATCTCCTTTAAAGAAAACTAGGGGTGTAGAAGCCTCTTGATTGCTTTGGAGTTTGCTCTGCCACAGCTTGACTGTTTTCTTCTTTTTCTCTTTTCTTTCTTTATAATTACAATATTTCTTCTGTATATAATTTTCCTTCATATTCACTTTTGTTTTGACTGCATGCTAGTTATTAAAGATGAGAAATATGAAAGAGCCAAAAATCTATGTATGACTATATCCACTTAGGTTGTGAAGCACAGACTCTGAAGTCAAACAATCCATGTTCAAATCACAGCTCCGTTATCTACAGGCTCTGTGATCTTTGGCAATTGGTTGAGCCTCTTTGAGCCTCAGTTTCCTTGTCTTTGAGAACAGCAGTCTTACTGTGTTGTCGTAGGTTTTGAGAGGAAGCACATGGAGCACCTCGAACAGATCGAACAGATCGTGATACTCTGTTGGCATCCGCTGAGGGTAGCCATTTATTGCTATGTTTCAGTGGACAGCTAAAACATAAAGGCAGATGTAGAAAACAAGGAATATGTAATATGGAAAAACTTCAAAAAGATGGTCTTGAGATTTGGTATCTTTTCGATTGGAACAGATAATATACTTTTTTGGCACAGATGAAGAGACTGATAGTAAAGTTTGAGGCACATGCTAGAAAATCTTCATAACTTTTAATGGCCACTGGGGTTTCATGCATGGAAATAGTTGTCTAACGCGTTACTCAATTTATAACCACATATAAGCCCAATGCTTCTGGGGGGACATAAGCAAGAAAATATCTAACCACACACAAAATGCCAGTTGACTGATACCCTTGTTATAAAACTCTGCAGAATCATGTTATAACTACCTTTGTTAGGATATTTGGCTCACTAATAGTAGCTGAAATGATAGAGAAGACAAGGATAAGCTTTGTCAGAGATGAATGAAGCCAGACACTAAAGTGATAAGGACAGATTTTATTTTATTTATTTTTATTTTTATTTTTTTAATATATGAAATTTATTGTCAAATTGGTTTCCATACAACACCCAGTGCTCATCCCAAAAGGTGCCCTCCTCAATACCCATCACCCACCCTCCCCTCCCTCCCTCCCACCCCCCCATCAACCCTCAGTTTGTTCTCAGTTTTTAAGAGTCTCTTATGCTTTGGCTCTCTCCCACTCTAACCTCTTTTTTTTTTTCCTTCCCCTCCCCCATGGGTTTCTGTTAAGTTTTTCAGGATCCACATAAGAGTGAAAACATATGGTATCTGTTTTTCTCTGTATGGCTTATTTCACTTAACATCACACTGTCCAGTTCCATCCACGTTGCTACAAAGGGCCATATTTCATTCTTTCTCATTGCCACGTAGTACTCCATTGTGTATATAAACCACAATTTCTTTATCCATTCATCAGTTGATGGACATTTAGGCTCTTTCCATAATTTGGCTATTGTTGAGAGTGCTGCTATAAACATTGGGGTACAAGTGCCCCTATGCATCAGTACTCCTGTATCTCTTGGGTAAATTCCTAGCAGTGCTATTGCTGGGTCATAAGTAGGTCTATTTTTAATTTTCTGAGGAACCTCCACGCTGCTTTCCAGAGTGGCTGCACCAATTTGCATTCCCACCAACAGTGCAAGAGGGTCCCTGTTTCTCCACATCCTCTCCAGCATCTATAGTCTCCTGATTTGTTCATTTTGGCCACTCTGACTGGCGTGAGGTGATATCTGAGTGTGGTTTTGATTTGTATTTCCCTGATAAGGAGCGATGTTGAACATCTTTTCATGTGCCTGTTGGCCATCCGGATGTCTTCTTTAGAGAAGTGTCTATTCATGTTTTCTGCCCATTTTTTCACTGGGTTATTTGTTTTTCGGGTGTGGAGTTTGGTGAGCTCTTTATAGATTTTGGATACTAGCCCTTTGTCCGATATGTCATTTGCAAATATCTTTTCCCATTCTGTTGGTTGCCTTTTAGTTTTGTTGGTTGTTTCCTTTGCTGTGCAGAAGTTTTTTATCTTCATAAGGTCCCAGTAATTCATTTTTGCTTTTAGTTCCCTTGCCTTTGGGGATGTGTCGAGTAAGAGATTGCTACAGCTGAGGTCAGAGAGGTCTTTTCCTGCTTTCTCCTCTAGGGTTTTGATGGTTTCCTGTCTCACATTCAAGTCCTTTATCCATTTTGAGTTTATTTTTGTGAATGGTGTGAGAAAGTAGTCTAGTTTCAACCTTCTGCATGTTGCTGTCCAGTTCTCCCAGCACCATTTGTTAAAGAGACTGTCTTTTTTCCAGTGGATGTTCTTTCCTGCTTTGTCAAAGATGAGTTGGCCATACGTTTGTGGGTCTAGTTCTGGGGTTTCTATTCTATTCCATTGGTCTATGTGTCTGTTTTTGTGCCAATACCATTCTGTCTTGATGATTACAGCTTTGTAGTAGAGGCTAAAGTCTGGGATTGTGATGCCTCCTGCTTTGGTCTTCTTCTTCAAAATTGCTTTGGCTATTCGGGGCCTTTTGTGGTTCCATATGAATTTTAGGATTGCTTGTTCTAGTTTCAAGAAGAATGCTGGTGCGATTATGATTGGGATTGCATTGAATGTGTAGATAGCTTTGGGTAGTATTGACATTTTGACAATATTTATTCTTCCAATCCATGAGCAGGGAATGTCTTTCCATTTCTTTATATTTTCTTCAATTACCTTCATAAGCTTTCTATAGTTTTCAGCATACAGATCTTTTACATCTTTGGTTAGATTTATTCCTAGGTATTTTATGCTTCTTGGTACAATTGTGAATGGGATCAGTTTCTTTATTTGTCTTTCTGTTGCTTCATTGTTAGTGTATAAGAATGCAACTGACTTCTGTACATTGATTTTGTATCCTGCAACTTTGCTGAATTCATGTATCAGTTCTAGCAGACTACTGGTGGAGTCTATCGGATTTTCCATGTATAGGATCATGTCATCTGCAAAAAGCGAAAGCTTGACTTCATCTTTGCCAATATTGATGCCTTTGATTTCCTTTTGTTGTCTGATTGCTGATGCTAGAACTTCCAACACTATGTTAAACAACATCGGTGAGAGTGGGCATCCCTGTCGTGTTCCTGATCTCAGGGAAAAAGCTCTCAGTTTTTCCCCGTTGAGGATGATGTTAGCTGTGGGCTTTTAATAAATGGCTTTTATGATCTTTAAGTATGTTCCTTCTATCCAGACTTTCTCAAGGGTTTTTATTAAGAAAGGTGCTGAATTTTGTCAAAGGCCTTTTCTGCATCGATTGACAGGATCATAAGGTTCTTATCTTTTCTTTTATTAATGTGACATATCACGTTGATTGATTTGCGAATGTTGAACCAGCCCTGCATCCCAGGAATGAATCCCACTTGATCATGGTGAATAATTCTTTTTATATGCTGTTGAATTCGATTTGCTAGTATCTTATTGAGAATTTTTGCATCCATATTCATCAGGGATATTGGCCTGTAGTTCTCTTTTTTTACTGGGTCTCTGTCTGGTTTAGGAATCAAAGTAATACTGGCTTCATAGAATGAGTCTGGAAGTTTTCCTTCCCTTTCTATTTCTTGGAATAGCTTGAGAAGGATAGGTATTATCTTTGCTTTAAACGTCTGGTAGAACTCCCCTGGGAAGCCATCTGGTCCTGGACTCTTATTTGTTGGGAAATTTTTGATAACCGATTCAATTTCTTCGCTGGTTATGGTTCTGTTCAAGCTTTCTATTTCCTCCTGATTGAGTTTTGGAAGAGTGTGGGTGTTTAGGAATTTGTCCATTTCTTCCAGGTTGTCCAATTTGTTGGCATATAATTTTTCATAGTATTCCCTGATAATTGTTTGTATCTCTGAGGGATTGGTTGTAATAATTCCATTTTCATTCATGATTTTATCTATTTGGGTCATCTCCCTTTTCTTTTTGAGAAGCCTGGCTAGAGGTTTGTCAACTTTGTTTATTTTTTCTTTTTTTTTTTTTTTTTTTTTACGTTTATTTATTTTTGAGACAGAGAGAGACAGAGCATGAACGGGGGAGGGGCAGAGAGAGAGGGAGACACAGAATCGGAAACAGGCTCCAGGCTCTGAGCCATCTGCCCAGAGCCTGACGTGGGGCTCGAACTCACGGACCGCGAGATCATGACCTGAGCCGAAGTCGGACGCTTAACCGGCTGAGCCACCCAGGCGCCCCTATTTTTTCAAAAAACCAACTCTTGGTTTCGTTGATCTGCTCTACAGTTTTTTTAGATTCTATATTGTTTATTTCTGCTCTGATCTTTATTATTTCTCTTCTTCTGCTGGGTTTAGGCTGCCTTTGCTGTTCTGCTTCTATTTCCTTTAGGTGTGCTGTTAGATTTTGTATTTGGGATTTTTCTTGTTTCTTGAGATAGGCCTGGATTGCAATGTATTTTCCTCTCAGGACTGCCTTCACTGCATCCCAAAACGTTTGGATTGTTGTATTTTCATTTTCGTTTGTTTCCATATATTTTTAAATTTCTCCTCTAATTGCCTGGTTGACCCATTCATTCTTTAGTAGGGTGTTCTTTAACCTTCATGCTTTTGGAGGTTTTCCTGATAAGGACAGATTTTAAATAGAAATATATTATTGCAAGAGGGGAGAGGGCCCAGTGTGAACTGAACTCAACTTCACTTGTACAGGGTTGACCTGGCATTTTAAAGAGAATGAGGGAGTAGGAAGGGGATGAGTGGGGGCTCAGTAGAGTAGGGGAAGTAAAAAATTACAAAGAATTGGTTAGTGTAAATGCTGATTTGGCCAGTTGTGTCTGTTAGCTGGCAATTATCAAAGTTGGGATTCTATCCTCCTACAGAGGTGAGATACACAGGCCCTATATGTCCCAATGATTACATTTTATTTTTTATTTTATTTTTTAAAAATTATAATGTGTATTTTATTATTATTATTGTTATAATCTAATAGTTTATTTATTTTTTATAATTTACATCCAAGTTAGTTAGCATATGGTGCAACAATGCTTTCAGGAGTAGATTCCTTAAGCCCTTTACCCATTTAGCCCATCCCCCCTCCCACAACCCCTTAAGCAACCCTCTGTTTGTTCTCCATATTTAAGAGTCTCTTATGTTTTTGTCCCCCTCACTGTTTTTATATTATTTTTGCTTCCCTTCCCTTATGTTCATCTGTTTTGTATCTTAAAGTCCTCATATGAGTGAAGTCATATGATTTTTGTCTTTCTTATTAAGCATGATACTTAGCATGATACCCTCTAGTTCCATGCATGTAGTTGCAAATGGCAAGATTTCATTCTTTTTGATTGCCAAGTAATACTCCCTTGTATATATATATACCACATCATCTTTATCTATTCATCCATTGATGGACATTTGGGCTCTTGCCATACTTTGGCTATTGTTGATAGTGCTGCTATAAATATTGGGGTACATGTGCCCCTTCAAAACAGCACACCTGTATCCCTTAGATAAATACCTAGTAGTGCAATTGCTGGGTTGTAGGGTAGTTCTATTTTTAATTTTTTGAGGAACCTCCATACTGTTTTCCAGAGTGACTGCACCAGCTTGCATTCCCACTAGCAGTGCAGGAGGGTTCCCCTTTCTCCACATCCTCACCAACATCTGTTGTTGCCTGAGTTGTTAATGTTAGCCATTCTGACTGGTGCGAGGTGGTATCTCATTGTAGTTTTGATTTGTATTTCCCTGATGATCAGTGATGTTGAGCATTTTTTCATGTGTCAGTTGGCCATCTGGATGTCTTGTTTGGAGAAGTCTCTATTCATGTCTTTTGCCCATTTCTTCACTGGGTTATTTGTTTTTTGAGTATTGAGTTTGATAAGTTCTCTATAGATTTTGGACACTAACCCTTTATCTGATATGTCGTTTGCAAATATCTTCTCCCATTCCAAGGGTTGCCTTTTAGTTTTTCTGATTGTTTCCTTTGCTGTGCTGATGATTACATTTTAAAGGATGGATTTGAGAAGGTGTTTGAGAAAGACACTCCTAAGTTTCAGGAAATACCACCCATACATCTCAAAGAGACAGAGGGAGGATTTACAATTGGAAGCCCCTGTTAGTATATGCTCTCAGAAAAATGGTCCAGGGTTTATCATCAAGTGTTGGCTCGAATAGTAAATGGCATGAGACTTGCCCTTATAGAACTTGTAGTCTAATGTCATCTCATACCTGTTAGAATGGCTACTATAAAAGAGACAAGAAATAACAAGGGTGGAGAAGAGGAAACCCTAGGCACTGTTGTTGGGAATATAAATTGATGCAGCCCCTATGGAAAACAGCATGGAGTTTCCTCAAAAAATTAAAAGTAGAACTATCATATGACTCAGCAATTCCATTTCAGGGTATACATCTAAAGAAAACACAAACACTAACCCAAAAGTGTACATGTACCCTCATGTTCATTGCGGCTTTATTTACAATAGCCAAGATATGGAAGTAATCTAAGTGCCCGCTGATGGATGAAGGAATAAAGAAGATGTGAGATATAGATATCTGTGATAGAAAGAAGATGTGAGATAGAAATATATATATATTTTATTTCATATAACATATATAAATAATAATATTATATGAATAATATATTTCAGCCATAAAAAAAGTGAATCTTACCATTTGTGACAACATGGACAGACCTTAAGGGTATTGTGCTAAGTGAAATAAATCAGACAGAGAAAGACAAATAGCTATGATCTCACTTTCTCACTTATATGTGGAATCCCTCCCAAAAAAGAGCTCAGCTCCTGGGCTCATGGATATAGAGAATAGATTGGTGGTCGCCTGAGGTGGGAGGTGGGGGCGGATAAAGTGAGTAAAGATGGTCAAAAGGTACAAACTTGGAGGTAGAAAATAAATAATCCCTGGGGTGTGATGTACAGCATGGGGATTATAGTTAATAATAGCAAATAATTGGAGTTTAAATACCTCATATAATAGATTATCAAGTAATTAAATTATATATTGTGTGTGTTTTATAATATATACTTATATAATTTATTATATGAGATACGCTTGAAAAAGAAATTTACCAACATTTTATTGTTGGTTTCTGTGTGTGTGTGTGGTATTAAAGTGCTTTTAATTATCTTCTTTAAATTCTTCCATGTTTTTTTAATAAAAAACATTTTTTATTAAAAAACATGTTTTTACCATCAGATATAATAATTGTAAAATTTTGTGAAATTCCTTTAAATATTGTTTCTTAAATGAAACTCACCTGCTCCAAATACTTTTTAAACTGTAAAGTGTAATAAAAATAAAGGATTACTATTATTGTCACTGGAATGATTAATGTTCAATGGAATGCATGTAAAATCATAAGCATTTAGGTCTGTGCTTGACTTATACTCAGGTTTTGTTGTGGCACATACATTTTTTGAAGGAAGGGTGCAATTTGAATACTATTATCATTGAACAACTACTTTGTATTCCTCAAAAACACATCACATGGAATTCAATATACAGTTAGATGTAGTAAAATACCAACTACATACACTGAAACTATCTGGGTGAATGCAAACAGGCAGAAATTCCGCCTCTGACAAATTCTCAGGGTTTTCTTTCTTCTTTGTCTTCCTCTTCTTTTTTTTTTTTTTTTAAATTTGCTTTTATAGTCGGATACTCCAAGGTTTTCAGGAGGCTTAAGAGATGTATCTGAATATTACCTGCCCTTTGTGATGTCCTCAGAATCACAAATTCTTCCTGTTGAGAAATCTAATTAAAGGAAGCAATCCTCTGTGTGGATAAACAGGGTCACTTGTCTCAATCGTTTGTAAAAGTGCCCTCTCAAAGTTTCCTTTTCTCTCAAGAGCCTCTCTGCCTCACTCCAACAGTCTGCTCTTTGCGGCTTCATTCTTTGGATGCCCTTTGGTCCTCATGTTGCATCTTGTGGCTTTACCATGAATAGCTATTCTTTGAACCTTCTCCTTAGCTGCTGATGGCTCAGCTGTGCACAATTTAGGGTTGTCTAGGATATTAAAGGGTGGACAGCATCTTTAGAATGGTTCATGGACCTTGTTGTAAGCGACAATAAGCATGTGAGGAGGGAATTGGGAGTTGGGTACCACAGGAATCTTCGCTGGGTGGCAGGTGTTAAGAGGCCTGTAGAGATAGATGAGGATTTTTATTATTATCTTACTAGGCTTTATGTTGGGTGGTTGAGCTTCCATAGAAATGCTTATAATGCTCTTATTGCTTGAATCAAGGTTAAATAGACAAATGCATAGTAATGTCCCTGGCCCCTTAGTTAAAGCTCTCTTAGGTCCTTTCTAACAACGTGCCACATAGAACAATATGATTTTCCTGGGTTTATAATGGTCAATAGCCATTGAATTCATGTAAGAATTTCTATTGGGATGTTGTCTGCCAAATATTTACAATATATGCTGAAAAGGACTTACACAAATACGTGAGTCTGGTCTTCAAAAATATATGTATATTTGGTAAAAATCAAGACAATACAGTCTCCTCCCCTAAACTAGAATAATAGAAAAACACCAATAAAAAGCCTAAAGACTTGACTTATATATAAGAAAGAAGAAAAGTTTTAAAAAACCATCAGACTTCACAATACATGGATACTAATTTATCAATATAGGATATGAAAGAAGGAGCTCAAACTAACCATTACAATGTGGCCAAATTAAATATTTTACCATTAAAGGAAGAAACAGTTTAAAGAGGAAGACAGAATAATCAGTAGGCTTCAGTGAGCTTAAAAGCACCTAGGCAAATGTAAATTCATTTATTTAATGTATATTTATTTGCCACTACTGTGTGCCAGGCATGGGGTGAGGTATATGGGGACACAAAGTTGAATCATGCACATAACTGTCTAAAAGAGGCCCAGAGAAAAGACCGTGTGAAGACACAGGACGCAATGGCCATCCACAAGCCATCAGACCTTTGGACCTTCTGGCCATTCAGTTGTGTAGGATCACTGAGGCTGCTTACTTACTTGATAATAGTTACACATACGTGTCATGGCAGGGTACAGTTTTGCTGTAGAGGTTGAATGAAAGGATAAATTAATGAATCAAGAGGCAGAGGATCAAAGTATTTCAACTTCACCATCTTTTCTAGCTGAAGTGGCCACAAGGGAGAATATCATGCTTAAGAATCCCCTGGCAGGCAATCTTAAGGCATAGACATAAAAAGAGAAAAAAAATAAATACAATAAGTAGAAGATAAAACAATAAGAACAACAAGAGAAGGAACAGGAGTCATATGACTGGAGATGGGAAGGGGAGTTTAAGCTTATGAGCACCACCTCAACCAGCACTGGGTCTTGTGGCCTGATTGTTTCAAGACTAAAGTTGTAGTTTCAATAAGGTTTCCCATTTTCTAGGTTTCTTAGATATTTCAAAGCATCTCACTATAAGTAAGCATAGTACATGAACCATAGAATGCATTGTTCCATGTTATTGCAGTATTTGGCTTTCAGTCACCTTTAAGTGTAGAGGACATTTAAAATTAAGTAATCCATGAAGTCATCTAGAAAATAAGAAAACATGTGATTATCATGCATTTATTAGTGAGCCACAGATTCCTTGCTGTTTGAAGCCGGTATGAGGACATGAAAAGAAGCCTTTCATAATAATTCAGCTGTAATAAAATGCCTCATTTAGAATGTGTTAGGCATATACTTCTCTTACTGCTTATTTAAAAAGAAAGAATATACCAGGGGATTATCTCTTCATTTGAGTTTATTAAAAAATTGTGTATCAATTATGCTCAATTGCAATTAAATTTCTCTGATTTATTATGCTATACCTTGAACGAGTAGTCAAAAAGGACATGGTATAAATGTATATATTACAAGGATAGTTTGAGTAATATGGCAGAATGCCTAAATCACAAGATCTGGAAGACCTTGGAATCAGACTCAATGATTTGTGCAGCTCTGAGACCTGGTGGTGTAACGCCTGGTATAATCTCCTCTTGTCCTGTATTGTATGTTAGAAATTGTGAAAGAATTCTTCACTTTTGTAGCTTTCTTTATCTAAGCTCTGCAGAGTCTGTATACTGTGTGATTTTTCACTGTTTATTTTGTGCAGCTGTTTGCTATAGAAACATAAGGAGGGGTTTTGAAAACAATTGATTTTTAAAAGAGATTGGGGGCTAGGAATGCTTTGGAGATGTTCCTTAGTCTTCCCATTTGCATTTAAAGCAGCTCAGAACAGCTAGTTCATTGTTAGGTGTTGTGATTATGTACGGGGCACCTCTGTGTGAAACTATCAAGTTCCTCTTAGAAGACCTTCCAAGCAGAAAATAACCTTTCATTTCCTGGCCTTTACCTCCCAGAAGTGGGGGGGGAGGGAGTGGGAATGGGAATGGGGAGGGTTGCAAATAAACCCAGCTTTATGCAAACCCAAGAATATATGGTGTAATTGGTTCTTTGGTTTGGCCAGATCTAACTACAGGAAGAGTAGTCTCTTGGCCAAATCCTCTAGGGTTCATCAGCAACTATTCTAGAAATGTAATGATCTAGCCATATTCTTTTGTTGTAACCTTCCTACAGTAAATGATCTAGTCATACCCTTCATTTTAATTTTCCTACAGTATTAATACCGAAAGCATGAAATATAAACAAACAATAACAAAATTGATGAATTGTTTAGAAATGCCATTGTTTTAACAGGTGCCCCCATTTCATTCTTTTTTTCCTGAATGTAACTGTGTCATTTCTACTACAATTATTTTTTGGAGATACTCTTTTATGATTGCGTTTCTGAGTCTTGCTGCTTGTATTTGATTGCAGTTTATATTCTACCATCTATTAACTTTCTCTGTTTGTTGAAACTGTAGGGAAAAGCCTGTGTCAGTGCAGTAAATTGTAGATTTTTTTTTGTAAATTTGATAAATTTAGCAAAAGTTACCAGAACTTACTATACATATGGATAAAATGGTTCAATTTAGTAGTCACTTTAGGAGATGTGTTTTACTATTTTTGTGAGGAATAACTTATATTCATTAACATTCCTTAACATATGAATCATAGTTATTTTAACTTCCTTGTTCATTTATTGGCACTTTTCTTTTGACTGACTTTCCCCCTGTCTATACATCACATTACCCTGTGTAATGATTTCTGTTTTGGATATTCAGGGTGATGGGTAGTTGAGATTGGGGTTCTGCTATCTTTCTCCAAAGCGTGTTAAGTGATGGTGGACAAAACAGCTAAATTATTGGCAGGTTACCTTGGAGGCTTGGTTTCTCTTTTTTAAGGTAGGTCTATTTTCAGTACTTTCCTAGTCCTAGAGTGAATCCCTTAAATTCTGGGAAGTAACTTGTACTTTGAAGCACAGTCCTCCGGGGTCTGCACCAAAAGGCTGAGATGTTTACCGAGTCCCTCTAACTTAGAAGGATGTGATTTCAAACTCTGTCACTCCTGTCCTGGGTGGCACCTGAAAATTCTGCTCCTGCCTTTCAGTCTTCCAGAAATTGTTTCCCCTTGAATTCCTTGACTTACCAACTGTGCATGTGTAGCTTAGGGATCAGCCAAGAGTTCAGGAGAATTGATATGCAGATTTTTAGCTTCCCCGTCTGTTTTTCCTTCTTTATAACGTTTCCTTCTTCTTTTACAGCTGCTCTGAAAGTATCATTCACCTTTTTCTGACTCTTCTTATCTAAAGGACTGTAACTTTCCGCTTTATTTCCAGACAATGTAGTATAAGCTGAGTACCTTCAGGCGATAAACCTAATAAGTATGTATTTCACTCAGTGTGGTTCCATTTTTTTCAAGGGTCAAACCCTCTCCAGTGTATGCCTTCTTTTGGCCACTCCCCATTACCTTAAAAAATTTTTAATATCTTGTCCAGAGGTCATAATTGCTATTCGCAGGAGTATAGGTCATTCCCATACAAGGTATCAGAACTGGAGCTCCAAAGAAACCATTTTGTTTGTGTCCTATAGTTTTATGTTACATACACACACACACACACACACACACACACACTAAATGTGCTTTAATAATTTTCAAGCTATATACGTAAGCCCTTTACCATTACACCATAAAAAGGACTTCCTTAGATTTGGATTTCTTTCTAAGGTTATACAATAAATATGTCTACTTTGTTTTGTCTCAAGCCAAACTCATGATTCTTCTGCAAAACATAGCTTTCCTCTAATATTTCTTATTTTAATAAATGGCTCCCAGTTGTTAGACCCAAAGCCCAAGGATTCCTCCTGTATCCTCTCTTTTCTTTAATCCTATCATCCAAGAGGCAGGAACAGCAAGGACCTAGGGCATAGGCTCTGCCTGCCTTCAAGCCTTGCTCTTTGTCTTCCTAGCCACACCATCTTGTATTAAGTCACCTAAATGCTTAGACTGGTTGCTAGCACATGGTAACTGCTAAATCAATATTTTGTTACCACCAATACAAAATTTAATCAAGCAACTGACCAATTCTGTCCCAATCTTTACACATCATCATTTCAACCCTTCCATTTCTCTACCATCTCCCAGTCTAAGCTCTACCCACTGCTGTAGTCACCACCTAATCTTTCTTTCCATTTCTATTCCTCCTCCCCAATTCAATCCCCACAATATAGCCAGACTGAGCTTTTCAAAACACAGTGATCATGTCATTCTGCTCTGTAATACCCTCCTGGCCTTCCATTTGCTTTTGGTATAAATTTACACTTAATTCCTTACCATGACTGTATTGTTTGTATTATATAGGCTCTAATTTTCTCTTAGCTCTCATACTGCAACAGTCCCCTCTCTATTTTCCACACTGCAACCACAATGGCCCTTTTTTTAAAAAAAATACTATTGCTAGGACTCACCCATCTACTATTTCTCTTTGGACACTGGTACTATCTCATTCAAGTTTTAATTTCATTGTTACTTCTTCAGGGTAGCTTTCCTTTTCCAATCCTTCCTTCTAAACAACCTGGTTCAATTAATCCAAACGCTTGTTTTTGAGAAGATGAATAAAATTGATAAGTCTCTAACTAGACTGACCATTGAAAAAGAGAAAAGACCCAGATTACCGGTACCAGAAATGAGAGAGAGAACATCACTATGGACCTTGAAGACATTAAAAGGATAACAAAGGAAATTACGAGGAAGTTTATGACCATAAACTGGACAAATTAAATGCAATGGACAAATTTCTTGACAGACGCAAATTCCCAAACTCACTCAAGAATAAATGAGTAACGTGAATAGTCCTATAATCTATTTCAAAAGTTGAGTTCATAGTTAAAAACCTTTCAACAAAGAATACTCTTGGCCCAGATGGCTTCACTGGTGAATTCTGCCAAACATTTAAAGAAGAGGTAGTACCACTCCTACACAAACTTTTCCATAAATACAAGAGGTAGGAATACTTTCCAACTTATTTTTTGAGGCTTGCATAGTTTCTAACAAGAAATGTGTTTTAATTATTATCTTTATTCTTCTGCATGTAATGTCACTTTTTTTTCTGACTGCCTTCAAGATTTTCTCTTTATTTCTGTTTTTCAGCTGTTGGAATACACTGTGTTCAAGGTGTGTGGTGTTTTTTTGGTGAGTGCTACTGGTGGTGTATATCATGGGTAGGGTTCTCTGAACGTGTTGGATCTGTGGTTTGATGTTGTTCATTATTTTTGGAAAACTCTTGGCCATTATCTATGAAAATGTTTCTCATGCTTCATTCTTTCTTGCTTATGTAGGGATTCCAATTACACGTATATTAGACTTCTTGATATTGTTCTGCAGGTCTTAGGTTCTTTGCTCTATGTTTTTCATTTTATTTTCCTTTAATGTTTCAGACTGGGTAATTTTGATTGACTCATCTTTAAATTCACTCTTTTTTCCCCTAGGCTTAGTGGTGTTGAATCTGAAGAGCTGAGCAGAGGCATTCTTTATTTCTTCCATGATTTTTATTTGTAGCATTTCCATTTGTGTTTTTCTTTTAGTTTCCATCTCTATATTGAAATTCTCCAACTGTGCATGCATGTTGTCCATTTTCTACATGAGGCTTTAACATAATGATAGTTGTTTTAAATGCCTTGTCTGACTATTCCAACCAGTAAGTCATACCTGAGTCTTCTGTTGTTTCTCATCTATGCCTTTGTCATCATTCTTTTCCAATTTCCTTACATAGCTTTTCTTCTGTTTTTACATTTTTTCCATATATTTTGTGTCCCTCATAGAAAAAAGAACAAACATGGGATGCCTGGCTGGCTCATTTGGAAAATCATGTGACTCTTGATCTTAGGATTGTGAGTTTAAGCCCTACATTGGGTGTAGAGGCTACTTAAAAAAAAAAAAAAAGGAACTTATATTAGTGAGTAAGCGAACTTAAGAAAATTTCTTCAGTAGATACTTATGGGTATATTTCTATCTTTAATTAAAAATACCTCTGGGGTATCTGGGTGGCTCAGTCAGTTGAGCGTCTGACTCTTGATTTTGGCTAAGGTCACAATCTCATGGTTTATGGGTTTGAGCCTCGTGTTGGGCTCTGTGCTAACAGCATGAAACCTGCTTGGGATTTTCTCTTTCTCCTTTTCTCTCTGCCCCTCCCTTGCTTGTGCCCCCCCCCTTCTCTCTCAAAATAAATAAATAAACAAAAAGTTTATTTTAAAAATCTCTAATTTTTGAGTGTCTACTAGCTCTTCAGATAATTTCATGAACTTCAATGTCTCCAAATACCAACCATCTACTTCTGGCCCTGCCATGTTTCCTGGATTCTGGGCCTGTATTTCCAGAAGTCTGCTAGATCTTACCACTTGGAATTTCAACTGACTTCAGGTCTAATGTGTCCAAAGTGACACTCATCATTTTTTCCTTGAGTTTCTGCTTGTACCATCATCTGGTCGCCATATTAGAAACTTCATTATGTTATCATCTCTTTACTCACACCCCTTATCTTATCAGTGTATCTTTTAAATTTCCCTTGAAACTGCTCATATCATCATTGCCTCAGTCCCCAAATTAATCATCATCCCTTGTTTATAATAGTATTTCTGCCCCCTGCTAAGGCTACTGTATTAGAGGAAAGGCCACCAGAATTTCTGTAGTGCTAGATCTACTGGTCCTCAGTCTTCATCCTGCTTAAGCATTTGTTTTTAGGCTCTGGCATTATTCTTTCTAATTAATAAGCACTTTTAACTGTTGAATAATATTATACAAAAATGATTTACCATGAGTTCAATTCTGATTTTAACAATTATAGAGATTACCAAAAATAATGTAATTATTGCTTTTTGTAACTTTTGGGTTATTTTCTTAGAATAAATCCCTAAGAAGTAGCATTATTAGGTTAAAAAGTATTAAGGCTTTTTGACACAAATTGCAATGTGTTCCTCAAAAGAGTTATTGTTATTTGTATTGCTGTCAGCAGTGATTGAGTCTCCTAGGTCCCTGCTCCCTCATCAGAATTGTGGCATTATCATTAACAGAAAAGTGAAAACCTTTAGTTTTTGTTAGCAATTACTCCTTAACTTATATCTCTGGTTCCAATCTGTCCAGTATATTCTTCATACTGCCCCTAGTGCTATTTTTCTAAATAAACCTGTGTTTGATTATGTTCAAAATTCTATTCCAAAACCCATATTTCTTCCTCTTGCCTACAGAAGTCATCATGGCATTTAAGGCCTGGCATCTGAGGTGGGTATCTTCCTTGTCTGAGCTCACACTCAATAATCCTGTTCAAAAACCTTGGATAGCTTTTGGCTTCTGCAGAAGAAAGAATAAATTCATTTTCATGGAATTTAACACCTTTTATCACATACTGAACATCAGTTTGTGTATTTAATAAATGACTGTGTTCAGCTGAACATGGAATTACCATGTTTTTTATTGTTAATGCTATTGACTTATCATTTGCTTCTTTAATATCTCATATTATTATTCAGCTTTTCACATGTGGCTGTTTTTGCATCCATTGAACACAGTTTAGTTTCCCCTTCTGCCACAGGATCTTACTATGTGCTGTCCCCTAGGCCTACAATGTTCTTCACTCCCCGCCCCCAACTACCCTTCTGTCCTGAATCCTCAGCTCTCTGAACATAGTGGATGTTTAATATATATTTATTGAATGAATAAATAAATAATTTCCCAGCCAAAGTGGAGCGGTTTAAAAATTTTGTGTTTAGAACCAAAAATATCGTTATGAAGGAAATCTTACTTGGAACCCAGATGCATCAACAAGAAAAGGCAGAGTGCTCTAGTGGCAGCTTAGAGGGAAGTCACTGGCAGGCTGGGGTGAGCACACAGAAAGATTAGAGCAGAGTGTGCTTGTTGAATCCTCAGTTAAAAACGCCAAGGTCCTTCCCTTGGATCCCAAGGCAGCTTAGAAAAGTCAGCAAGCTTTATGGAATTCAACTGGAACACCTCTGCTCCAGGCAATTATTCTGGAGGTGGGGGAGGAGAGGTGGGGATTGTATGATCCATATCTTGTGACCCAGTAGTGAGTAAATTCAGGAAGCTTTCTCTGCATTAATCAAAGTGAGGGCAGTTACCATTTTCAGGCATATTTCTATCCTGGTTTTTTAATCATAAAATGTTTATTTAAGAGTCAACATTGAAGACCCTTTCCCCCTTGCCAATTCTTGTTTTATCTTTCCTTGGTCAGAAGCACTTAAGGGACAAATTCATAAAATGATTATTGAGGGTAATATCCTGTTTTGCATTCAAAACAAAGCAAATACCTTGTGAAATGGTGCTGTTTGGGGGCAGTGATATACATATTGTAGCATTTCATTAAATCCTTTTCATTTATGCTCTTCACTCTGTGAAGGTTACTGACAGTTGATTTAAAATATGTATTACTTTAGCGGGTAAGAGTACATAAAATCACTAAATCAAATTTGCCGTGAACATCAACTCAGAAAAATTAAACATGTGGACAGTCACCAAGGACAAAAGGCCAGCACATTCCCATTTATTTTCTCTTCTTGAGTTTGTGCTAAGTGACTAATTCTTCTTGCTTTAAGCATGACTGTGAAGTTTCTATTGGAATCATCTCTCATTTTTAGTGGCTGCTTCTTTGTGCATCAGAGGCATCAGAGTGAATGTTATAGGAAAGAAGTGTTAAAAAACCTTCTCTTCTTAAAAGGTACAGGGAAATCAAAAGTGTATTTTACAACAAAAATAATCAATGGGCTTCTTGTGTCTTTTTGTGTATCTTGCTTGGGCCAGCACATTTTACTTCTGACAAGAGTCCTTGGCACTACTTTGTTCTGTCAAAAAGGTGATGCCAATATTCACAAATTGACAAATTGTGAAATATCCTTTTCATCCCTCCTTTCTTCCTTTGCCACTGCCTCGCTGTTTACCTTTATGATGTCTGACATTTCATTGCACAGAATGCCAGGTGTAGGTGAATGAATGTGCTTGTAGAAATCAGCAAAAAAGGAAAAACTATTTCGCCTCTATGCTTCTTAGCTACTTTTGTGGTAGCTCAAGTATAAAAGGGGTTCAAACCACATCACGGCATGCAGACTTGTCCTTCACAAACAAACCAATTGAGATGAGAATGGTAATTTAATGTGGGTGGCTATGGATCACCATCACTCTGTTAAAAATGGACTAACACACTTTTCAACAAAGTGCAAGCTTTATTTTGAGAACTTCCCATGCTCTAGACACCTTGCTGGGTATTGGCATTATAGAACAGTGTCTGCCTAGAGAGTCACTCATGATCAGCTGTTGGGAGAGAGGGTCAGGGAGATGAACCATTACATTGCAATGTGGTGTGTTTTATAAAAGCTTATGCACAGGATACTACTGGTTATGACAATGCCAGGATTTGCAGGGCCCCAGGTATATTTGTTCAGGGACTCAGTCTAAGCAGTTTGATTAAAAAACATATTACAAAATCACATGCACATGCATATGAGCCCACGTGAGGTATATTGACTTACTGATGAAGATCTAGAATAGCAGGAATTCAAGAGGCACTTAGGTATTTGTTTTGTATCTAATCAGTGCACTGGAGGATTCCTTGTAGTGTCCAGGTACCCACTTCTTTATATTCTTTATTGTCAAATGTTCTGACTAATTTGATATTCCCACCTTGAGGAAAAGGTAGATAGCTATGTTGTTATTACTCACAATGCCATGGCTGTTAGAGAGTGTTGGCATTACAGCAATATAGATCTTTTGGTCTCTGCAGTTCCCTAACACCAATTATTTAATGCTGTTTACAACAGTAATCATGGTACTCTGTCAACTACCAGGCCATTCATGAATACTGACTTCCCAAAAGCTGTTGTTGTGATTTGCTGATGATGACTACAAATTCAAGTCTTACCTGGAATTCACAGGAAAATGTTAATGATATTTTGTTTTCTTATTATGTTAAATTTATCCTTCAGGATTTCATAGTATAAACAAAGAACAAAACATCTTCTAAGCACCTCTTCTCTTTAGGCCACAATCACTGACTGCATTTCTAGAATATGATCTCTTTCAATGTTGATTGTATCCATGACTCGTATATATCTCCACCACTGAAGTATGAGGAGTGAGGGGGCCCATGGTCGAGCAAAAAGCATTATCATATTAGTGAAAGGAATGTCTATTCCTCATGTTCCTTATTTAGCACCCTGAAGTTGACCCCAAACACCATGATGTCAGCACATTGACCAGAGGCTAAAGACAGCATTGATGAAAAGTCCTCAGAGGATATAGGTTCAAGCACTCATGGAGGAGTGACACATGGTAGAAAGTTTTGAGGGTGGAGTGATCTTAGGTGACAAGGGTTGGGGAGCATCTAGAATAAAGGATGTGTGCTACCACCTCCACTACTCTCAGGTGCTATAGACCAGAGGGAGCACCATGGTTAGAAAATAACTGAATGAAAGAGAAAAAAAAAAAAAAAAAGCCCACACAGAAGGCTAAAGCACAAGCCTTTAGAATTCCAGAACCCTGAACTTATCCCGGGTCCCATGTGAGCCAGAGTCATCCCAGATCAGCATATTAGCACCTGCTAAATTGCATGCTATCCTGGGAAAGAAACATTGCATAGGTCAACAGGAGCATTTTGCTCACTAGGCCACCTTTCTGCAACCAGAGCCCAGCCACGAGGCCCTCAGAGTTCCTCAACGCATGCAGCCAACCCACCTCTGGGATAATGGGAAGGAGAGTGCCCTGAAGGGAAAAGATGAAAGATCGGGCCCATGTAGGTTCAGGTCCAGTCTCAGTGCATCACACCTAGATGTTATTGCTCACTCCAGGTGCTGGAAGGTCATTTAGAAAATTTCAAGGAAAGCTCTACAAAGTTCAAGGCCCATGGAGGCACAGGTCTTAGGATATGAACCTGCTTGTCTAAGTCTAAAAAGGGTACTGGTTAGTATAAGAGCAAAGTTGTAGGCATGCAAAGAACCTGGGGGGAAAAGAAGACTAGACAGACTTCCTGAAGGCGTCCTATTTTAGTTGTGTCCTGAAGGATAATGTGACATTAGGTAACTAGAAAAGAGAAGAAAAGCATTGTAAGCACAGAGGACCACGGGCTTGAGGCACAGAGATTACATGAAACCACATGTTATGTTGAGAATCTATAAATCAATCATTGTAGCTGGAGTGAAGAAGTCAGGCAGGGTCTTATTATTCCAAGTATTGTATGTACTAGCTCAACAGTAGCCTCAGTATCACCTAGGAACTGATTAGAATTCAGAATTTGGAGTCTCATCCTGGATCTACTGACAATCCACCCTTTAATAATATCTTTCTCCTTCATTCACACAAAATTGCATGTTTGAGAAGATTTTAGGTTTCTGAGAATGGGCTGAAGTCAGATGCTAGATTTGGATTTTACTCTATAGAGAAGGAGGACCCATTGTATTTCAAGCAAAGGAATAAAATGATCATATTCAGATTTTAGAACAATGGGGTAGCTGCAACGTAAAAGAACTGTAGACCAGTGGGCTATTGGAGTGAGTCGAAGGAGAAGGCTACTGCCATGGTCTAGGCAGACAAGAGCAGAGACTGAATTATGGCAGTGGGATGGAGAAGTGAGGAATAGAATTGCAAAATATGTCGGTTTGAGGGTGAGGCAGATGGAAGAGTCTAGGATAATGTGCAGTAATTTGATCTGAGTGACTGGGCAGACAGCAGTGAGGAAGGGGATGTAAGAGGAAGAGATTTTGTAGAAGAAGATAAGGAGTTTGAGATGAGGAGTTTGTGGATGGCTATTCAAAAAGAAATGTCCAGAAGACATTATGTATATGGAGCCAGAACTCAGAGGAGAGTGTAGGCTGAAGACTCAGATTCGGGAGTCATTAGCACACAGATGGTAATTAATACCAAAGAAGAGGATGAGGTCACCAGAAAGAAGAGAACAGTGGTCTAGAACAAAGCATTGGGCAATACCAACATTTAGTGGTAAGTGAAGAATAATCAACAAGTAAGAGTTTAGAAAAGTAGGAACAAAACCAGGAAAGACTGGACACAGGAACCAAAGGAAAAGTTTCAAAGAGGTTTCAATATGGTCAAATACCACAGAGAGGTTAGTGGGGGTGGGGGGAGGGAACTGAACAGGTTTATGGAAACTGGTTCATGGGTACATGGGAGAACATAGTTTCAGCGGTCTATCGAGACTGGAACGTGGTATGTATGGATTAAGGGAAATGAGAAAGTGGTGAAAGCCTGTGTAGATAAACTTGAAAACAGTGGCTCTCAAAATGTGCCCTCCTTACCAGCAGCATCAGCATCGCAGTCTTCCAGAAAATGCAAACAGCAGAATTGCAGAGAAAGAGGCTTTTGAATTTCAAAAGCAAAGGCTTTTTATTTGCAAAATCTTGGGCTTCTTTTTATATATCATTTTATTAAATTATATGTGAAGGGAAATATATAAATCTTGAGTTTACAGCTAAATAAATTTTCACAAAGGAAAACACCATTGTAAGTAGCACCTTACAAGGAGAAGAGCCCCTCAGAAGCACCTTTATTTCCCACCTTGCCAATGGTAATCCTTTTCATGACTTCTAACATTATAGATTAGTTTTGCCTATTAGTTTATGAGTGGAAACACAGTGTACCTTTTTGTAACCAGCTCGATATTACATTGGTTAGAGTTATCCGTGTTGTGTTTGGTTTCAGTTTGTTCATTCTTATTGCTGTATAGCATGCCATGGTACACGGGTACTATAGCATCCATTGTACTGTGAATGAGTGTTTGGGTGGTTTCCAGTTTGGGGAACCAGCTATTACAAACAGTGCTGCTGTTAACATCCTTGTACATGTTTTTTGGTAAACATACATCTGTTATTCTAGGGGGATGCGTACCTGGAATTCTGGGTCATGGGGCTAACATATGTTCAGTTCAGTTGCTACCACCAGTCTTCCAAGTTGGCATAGCCCATTTATACTACTACTGACAGAATACGAGGGTTTGAGTTCTGTATGTCCTCACCAACACTTGGTACTGTCTGTTTTTCTCAAAGAGCCATGCTGGGGCGTGTGTCGTGTCGTTGCATTTTCCTGATGACTTGTGTCATTGATCACCTTTTCCTATATTTATTGACCATTTGGATAATTTCCTCTTCGAAGTTTCTGTTCAAGTCTTTAGGCCACCGTTCTATTGTATTGTCTGCCTTTTTATTTTAGGGTCAGGGCTTTTGAATTTCAAAAATCTTAGCCTTCTATGACTCAGGGCATGTACTTTATAGATAAGCAAAATGTGTCAAAGGACAGTAGAAGAGACAAGAAAATCTCGCTGAGGTCTAGTCTTACGAAACAAAGCTTAACTGATAATCTCACATAAGACAAAACAACAATAATGCTACTGATAAATGCTAGAAACTACAATTTAACACGTACTTACTTTATATGATGAGACAGTGCTATTTACTGGGAAAAACATCCTAACATGATGAAAACATGTAGGAGGAAAAGTTGATGGTTGGAGAGATGAAAACAATCACAACTGATTCCTAGAAAAACTGACAGCTACATATAGACATACACAGAAAGAGAATATGTGATTATTTAAACCTCAATGTTAATTTTAAAAATGCCACTGTTATATGAAAACAGATAAACAGCATTATTTAACTTTTAAAGTAATGGTTGAACCCACATTGTCCCCAATTTACTAATTATCTTCTTGCATCATAGCTTAATTGTTCCCTAATGAATGCCTTGCCATTTTCAAATACTGATTAATTACATTAAAAAATTCATAATTTTCTGACTTCTTTGTGTAGATTGGTTTAGATACACAGACTCCAGTTACACATTCTGGGTGGGGCACCCCAAAAATCTAATAAGGACATCGTTAATGAAACTATTACCCAATCCATGCTAATTCTGGGAAGAGATGCAGGAAAGAATTACCAACCCAGTGACTAAAAAACAAATCCTCACATTTACATGTTTACCCTTGCATTTTTTATGTTACAACCAAATGAAAGAAAGAGACAAACAATCTTGCTTGGTAACTTCTCGTACTTCCCACAATACTTGATACGTTTAACATATTGTGCGGGAGTGTCATCAGAGCTGAAGGGCCACACTACTTTGTGTTTATAGATCTATTCTCTCCTAGTAGTATAAAAGCTTTTTTTTTTCTTTTAAACAAACAAACAAAAAAACCCTACAAAACATTTCATTTCAGGAAACTGGGTTTCTGTCCTTTAATCTGTTTGGGTCTCCTAGGTTTGCATGGGGACCCACTTACACTCACTTGTCCTTAAGCCTTTAATAGGTACCTAAAGTTAGAGTACGAACACCCTGGAGGGCAGGGACCATGTAACCCATGTCTCCATGATCTTAAAATGAGGGTGGGGGCATCTGACTAGCTCAGTTAGAAGAGCATCCAATTCTTGATCTTGGGGTCATGAGTTTGAGCCCCATGTTGGGTGTAGTGATTACTTAAATAAATAAAACTTAAAGAATGGGGCTGAGCACATCAGAAGCACAGGCCCTCACTCTGTGGGCTATGCACACATTCTGACCTTGGCTTTGACTTGGTCGGCACATGGTCCAAGTCACTGAATTTCCACTACTGATGGACTGATTGATTGACTGATGACTGATTGATTTGCCTAGTATTACTCTTTAGTAGCCTTGGGTTAGAATTTGTTAGCCCTCTAGAGAGAAAAATAATTCATGAAACTAGACTTTCTCTCTCATTGACAACATTATCTATTCTTCCCAGAGAGCACTGCTCAGTATCACCTTTG